>NC_090449.1:1026707858-1027048572 GCF_031143425.1 Pleurodeles waltl | reverse complement strand
AGGAGATGAGAATGTATTTTTGGTTTGTCAGCATCTGTCAGCCAGATCTGCCAATAGCCTGCAGTCAGGTCAAACGTGCGGAGATACTTGACTGCAGCCACAGAATCAATAAGTTTATCTGCCCTGGGTATAGGATGAGCATCAGTCTTAGTGAATGCACGGAGACCTCTGTAGTTTACGCAGAACCTTATTTCTTTCTTTCAGCCCTGGCAATTAGGTTTAGGTACTAAGTTTACAGGACTAGCCCAAGGGCTGTCTTAAGGTTTAATAACCCCCAACTCTAGCACCTTAGAGACTTATGCTCTGATGCAGTCTCCATCACGGTCAGGTTGCCTGAAGACTGTCACCTATGTCCACATCATGGGCACACCAGGTAGTCCGTGTAGGTGTCAGAGAAAATAGCTCTGGGAAATGACAGAGCACTTGTCTGCAATCAGTTTACTGCTGGTCAGTGAGGCTGTCAGCAACGACTTCTCCATCCACTGTACCATCAAAAGAGAGAGGAGATCAGGGAAAGACTCACTCTATTCTTCCTGTCCAACACGAGCGGCCATGAGCAAGCTCATGTCAGTCCTGTCAAAAGTAAGGCTTAAGGCGGTTCACATGAAGAGCGCTGTGGGGGCTTCTGGGAGTACCCAAGTCCACCAAATTGGTGACCCCCCCTTTCTTTTTACCAACAGTAAGGGGGGGTACTCCACTTGTCTTGGGGCCACCGGCTCCAAAACCCACACCTTCTGTCCTGGCTGATAAACAGTCTGAACAGCATTTTGCCTATGCCACAAATTCTGAAGTTCTTGGCTGGCCTCAAGTTTTTCTTGGCCTTCTTCATGTACTCGGCCATACAAGAACGCAGGCCTAGAACATAATCCACAATGTACTGTTTGGGATGTTTGAGAGATTGCTCCCATCCCTCCTTCACAATGCAAAGACAACCCCTAACTGCATGTCCAAACAGAAGCTCAAATGGACTGTAGACCACTCCCTTCTGTGGGACCACCCAGTTGGCACCTAGAAGGCAATGTAGTAGGACATTCCATCTCCTCCTGAGTTTCTCAGAGAGTCCTACTGTAGGAAAATACCCCCTTTTGGCACAGTTACCCCACTTTTTGCCTGCTATCAGTGTGCTTAGATTGTTGTCACTGGGATCCTCCTAACCAGGACCCCAAGGATTGTGCTTTCTCCCTCCAAATTTGGTTACCTTGGACCTTTGTGCACCCCACAAATGGCACACCAGTATTCCCTTATGAGCCCCTAGTATATGGTACTTGGATAACCAGGGCATTGGGACACCAGGGGTTTCTGATGGTGCCACCCATGGGAGCCCATGAAAACTGTGTCTGCAGACCTGCCACTGCAGCCTGCGTGAAATGGTGCATGCACTTTTTCACCATGGAACCTGCTCACTGCACTTAGACATTATAAGTCACCCCTCTGGTAAGCTCTTCAGCACAAGGGCAAGGGGCATGTCTATAAGTGTGAGGGTACCCCTGAATGAGCAGGGTGTCCCAACAGACCCCATGCCCATTCCTAGACATTGTAAGTGTTAGTAAGCCATCTTAATGTATGTAGTGGACACCGGTCAACAAGAGTGGTCCAACTACATTATGGCTAATCTGAACCTAGGCATGTTTCGTATCAAACATGTTGGAATCATGCAACTACACTAATTCCAGTGTTAGTTGCATAATACCATGTACCCTGGGGTTCATTAGAGGATCCCCGAGTTCTCCCTGTGCAGCCTTACGGGATCCAGCTGCCAGCCCACGCTGCTGCTGACCCCAGACACTGCTCTGCCCTCCTGCTAGTGAACCAGGCTCAGGCTGGAGAGGCAGAAGAAAGGGGTTTCCAGCAAGGGAGAGGTGTGACCACCTCACCTTGTGTATTTGGTGTCTAGGGGCTGTGGTGGCCTCTGAGAGCTACCAGGTTTGGTGGGGCTGGGGACTAAAATCTTTGTAGTGACGCTCTTAGTTTTGAAATCTTTGAAGCAGCTCCTAATAAGGAAGACAGATTTCAGGGAAACTGTGAACATAGTATTGGGTGCCACCTAGTGGTGTTAACACACAAGCTACTTCAAGAAGGAAGGCGACAGCCTGTTTGATTACTTAAACACGTTATCATTAGAGAGTAGGACCCAAAAAAGGTGCGGGCCTGAGGCAAAGAGCTATGGTGGCTGCCCCTTGTGATGAACCAGATTTGACTAAGTATAAGTAAGACAAGAACCACCATTTGTTGTCTATGTGTTGCTGGTATACATTTGCATTAGCTAGAATACACAGCTGACTTTACTTGAAGGGCTCAGGCAGAGTTATCCACAGCGAAATCAATAAAAATGTTTTTTTATATATATATCTGTGATAGTGGGTGATAGTGCCACTAGAAAATAGCTTAACATGTGGGTAATAATAGGGAAAAGTGCTTGACATACACTTAAATAAAGTTGACAAGAATACATCTTTTCATTTAAAAATAGGATTGCATACAGCTATGCTACACGATTTGCACATGACAATGTCGTAAAGTAGTGCTCCACCAAAGTAGGCATATTCCAGCGTAGTAATCAAATATCATCCACAGATTATAGTTCAATTGTACCTAAATGTTTTAAGACAATACTGGTTTCTTCATGAACAATAAATACAAATGCTAATACAAACAGTGAATCAATTAGAAATAACACTTCACACAAGACAAATGCAAACCACAAAAAAAGCGCAAGCCTCACCTTTTCAGGACAAGCTGCAGTGTCTGTCTGGACCCACTCGGGCTTTGTATGCTGTCAGCATTCGAGACCATAAACATCTCAATGGCCAGAACCATTTCTATCTCGGACATAAATGAGGGGATTAGCAACATCTTACGATATATGTTTCCTTCAGGTGCAGGGTAACACCCCTTAGTTAGAGCATCTGAAAAAGATAAATTATTAAAATGGTTTACAGTTTATTACCAACCTTTATACACAACATTTTAAAACATTTTTAATAAACGGGACACACACTTAATCATAACTGGCATCAACAAAAGGCAAAAAGTCAGGGGGTAACCATGCCAAGGATGCATTTCCTTACACTTGATGTTTGAGGGTGACTTGAACCCTCAACGGTGGGCTGCCTATGCCCCGGATACTGAACTTGTAAGTGCTTTACTTACCTGCTAAACTAACTTGTACTTACCTCCCCCAGGAACTGTTGATTTTTGCAGTGTCCACTTTTAAAATAGCTTATTGCCATTTTTGCCAACACTGTGTACATTACTGTTATAATTCAAAGTTCATATTTACCTATGCCAAGTACCTTACAATTTATGTATATACTTGAATTCTGAATCTTGTGGTTCTAAAATAAATTAACCCCTTCGCTGCCAGGCCTTTTCCCCCTCCTGTGCCAGGCCTTTTTTTGCCTATTTGGGGCAGTTCGCGCTTAGGCCCTCATAACTTTTTGTCCACATAAGCTAACCAAGCCAAATTTGCGTCCTTTTTTTCCAACATCCTAGGGATTCTAGAGGTACCCAGACTTTGTGGGTTCCCCTGAAGGAGGCCAAGAAATTAGCCAAAATACAGTGACAATTTCGTTTTTTTCAAAAAAATTGGAAAAAGTGGCTGCAGAAGAAGGCTTGTGGTTTTTCCCCTGAGAATGGCATCAACAAAGGGTTTGCAGTGCTAAACTCACCAGCTTCCCAGCTTTCAGGAACAGGCAGACTTGAATCAGAAAACCCAATTTTTCAACACAATTTTGGCATTTTACTGGGACAAACCCCATTTTTGCAATTTGTTGTGCTTTCAGCCTCCTTCCAGTCAGTGGCAGAAATGGGCACGAAACCAATGCTGGATCCCAGAAACCTAAACATTTCTGAAAAGTAGACAAGATTCTGAATTCAGCAAGGGGTCATTTGTGTAGATCCTACAAGGGTTTCCTACAGAAAATAACAACTGAAAAAGAAAAATATTGAAATTGAGGTGAAAAAAACAAATTTTTCTCTACGTTTTACTCTAACTTTTCCCTGCAATGTCAGATTATCGAAAGCAATATACCGTTACGTCTGCTGGACTCCTCTGGTTGCAGGGATATATAGGGCTTGTAGGTTCATCAAGAACCCGAGGAACCCAGAGCCAATAAATGAGCTGCACCTTGCAGTGCGTTTTCATTCTATACCGGGTATACAGCAATTCATTTGCTGAAATATAAAGAGTAAAAAATTGCTATCAAGAAAACCTTTGTATTTCCAAAAAGGGCACAAGATAAGGTGTTGAGGAGCAGTGGTTATTTGCACATCTCTGAATTCCGGGGTGACCATACTAGCATGTGAATTACAGGGCATTTCTCAAATAGATGTCTTTTTTACACACTCTCCTATATTTGGAAGGAAAAAATATAGAGAAAGACAAGGGGCAATAACACTTGTTTTGCTAATCTATGTTCAACCAAGTCTCCCGATAAAAATGATACCTCACTTGTGTGGGTAGGCCTAGCGCCCGCGACAGGAAACGCCCCAAAACGCAACGTGGACACATCCCATTTTATTTTAAAGAAAACAGAGGTGTTTTTTGCAAAGTGCCTACCTGTAGATTTTGACCTCTAGCTCAGCCGGCACCTAGGGAAACCTACCAAACCTGTGCATTTCTGAAAACTAGAGACCTAGGGGAATCCAAGATGGGGTGACTTGTGGGGCTCGGACCAGGTTCTGTTACCCAGAATCCTCAGCAAACCTCAAAATTTGGCTAAAAAAACACATGTTCCTCACATTTCTGTGGCAGAAAGTTCTGGAATCTGAGAGGAGCCACAAATTTCCTTCCACCCAGCGTTCCCCCAAGTCTCCCGATAAAAATGATACCTCACTTGTGTGGGTAGGCCTAGCGCCCGCGACAGGAAACGCCCCAAAGCGCAACGTGGACACATCCAATTTTTTGAAAGAAAACAGAGATGATTTTTGCGAAGTGCCTACCTGTAGATTTTGGCCTCTAGCTCAGCCGGCACCTAGGGAAACCTACCAAACCTGTGCATTTCTCACTTGTGTGGGTAGGACTAGCGTCCACGAAAGGAAATGGCCCAAAACACAACGTGGACACATCACATTTTTTTATAAAAAGCAGTGCCTACCTGTGGATTTTGGCCTGTAGCTCAGCCGGCACCTGGGGAAACCTAGCAAACCAGTGCATTTTTAAAAACTAGAAACCCAGGGGAATCCATGATGGGGTGACTTGCGGGGCTCTGACCAGGTTATGTTACCCAGAATCCTTTGCAAACATCAAAATTTGGCCAAACAAACACTGTTTCCTCTCATTTCGGTGACAGAAAGTTCTGGAATCTGAGAGGAGCCACAAATTTCCTTCCACCCAGCGTTCCCCTAAGTCTCTCGATAAAAATGGTACCTCACCTTCTGTGGGTAGGCCTAGCCCCCACGAAAGGAAATGGCCCAAAACACAACGTGGACACAACATATTTTTTCTCCGAAAACAGAGGTGTTTTTTGCAAGGTGCCTACCTGTGGAGTTTGGTCTGTAGCTCTGCCGGCCCCGGGGGGGGGGGGGGACACAGAAATGCCCTAAAATAAATGTCTAGTGCCTAGTCGTTTCTGGCCCCTTGGGGGCAGATTGACCTAAAATCGGCCAATCTGCCCCCAAGGGGGGCAGAAATGGCCTAAATACAATTTGCCCCCCAGGGCAGCGCCCCTCGCCTGATGGGTCGCTCCCCATCTCTAAAAAAACAAACAAAACAAAAAACACACAAATTTTCCCCTGGCGCCTAGAGGTTCCTGCCCCCCCTGGGGGCAGAAATGGCCTAAATTAATTTGCCGCCCAACCCCCACCCCCCCGGGAGCGACCCTTGCCTACGGGGTCGCTCCCCCTGGGTGACATTGGCGCCAAAAAACAAATCCCAGGTGCCTAGTGGTTTCTGCCCCCTTGGGGGCAGACTGACCTAAACTTGGCCAATCTGCCCCCAGGGGGGCAGAAATGGTCTAAATACAATTTGCCCCCCAGGGGAGCGACCCTTGCCTGATGAGTCGCTCCCTATCTCTAAAAAAACAAACAAACAAAACAAAAAAAAACAAATTTGCCCTGGCGCCTAGAGGTTTCTGCCCCCCCTGGGGGCAGATATGGCCTAAAATAAATTCCCCCCCCCCCCCCCCCCCCCCAGGGAGCGACCCTTGCCTAAGGGGTCGCTCCCCTTGCGTGAAATTCACACAACGAAAAAACTCCCTGGTGTCTAGTGGTTTCTCATCAAAATAGGCCAATCTGCCCCCAAGGGGGGCAGAAATGGCCTAAATATAATTTTTCCCCAAGGGGAGCGACCCTTGCCTAAGGGGTCACTCCACACCTAAAAAAATAAAATGAACATAAAAAAAAAAAAAAAAAGGTCCCTGGTGCCTAGAGGTTTCTGCCCCCTGCCCAAGGGGTCGCTCCCTTATGTGAATTAAAAAAAAAAAAAAATCCCTGGTGTCTAGTGGGGTTTCAAAAGCCGGATTGCAAGCAATCCGGCTTTTGAAACCCTCGGAGAGACTTCAAAGGGAAGGAAATACATTTCCTTCCCTTTGAAGCCCCTCCGGTCCTCCCCCAGTGATTGAAAGAGAAATGCAAAGCATTTCTCTTTCAATCGCGCTGGAAGCCTGTGACAAATCAGCGCGCGCTCGCGTGCTGACGTCACAGGGGGGGGTCGGGGGTGGGGGTGGGGGGGGGGGGGGGGGCAGGGCGGGGGTGGAAGGTGAAGGTCAATACCTGATCACACGACTAAATTCCCAAAATTGTCATAAGGAACTGATTTTTAAAATTTGAGCTATTTAAAAAAAAAATAAAAAAAAGTCCTGCTAGGGGCTTGTCTAAGTCCTTGTTAGCATTTCTTTTACAGTTTAAAAGTTTGTTATAGTTTGGATTTTAGTTCTAGAAGTAGTTTTTAGATTCTTAAAAAGTTATCCCAACTTTTAGAGTGATAATGTCTAGCACAGATGAGATGATGGTGGAACTCAACCTCACCCCTTACCTGCATCTAGGGATGTCAGAGTTAAGGACTCTCTGTAATCTAAAAAATACAAAGACTGCATCCAACCCTACCAAAGTAAAGCTCCAGGAACTCTTACAGAGTTTGCAAAGAACCACCCCTCTGAGGATAATCCTACAGATGGGGAGGTTAGTGAGCAGGAGGATGATTCCCCCCCCTCCTGTCCTAACCAGGGAGAACAGGGTTTCTCAAACCCTGACTCCACAAGTAATAGTCAGAGAAACTGGGTCTTACACAGGGGAGACCAGTTACTCTGGAAGCATTGAGGGCATCCTCAATGAAGATGACCTCCTGTTAGCCAGGATGGCCAAAAGACTGGCTTTGGAGAGACAGCTCCTAGCCATAGAAAGGGAAAGACAAGAGCTGGGTTTAGTACCCATCTATGGTGGCAGCAACTTAAATAGGGTCAGAGAGAATACAGACATCCTAAAAATCCCCAAAATATGAAGATGGTGATGATATCACCAAGTGGTTCTCAGCTTTTGAGAGGGCTTGTGCAACCAGAAAAGTAAACAGATCTCACTGGGATGCTCTCCTTTGGGAAATGTTCACTGGAAAGTGTAGGGATAGACTCCTCACACTCTCTGGTAAAGATGCAGAATCCTATGACCTCATGAAGCCTACCCTGACTGAGGGCTTTGGATTCTCAACAGAGGAGTACAGGATTAGGTTCAGGGGGGCTCAAAAATACTCAAGACAGACCTGTGTTGATTTTGTTGACTTCTCAGTCAAAACACTAGATGGTTGGATAACTGGCTGTGGTGTAAATGATTATGATGGGCTGTATAACTTGTTTATGAAAGAACATCTGATTAATTATTTCAATGACAAACTGCATCAACATCTGGTAGACCTAATTGCTCCCCAATAATTGGGAAAGAAGGCAGACCATTGGGTCAAGACTAGGGTGACCAAGACTTCCACAGGGGGTGACCAAAAGAAAGGGGTCACAAAGCCTCCCCAAGGGAAGAGTGTTGAGACATCCAAGGGAAAAAGTAAAGATTCTTCTACAGGGCCCCAAAAACCTGCTCACAAGGGTGGGCCCAGAGCCTCTTCACAGTCCTCAAATGGGTAAAAGGGTAAAAACTTTGATCCCAAGAAGCCTGGTGTTGCATCTGTACTCAGCATGGACACCAAACTGGAGACAAGGCCTGTCCCAAGAAAAGTCCCACAACAAATACTACTTCAGTTAGCACTGGAATAGCCAGTCTCCAGGTGGGCTCAACAGTGTGCCCAGAGCAAATCAGGGTTCACACTGAAGCTACATTAGTCTCTGAGGGTGGGGTGGACAGAGACACACTTGCTGCCTGGCCGCCTAACATGCAAAAATACAGGCAGCAGCTCTTAATCAATGGGACTAGAGTAGAAGCCCTGAGGGATACAGGTGCCAGTGTCACCATGGTGACAGACAAACTGGTTTCCCCAGGACAGTTCCTGGTTGGACAGACATATCCAGTCACTAAAGCTGACAATCAAACTAAAGTCCATCCCATGGCTATGGTAACTTTAGAATGGTGAGTGGTCACTGGCCTGAAACAAGTGGTAGTCTCCTCTGAAATTCCAGTAGAATGTCTGCTAGGGAATGATCTGGACTACTCAGCATGGGCATGAGGTAGAGCTCAAGACCCATGCTGGGTATCCTGAACTGGTGTGTGTCAAGACAAGGGCACAGTGCAGATCTCAGGGTGAAAAAGAAGTGTTGGAGTCTGGAATAGTGGCCCAACCTTCCAAGACAAAAGGAAAGAAGACTGGGGAACCAGCTTCAACACAGCAAAAGAAACAGAACCTCTCCTCCCAGGATGAAGTTCTATTACCTGAGGGAACTGGGTCCATGGAGCTGGGACCTTATCAGGTTGAGCTCTTGGGCCCAGGGGGACCCTCAAGAGAACAGCTGTGTAAGGGACAAAAAAACCTGTCCCTCTCTTGAAGGCCTAAGACAGCAAGCAGCTGAGCAAGAAAAAGGTAATGTCAGTGGAACGCACAGGATCTATTGGGAAGATGGACTCCTTTATACTGAGGCAAGAGATCCCAAACCTGGTGCCACTAGGAGAGTGGTAGTGCCTCAGGAGTTTAGGTAGTTCATTCTGACCTTAGCCCATGACATTCCCCTTGCTGGGCATTTGGGACAAACCAAGACATGGGAGAGATTAGTCAACCATTTCTACTGGCCTAATATGTCCCAGAAGGTAAAGGAGTTTTGCAACTCCTGTGTCACATGTCAAGCCAGTGGTAAGACAGGTGGCTATCCAAAGGCACCCCTTATTGCACTTCCAGTGGTGGGGTCCCCTTTGAAAGGGTGGGAGAGGACATAGTGGGTCCACTTGAACCTCCCACAGCATCAGGGAATCAGTATATCCTAGTAGTAGTGGCTCATGCTACTAGGTACCCTGGAGCAATTCCCCTTAGGTCCACTACTGCCCCTCCGAGTGCCATGCCAACCTCTCACTGCGTATGGCATAGGTAAGTCACCCCTCTAGCAGGCCTTATAGCCCTAAAGCAGGGTGCACTATACCACAGGTGATGGCATATGTGCATGAGCACTATGCCCCTACACTGGCTAAGCAAAACCTTAGACATTGTAAGTGCAGTGTAGCCATAAGAGTATATGGTCTGGGAGTTTGGAAAACACGAACTTCACAGTTCCATAATGGCTACACTGAAATTTGGGAAGTTTGGTATCAAACTTCTCAGCACAATAAATGCACACTGATGCCAGTGTGGAATTTATTGTAAAATGCACCCAGAGGGCATCTTAGAGATGCCCCATGAATACCAATCCGACTTCTAGTGTGGGGCTGACCAGTTTCTGCCAGCCTGCCACAACCAGACGAGTTGCTGGCCACATGGGGAGAGTGCCTTTGTCACTCTGTGGCCAGGAACAAAGCCTGTACTGGGTGGAGGTGCTTCTCACCTCCCCCTGCAGGAACTGTAACACCTGGCGGTGAGCCTCAAAGGCTCACCTCCTTTGTTACAGCACCTCAGAGCGTCCCAGCTAGTGGAGGTGCCCGCCCCTCCGGCCACTGCCAACACTTTTGGCGGCAATGCTGGTGGAGATAACCAGAAAAACAAGGAGGAGTCACCCACTAGTCAGGGCAGCCCCTAAGGTACCCTGAGCTGAGGTGACCCCTGCCTTTAGGAATCCTCCATCTTACCTTTGGAGGATTCCCCCCAAAAGGATTAGGGATGTGCCCCCCTCCCTTCAGGGAGGAGGCACAAAGAGGGTGTAGCCACCCTCCAGGACAGTAGTCATTGGCTACTGCACTTGCAGACCTAAACCCATCCCTAAATTTAGTATTTAGGGGCATCACAGAACCCAGGAAATCAGATTCCCGCAAATTGAAACACTGCTGACCTACAAGCCCTGCAGAGATGACAGAAGACGACAAATGCTTTGGCCCCAGCCCTACTGGCCTGTATCCTGACTCGAAAACCTGCAACCAGCGACGCATCCAACAGGTACCAGCGACCTCTGAAGCCTCAGAGGACGGCCCTGAATCCCTGGACCAAAAAACTCCAGTGACCAGCGGCTCTGCTTAACAACCAGCAACAGCCATGCAACTTTTCTACAACTTTCAAAGACCTCACCCTTCCCGCCAGAAGTGTGAGACTTCACACTCTGCACCAGATGCCCCCGGCTCGAGATCCAGAGAACCAACACCACAGGGAGGACTCCCCGGCGACTGCGACCCGGTGAGTAGCCCGAGACGATGCCTCTGGACCCCCACAGCAACGCATGCAGAGAGAATCCAGAGGCTCCCCCTGACCGTGACTGCCTGTAACAAGGGATCCAACACCTGGACCAAGCACTGCACCCGCAGCCCCCAAGACCAGAAGGAACCGAACTTCAGTGCAGGAGTGACCTTCAGGCGACCCTCTGCCTAGCCCAGGTGGTGGCTGGCTCGAGACGCCCCCTGTGCCGCGCCCGCACCACTAGAGTGACCCCTGGGTCCCTCCATTGAAACCAATACAAAACCCGACGCCTGCTTTGTACACTACACTCAGTGCCCCCTGTGCCGCTGAGGGTGTGTTTTGTGTGCCTACTTGTGTCCCCCCCAGTGCTCTACAAACCCCCCCTGGTCTGCCCCCAGAGGACGCAGGTACTTACCTGCTGGCAGACTGGAACCGGAGCACCCCTGTTCTCCATAGTCGCCTATGTGTTTTGGGCACCTCTTTGACCTCTGCACCTGACCGGCCCTGAGCTGCTGGTGTGGTAACTTTGGGGTTGCCTTGAACCCCCAACGGTGGGCTGCCTATGCCCAGGAACTGAGACTTGTAAGTGTCTTACTTACCTCACCATCTAACCAATACTTACCTTCCCCAGGAACTGTTGATTTTTGCACTAACTAAAACTGTGTATGTTACTGCTCTAATTCAAAGTTCCTTACTTACCTGTGTGGAGTACCTTGCATTTTATGTATTTACTTCAAATCTTGTGGTTCTAAAATAAATTAAGAAAATATATTTTCTATATAAAAACTACTGGCCTGGAGTTAAGTCTTTGAGTGTGTGTTCCTTATTTATTGCCTGTGTGTGTACACCAAATGCTTAATACTACCCTCTGATAAGCCTACTGCTCGACCACACTACAACAAAATAGAGCATTAGAATGATCTAATTTTGCCACTATCTTACCTCTAAGGGGAACCCTTGGACTCTGTGCACACTATCTCTGACTTTGAGATAGTATATAAAAGAGACAACTTTCTACACCTGGTAACAAAGGAACCCAACACCTGGACCAAGCACTGCACCTGCAGCCCCCAGGGCCGAGAGGAACCACCTACCAGTGGAGGAGTGACCAGCAGGCGGCCCTCATCCTAGCCCAGTCAGTGGCCGGCCCGAGAAGCCCCCCGGTGCCCTGCCTGCATCGCCTAAGTGACCCCCGGGTCCCTCCATTGCTTTCTAAAGCAAACCAGACGCCTACTTTGCCTACTGAACCCGGCTGCCACTGTGCCGCTGAGGGCGTGTTTTGTGGGCTTGTGGCCCCCCCAAGTGTTCTACAAAACCCCCCTGGTCTGCTCCCTGCCCGAGGACGCAGGTACTTACCTGTAAGCAGACTAGGACCGGAGCACCCCTGTTCTTCATAGGCACCTATGTGTTTTGGGCCCTCCTTTGACCTCTGTACCTGACCAGCCCTGTGTTGATGGTAATGGGGCTTTGGGGTTGCTTTGAAAACACAACGGTGGGCTGCCTATGCCCAGGGGACTGACTGTAAGTGCTTTACTTACCTGAGAAACCTAACCAAACTTACCTCCCTCAGGAACTGTTGATTTTTGCACTGTGTCCAATTTTAAAATAGCTTATTGCCATTTTAACCAAAACTCTGTGTAATACTGTTTTAAATCAAAGTTCTATTCTGTGTGAAGTACCTTGCATTTTATGTGCTTACCTCAAATATTGTGGTTCTAAAATATTTTTTTCTCTATAAAAAACCTATTGCCCTGGACTTAAGTCTTTGAGTGTGTGTTCCTCATTTATTGCCTCTGTGTGTGTGTGTATATACAACAAATGCTTAACACTTCCCTCTGATAAGCCTACTGCTCGACCACACTACCACAAAATAGAGCATTAGTATTATCTAATTTTGCCACTATCAACCTCTAAGGAGAACCCTTGGACTTTTTGCACACTATCTCTCACTTTGAGATAGTATATGCAGAGCCAACTTCCTACAGCAGCTTTACAAATATCTACTACCGGAACACCTCTAGCCAAAGCTCAAGTGGCAGACTTAGCCCTGGTAGAATGAGCTCTAATAACCTCAGGAGGAATCTTCTTTGCTAATGAATAACAGATCTTAATGCAAAGAATGACCCACCTGAATATGGTTCTTTTATGGACAGCTCTGCCTTTCATCTTGCCCACATATCCAACGAAGAGTTGGTCATCTAAACGAAAGTCCTTTGTTCTATCAACATAGAAACTGAGAGCCCTTCTCGGGTCTAAGCAATGGAGTCTTTCTTCCTCTTTTGAAGGGTGAGGAGGAGGAAAGAAGGAAGAAAGAGTAATAGACTGCCCCATATGTAAAGTAGTGAGAACCTTAGGAAGGAAAGCCGCCCTGGTTCTCAGCACCACTTTGTCGGCATAGAATGAAGTAAATGGAGGTTTGACACAGAGCCTGAAGCTCACACACACGCCTAGCAGACGTAATAGCAACATGGAAAACTGTCTTTAAGACCGACAACTTTAAAGAACAAGAATGCATATGTTCAAACGGCGAACCCATTAAAAAAGTCAAAATCAGATTTAAATCCCACTGAGGCATGAGAAACGGAGTGGGAGGAAATTTATTAGTCAGGCCGTTCAAGAAACTAAGAACTATAGGTGACTTGAACAAGGAAGGTTCATCTGGAAGGCAAAGAAAGGCTGATAGCGCCGACAAATAGCCCTTGACAGTCGCAACTGCATAACCCTTCTGTGCTAAAGTAAAAGCAAACAACAAAACATCAGACCAATGGGCTTTCAAGGGATCAATTTCGTTCACTCCACACAAAGCCACATATTTCTCCCATCTGCTAACATAAACAGTCTTAGTGGAGTGTCGCCTGGCCGATAAAATAACATTCACCACTTCTGCCGGGAGAGAAAAAGAACTCAGATTGCCCCATTCAATCTCCAGGCATGTAGGTGCAGGCCCTGGAGGTGGGGTGTAAAACCTGCCCCTGCAACTGCAAGAGGAGACCTACCCTGAGAGGGAGACGGATCGGAGGGCACAGTGAGAGTTGGAGAAGGTCCGTGTACCACACCCTTCTCGGCCAATCCAGAGCTACTAAAATGATTTCAGCCCGATCTTGGCAAATCTTCCTCAGAACCTAAGGAATCAAGGGTATGGGGGAAATGCGTAAAGTAACTGGCTGCACCAAGACATCTGAAACGCGTCCCACAAAGCTCCTTGCAGCAGATAATGGAGGCTGCAGAACGACGGGCAGTGTGTGTTGTCTCGAGTGGAAAATAGGACTATCCGTGGAGAACCCCTCACCCTGAAGATGTAAAGTACGAGATCCGGATGGAGATGCCACTAGTGGTTGGCCGAAAAATGCAGACAGACTGTCCGCATGTACGTTGAGAACTTCGACCAGATGGTTTGCTACTATGCAAATCCGATGGTCCCGTGCCCAGGACCAGAGCCGCAGAGCCTCTCTGCAGAAAAGGTACAAACCTACTCCTCCCTGCTTGTTGATGTACCACATCGCAGCAGTGTTGTCCATCAAGACTTGAACTGACTGACCACGAAGGGATGGGAGAAAGGCCTTGAGAGGCAGACGTATCGCCCGCAATTCTAACAGATTGATATGAAAAGTCTGTTCCAATGGAGACCAAAGACCTTTCTTGGGAAAGATTGCCGTCCACAGCCCTCCATCATAGATCCACTGCAGCATCTCTGGAGATTGTTATCTACTCCTCTAGATCCCCTTTGTGTTGAAACCACTGCCTGCGGAGGCACCATTGGAGAGCCCTCATGTGCCAACGTGCATGAGTGACCAACATAATGCAAGAAGCAAACAGACCGAGCAGACATAGGGCCTTGAGGACTGCAACAACCGCTCCTTTTTGAAACATTGGAATCCACGCCTGAATGTCCTGGATCCGCTGAGGCGGAGGATAGGCACGATTCAATGTTGTATCCAGTACTGCCCCTATGAACAGGAGGCGTTGAGAGGGCTCCAGGTGAGACTTGGGTACGTTTACCGTAAAACCCAGACTGAACAACAACGGCGTTGTCATTTGGAGATGACGCAGTACAAGCTCTGGAGACTTGGCTTAGATCAGCCAGTCGTCCAGGTAAGGGAATACCGATATTCCCTTCCTTCTAAGCTGCGCTGCAACCACCGCCATCACCTTTGTAAAGACTTGAGGTGCGGAAGTAAGACCAAAAGGAAGGCATGCAAACTGGTAGTGTTGCGACCCCACCACAAACCGGAGATTCTTCTTAGAGAATGGGGATATGAAAGTAAGCATCCTGCAAGTCTATCAACACCATCCAATCCTCTTTGTTTAACACCAAAAGCACCTGTGCTAGAGTCAGCATCTTGAATTTTTCCTGTTTGAGGAACCAATTCAAAATCCTCAGATCCAGGATAGGTCTCAATCGACCATCCTTCTTGGGAATCAGGAAATATCTCGCATAGCAACACCGACCCCTTTCCTGCTCTGGAACCAACTCCACTGCACCTTTTGATAAAAGGACCTGAACCTCCTAATGAAGTACCAGGAGATGATCCTCTGAACAGAACGAAGGACGGGTAGGTATGGAAGGGGGAAACTCCCGAAAGGGAAGGGCATAACCTTTCCTCACAATATTCAGTACCCACGAGTCCGATGTGACTAACTCCCACTCGTGTAGAAAATGAAAGAAACTTCCCCCTACGGGAGAAGCATGACTTAAAATGGACGGAAAACGAGGGCTGCTTTCCTTCTTATGCTCCCCCAGAGGAAGAGGATGAGGCAGGGTGCTGCTGGGTGGCTCCTCGTGCCCTAACCCTCCCCCGCCCTCTAAAGGACCTATATGGAAGGTTGGCAGACTGAGTCGTGGATTGAGGCCTCCCACGAAAAGCAGCTCCACGGCCAAACCCCCTAAACCCCCGAAAAGACCTGAAAGGAGTAGATGAAGAAGCCTGCAGTCCCAAAGACCTTGCTGTAGCTCTACTGTCTTTGAAGCGCTCTAAGGCAGAGTCCGCTTTGGCTCCAAACAACATTTCTCCATCAAAGGGCAGGTCTAATAAAGTTGTCTGGACATCAGATGAAAATCCGGAAGACCTCAGCCACCCATATCTCCTAGTGGCAACTGAAGTACCCATCGCTCTGGCCACTGAGTCTGTAGTATCCAGACCAGACTGGATGATCTGCTTGGCCGCAGCTTGTGTGTCCGACAGGAGTTCATGGAACTGTCCCTGCATATCCTACGGCAAGTTAGGCACTACAGCTGTAGCCGTGTCCATCAAGGCATGCACACATCTACCCAACACACAGTTAGCATTAACCGACTTTAGAGCCATACTGCAGGATGAAAAAGTCTTCTTAGCCGTCTGTTCCATCCTCTTAGACTCCCTGTCCGATGGAGTAACAGGAAAGGAGCCTGGAGCAGAGCGAGCCGAACACGAAGCCTGGACTACCAAACTCTCCGGAGTTGAAGGTTGTGACAAAAATCCCGTATCACCCAAAGCAACTTTGTATCTTCTCGCAACAGTTCTAGACACAGCTGGTGATGTTACAGGCTTTCTCCAGATCTCTAAGATAGGCTCCATAAGAGCATCATTGAACGAGGGCAAGGGCTCCGCTATAGTAGAAGAAGGATGTAATACTTCAGTCAAAATTTTAGTTTTAACTTCAGCAGCAGGCAATCGAAGGTCCAAAAATTCTGCAGCCTTCTTGATAACAGAGTGAAAGAAAGCCGCCTCCTCAGTAAACTCCCCTGGAGATGCAAGATCCCACTCAGGGGAAGTGTCCAGCCCACTTGCTGAGTCTAGGCCCTGAAATTCTCTCAAGGGCACAGCAATCTCTCCTTCTTCCATCAATTGTCTCTGGTACTCTTGCTCTTCCAAGAGCCTCAACGCTCTCCTCCGCTACCCCAAACTGGCCTCCAATCTAGGTTTCGACATGGAGTTTGACGACGCCGGCTTCAGAAGCGACGGGCATGGACCGGGAAAAAGAGGAGATGCACTCCGTCCCGACCGGGATCCATCCGGCGACGGAGCGGACTCCTTCGGCTCCGACGGCATATGAGGAGCTGCCTGACCAAGCGGTGATATCATTGGTGTCGGAGGCCTATGAGGCGATTTCATCGGTGCCAGAGGCCTATGAGGCGATGTCATCTGTGCCAAACCGACATCTTCAGCCTGACAAAAAGGCACGAATGGCGCCGACTTGTATGTAGCCGAAGAGCCCAGAGAGAATGCCAAAGGACCCGAGGGACCATGTGGTGCCACAGCCTTATTAAAGACAGTGAATATGTGTAAGGAAATGCCTCCTTGGCATGGTTACCCCCTAACGTTTTGCCTTTGCTGATGCTAAGTTATGATTTGAAAGTGTGCCGGGACTCTGCTAACCAGGCCCCAGCACCAGTGTTCTTTCCCTAAACTGTATCTTTGTCTCCACAATTGGCACACCCCTGGCACTCAGGTAAGTCCCTTGTAACTGTTACCCTGGTACCAAGGTCCCTGATGCCAGGGAAGGTCTCTAAGGGTTGCAGCATGTCTTATGCCACACTAGGGACCCCTCACTCAGCACATGCACACTGCCTCACAGCTTGTGTGTGCTGGTGGGGAGAAAATGACTAAGCTGACATGGCACTCCCCTCAGACTGCCATGCCAACCCCACACTGCCTGTGGCATAGGTAAGTCCCCCCTCTAGCAGGCCTTACAGCCCTAAGGCAAGGTGCACTATACCACAGGTGAGGGCATATGTGCATGAGCACTATGCCCCTAAAATGTCTAAGCGAAACCTTAGACATTGTAAGTGCAGGGTAGCCATAAGAGTATATGGTCTGGGAGATTGTCAAACACGGACTCCACAGTTCCATAATGGCTAAACTGAAAACTGGCAAGTTTGGTATCAAACTTCTCAGCACAATAAATGCACACTGATGCCAGTGTGCAATTCTTTGTAACATACACCCAGAGGGCATCTTAGAGATGCCTCCTGAATACCTACCCGACTTCTAGAGTAGGCTTACCAGTTTATGCCAGCTGCCACACACCAGACATGTTGGTGGCCAAATGGGGAGAGTGCCTTTGTCACTCTGTGGCCAGGAACAAAGCCTGTACTGGGTGAAGGTGCTTCTCACCTCCCCCTGCAGGAACTTTAACACCTGGCGGTGATCCTCAAAGGCTCACCCCTTTTGTTACAGCGCCCCAGGGCATCCCAGCTAGTGCAGATGCCCGCCCCTCCGGCCACTGCCCCCACTTTTGGTGGCAAGGCTGGAGGAGATAATGAGAAAAACAAGGAAGAGTCACCCACCAGTCAGGACAGCCCATAAGGTGTCCTGAGCTGAGGTGACCCTTGCCTTGAGAAATCCTCCATCTTGAGTTTGGAGGATTCCCCCAATAGGATTAGGGATGCACCCCTCTCCCACAGGGAGGAGGCACAAAGAGGGTGTAGCCACCCTCAAGGACAGTGGCCACTGGCTACTGCCCTCCCAGACCTAAACACACCCCTAAATTCAGTATTCGGGGGCTACCCAGATCCCAGCAAATCAGATTCCTGCAACCTGAAAAAAGAAGAAGGACTGCTGACCTACAAGCCTGCAGAGAAGGGGGAAGACGACGACTGATTTGGCCCCAGCCCTACCGGCCTGTCTCCAACTTTGAAAACCTGCCCCAGCGACGCCTCCGACAGGGACCAGCGACCTCTGAAGCCTCAGAGGACTGCCCTGGACTACAGGACCAAGAAACTCCGTGAACAGCGGCCCTGTTCAAAACCAGCTACTTCTTTGCAACAAAGAAGCAACTTCCAAAAACTTCACGTTTCCCGCCGGAAGCGTGAGACTCTACACTCTGCACCCGACGCCCCCGGCTCGACCTGCAGAAAACCAACACCTCAGGGAGGACTCCCCAGCGACTTGCAGCCCGTGAGTAACCACAGACGACCCCCCTGAGCGCCTGCAGAGAGAATCCAGAGGCTCCCCCTGACCGCGACTGCCTGTAACAAGGGACCCGACGCCTCGAACCAACACTGCACCCACAGCCCCCAGGACCTGAAGGAACCGAACTTCGACGCAGGAGTGACCTCCAGGCGACCCTCTGCCTAGCCCAGGTGGTGACTGTCCGAGAAGTCCCCCTGGTGCCTGCCTGCACCGCTAGAGTGACCTCCGGGTCCCTCCATTGAAACCTATACAAAACCTGATGCCTGCTTTGCACACTGCACCCGGCCGCCCCTGTGCCGCTGAGGGTGTGTTTTGTGTGCCTACTTGTGTCCCCCCCAGTGCTCTACAAAACCCCCCTGGTCTGCCCCCAGAGGACGCGGGTACTTACCTGCTGGCAGACTGGAACCGGAGCACCCCTGTTCTCCATAGTCGCCTATGTGTTTTGGGCACCTCTTTGACCTCTGCATCTGACCGGCCCTGAGCTGCTGGTGTGGTAACTTTGGGGTTGCCCTGAACCCCCAACGGTGGGCTGCCTATGCCCCAGGACTGAGACTTGTAAGTGTTTTACTTACCTCCTAATCTAACCTTTACTTACCTTCCCCAGGAACTGTTGCTTTTTGCACTGTGTCCACTTTGAAAATAGCTTACTGCCATTTTTGAAAAAGACTGTCCATGATATTGTTTTCATTCAAAGTTCCTAAAGTATCTAAGTGAAGTACCTTACATTTAAAGTATTAACTGTAAATCTTGAACCTGTGGTTCTTAAAATAAACTAAGAAAATATATTTTTCAATATAAAAACCTATTGGCCTGGAGTAAGTCTGAGTGTGTGTTCCTCATTTATTGCCTATGTGTGTACAACAAATGCTTAACACTATCCTCTGATAAGCCTACTGCTCGACCACACTACCACAAAATAGAGCATTAGAATTATCTACTTTTGCCACTATCTTACCTCTAAGGGGAACTCTTGGACTCTGTGCACACTATTTCTTACTTTGAAATATTATATACAGAGCCAACTTCCTACAACATCACATTCAGAAATGCTGCCTGATCCGCTCCCGGAGACAGCAAAGCAGGAATCCTTGGATCTTCATGAGATAACTAGGCCAGATCCGGCACCTGTGGCGCCGACTCTTGAGCCCCAGGTGAAAGCTGAGGACCCACTGGAGACTCAATCACCTCAATGAACGATGGCGGTGACGAGCCTGAGGACTTTGAGGCTGGGGAGTTACAGTGGGGCTAACCTTCAACGTCGTATGGTGCTGTCTGGATAGAGACAGAGACTGGGATCGAGACCGACCTCTAGAAGAACGACGCTGAGTCGTGTCGGTGCCTGTTCTTATGAGACTTATGGGATGACGAGTCTCTAGTCTTAGACCTCCGATGTCTTCTGTGTTCCTTCTTTGCCTTAGCTAAAAAGAGTTTAGCCTCTATTTCCTTGCACGCCTTTGCATTCATCCTTTGGCAGGACACGCACTCCTCCACATCGTGGTCCGAACCGAGACACCATAAGCAGTCGTTGTGAGGGTCCGTGACAGACATACGACCCCCACACTCCCAACAAGGTTTAAACCCTGACTTTTTAGGAGGAGACATTGTAACAGAGTACAATAAGACACCTTCAAAACTGTAACCTCTCGAGAGCTAAGAGAAAACTGTTAGCGTCGAAGGCACGGAAAAAAGGGAACAAACGCAAGTACGCCGAAGAGGACCTCTTATTGCTACGGTGACGTCAAATGGAGTCGCGTCCGGAGCCGTGCAATTGTGACATCCTCGTCAGCGTGGAGAGCTGGGAAGAAAATTTTCAGTTGAATGCTGGCACATTGGGAGAGGTCATAAGGTGAGGAATCCACAGGTAGTTGTATCCATCAGAAACCCTTCTTCCACTCTTTCTTCTGTTAGCTGAGGAGCCACCCACTCATGCTTAACAATTGCCTGACTAGACAGGACTTCTTGTGGGTCAGGTTGGACTTTTCCAGTGCCACTTCTGGAGTTCTCCCCTACTGGAGCAGAATCTCCTTGGTTTGCTGGAACCCTGGCTAATAGTTGTCCACCCTTCCTGCACTGTTTTTTTTTCTTTTTTTTCTGGGGCCTACTTGCAGTTACTGCAAGGGCAACACCTCCAGGATCCTTGGGAGAGGACTGGCACTGGACCAGTTCCTCTCTTGCCTCTGACCAACCTCTGGGGGGTCATTTCCACGAAGCCAATCAAAAGGGGGGTGGGGGGGGGGGTTGCTGTACTGACTATCACCCTTCTCCAGCTAAAAGTCCCACCCACTTCTAGGGGCACTAAAGCCACAGGCCTATCAGTGACCTTGTTTGGGCTGACCCTTACTCCGGCAGTCGCACCTGGGATGTACTGGTTTGAGAGCACCAGCCTGTCATGCACAATAGTGTGACTGGCACAAGTGTCTCTCAGGGCAGTGGCTGGGATTCCAGTCACCAGTAGGTGGTGGAAGTGTCTACTTCCCTCTGGAACCTGCAACTCACCTGTTGGGCCCTTCCTCCAGTTGAAGGCTATGAGGACCTCCTCATCTGGGAGTTAACCCTAGTGGCTACACTGGTCACCCCTGGGGTTTTGCTAGGGGGTTTGTTTTTGGGACAAGAAGTGTCCGTGGTGTGGTGCCCTGTCTACAGTTGTGGCACCATGCCTTAGTAGCATCTCAGTTCTTACCTTGGTACCCACCCACCTGGACTGTTTTTTGGGGGCCTACAGAGGACCTTTTTTCTTTATGTCTAGTGTCACCCACTTTCTCCTGGGGAGGCTTTGTAACCCCTTTCTTTTGGTCACCCCCAGTGGATGTTTTGGTTACCCTAGTCTTGACCCAGTGGTCTGCCTCCATTCCCAATTCTTGGGGAGAAATTGGGCCTAGGTCTACCAGATATTGATGCAACTTTTCACAGAAGAAGTTACTTAAAATGTGTTCTTCCATAAACAAATTATAAAGCAATTTCCATTTACCCAACCATCCAGTGTTTTCACTGATTAGTCTACAAAATCAACCCAGGTCTGGCTTGAGGTTTTGTGATCCCCCCTAGACCTAATTCTATACTCCTCAGTTGAAAATCCAAAGCCCTCAATCAGGGTAGCCTTCATGAAGTTATAGGATTCTGCATCCTTACCAGAGAGTGCGAGTAGTCTATCCCTACACTTTCCAGTGAACATTTCCCAAATGAAAAGCTCCCCAGTGAGATCTGCTTACTTTTCTGATTGCACAAGCCCTCTCAAAAGCTGTGAACCACTTGGTGATGTCATCATCTTCTTCATATTTGGTTACAATCCCTTTGGGGATTTTTAGGATGTCAACATTCTCTCTGACCCTATTTAAGTTGCTGCCACCATTTATGGGACTTAAACCCATTTCTTTTCTTTCCCTTTCTATGGCTAGGTGCTGCTTCTCCAAAGCCAATCTTTTGGCCATCCTGGCTAACAGGATGTCCTCTTCATGGAGGCTGTCCTCAATGCTTACAGAGGTACTCTGCTTACAGAAGAACCAGGCTGTCTGACTGTGATTTTGGGGGACAAGGTTCTAGGAGCCCTGTCCTCCCTATTTAGGGCAGGAGGGGGGAGTTATTCCTCCTGTTCAATAATTTCCCCATCTGAAGGCGTATCCCTCCATATCAGAGGGGTAGTCCCTTGTGAACTCTGCCAAGAGCTCCTGGAGCTTTGCCTTGGTAGGGTTGGACCCAGTTGTTATCTTACAGAGAGACCTTAACTCTGACATCCCTAGATGCAGGTAAGGAGCGAGGTTGAGTTCCATCACTGTCTCATCTGCTTGACTCATTATAACTCTAAAAGTTGGGATTACGTTTTAAGAATCAAAAAATTACCTCTTGAAGGTAAATCCTAACTTTTACAAACTTTTAAACGTCAAAAGAAACGCTAACAGGGACATACACAAGGCCCTAGCAAGAATTTTAAAAATTTAGAAAAATATTCAAATTGCAAGAATCTATTTCTAATGACAATTTTTGGAATGTTGTCATGTGATCAGGTACTGGCTGAGTAGCCCAGAGAATGTAAAGTCTTAGACCCCACCGCTGACCAACCAACGTAGGAAGTTGGCTCTGTATATACTATCTCAAAGTGAGAGGTAGTGTGCACATAGTCCAAGGGTTCCCTTAGAGGTTGATACTGGCAAAATTAGATAATACTAATGCTTTATTTTGTGGTATTGTGGTCGAGCAGTGGGCTTATCAGCGGGTAGTGTTAAGCATTTGTTGTACACACACAGGCAATAAATGAGGAACACACACTCAAAGACTTACTCCAGGCCAATAGTTTTTGTACAGAAAAATATATTTTCTTAATATATTTTAGAACCACAAGATTCAAGATTTGAAGTAAATACATAAAATGCAAGGTACTCCACACAGGTAAGTAAGGAACTTTGAATTAGAGCAGTAACATACACAGTTTTAGTTAAAATGGCAATAAGCTATTTTAAAAGTGGACACTGTGCAAAAATCAACAGTTCCTGGGGGAGGTAAGTATTGGTTAGTTTCTTAGGTAAGTAAAGCACTTACAAGTTCAGTCTCCTGGGCATAGGCAGCCCACCGTTGGGGCTTCAAGTCGACCCTAAACACCCAGCATCAGCAACACAGGGCTGGTCAGGTGCAGAGGTCAAAGTAGGGCCCAAATAACATAGGCGCCTATGGAGAACAGGGGTGCTATGGTTCCAGTCTGCTAGGTCAGAACCTGCGTCCTCAGGGGGCATACCAGGTTTTTTTTGTAGAGCACGGCGGTGGGTGGGTTGCAGGCACGGCACACAGGCACACGAAATACACCCTCAGCGGAATAGGGGCTGCTGGGTGCAGTGTGCAAAGTAGGTGTTGGGTTTTGTGTTGAAAGCAAATCGAGGAACCCGGGGGTCACTCTGGCGATGCAGGCAGAGCACAGGGGGGCTTCTCGGGCCAGCCACCCACTGGACTAGGTTGAGGGCCGCCTGCTGGTCACTCCTCCACCGGTGGTTGGTTCCTCTCGGTCCTTGGGGCTGCGGGTGCAGTGCTTTGTCCAGGCGTCAAGTTCCTTTGTTACCGGGTAGTCGCGGTTAGGGAGAGCCTCTGGATCCTCTCTGTAGGCATCGCTGTGGGGGTGCAGGGAGGTTGACTCAGGGTGTCCACGTCGTTGGAGTCGCCTGGGAGCCCTCTCTGCGGTGTTGGTTCTCCTGCACTCGAACCGAGGGCGTTGGGTGAAGAGTGTGAAGACTCATGCTTCCGGAGTGAGGCTGGAGTCTTCTTTAGAGTTGGTTTCTTGGTTGTAGATTTGGACAGCCACTTTCCTCAGGAGTTTCATGGTCCTTTAGGTGCAGGTCAGGCCTTTGAGTCCTCAGAGGTTGCTGGTCCCACTGGATGCGTAGCTGTGCAGGTTCTTTGAGTCTGGAGATAGGCCGGTAGGGCTGGGGCCAAGTCAGTTGTTGTCTCTGTCGTCTCTGCGGGGCTTTCAGGTCAGCAGTCCTACTTTCTTCAGGTTGCAGGAATCTGATTTCCTGGTTTCAGGGTCACCCGTAAATACTCAATTTAGGGTTTTTTTTTTTTTTAGGTCTGCGGGCAGTAGCCAATGGCTACTGTCCTTGAGGGTGGCTACACCCTCTTTGTGCCTCCTCCTTGTGGGGAGGGGGGCACATCCTTAATCCTATTGGGGGAACCCTCCAAAACAAGATGGAGGATTTCCTAAGGCAGGGGTCACCTCAGCTCAGGACACCTTAGGGGCTGTCCTGACTGGAGGGTGCCTCCTACTTGTTTTTCTCATCTCCTCCAGACTTGCTGCCAACAGTGGGGGCTATGTCCGGGGGCAGGCATCTCCACTAGCTGGAGTGCCCTGGGGCATTGTAGCACGAAGTTTGAGCCGTTGAGGCTCACTGCTAGGTGTTACATTTCTTGCAGGGGGAGGTGTTAAGCACTTTCACCCAGTGCAGGGCTTTGTTTCTGGCCCCAGAGAGCACAAAGGCTCTTACCCCAGGGGTCAGAAACTTGTCTCAGTGGCAGGCTAGCACAGACCAGTCAGTCCTGCACTGAAGGATTGGGGTAAAATATAGGGGGCATCTCTAAGATGCCCTGTGTGTGCATTCTGTAATAAATCCAGCAGTGGCATCAGTGTGGGTTTATTATTCTGAGAAGTTGGATACCAAACTTCCCAGTGTTCAACTGTAGCCATTATGGAACTGGTGAGTTTGTTTTGACAAACTCCCAGACCATATGCTTAATATGGCTACACTGTACTTACAATGTCTAAGAATGGACTTAGACACTGTAGGTGAATATTGCTCATGCAGCTATGCCCTCACCTGTGGTATAGTGCACCCTGCCTTAGGGCTTTAAGGCCTGCTAGAGGGGTGACTTACCTATGCCACAGGCAGTATGTTGTGTGCATGGCATCCTGAGGGGGATGCCATGTTGACTTTGCCTTTTTCTCCCCACCAACATACACAATCTGCTATGACAGTGTGCATGTGTTAGGTGTGGCAAAACACTTGTTCCAGCCCTTAGGGACCTTCCCTGGTCACAGGGCCCTTGGTACAACTGGTACCTTTTACAAGGGACTTATCTGTGTGCCAGGGGTGTGCCAATTGTGGAAACAATGGTAGATTTTTAGTGAAAGAACAGTGGTGCTGGGGCCTGGGTAGCAGGGTCCCAGCACACTTCTTAGTCAAGTCAGCATCAAACTCAGGCAAAAAGTGGGGGGCAACTGCAACATGGAACCATTTTCCTACAGGTGATTTCACAGATATGATTCATGGTCTGCTTGTTGTGAAGGATAAGCCCATAACTACTACATATGTTATGGATGTTGGGTCTACATGTACCTTCATGTATGAAAAGCTTATACAAAACTATCATATGTCGGATGTTGTCCTCAGTGATGTGATCAGTCACCATCACACCATTTATCATGATCATCATTTAACATGATGTAATATATGATGTCCGGAGCAGATATTTTTGCGGAGGGAATCCCCATAGGTACTACAGTACTCCTGCGGGACCCAATTCTGCATGAGTTTAGTTCCAGCTCTCTGCCCCACAGGAGGATTGCGGGACCCACATCATTAACAACAAAAAAAGTTGTGTTTACTACTAAGAGGTACTTTTATTTAAGGTTTGAGCCCAGAGGTTTTCTCCGAGGACCAAGTAAGGAAGGTGTCTTGAAGGGTTTAGTAAAATGTCGGTGTTTTTAAGTGTTCCAGTACTTGAAAAAAGGTACAGTGGTAATTGCGAGATAGAAACACCATCCACTGGCTAATTTCATTAGACTGATGTATTCCCAAGAAGTTTACACCCTTCATTTGGCCCTGGAGAACATCCACACCCTCTGTAGCATCTACGAGGCTTTGATTTTTCCAACATTAATTTACAGTTGAACTCAATGGTATTTCCAGGAGAGGAATGGGTAGAACAGTCCCACGAAGAGGAAGAGTAGGAGATTCTGCCACAGACCACGTCTTAGTCCCTTGTGTGAATTGTGTATGACTCCGGAGGAACATAAGAGCGTGTCTGCCTAGACTATACATGCGAAATCTGGTGAATGCGTATTTCAAGAGGTATGTCAATAAAGTACTCTCTTGGAACGTCTGGCATGTGGAAACACATGCAGCTGTCACATCAGGCAGCTAATTACTGCACAGTGAGAGAGGGATGAACAAGTGGATGTTTCAAGATCTACAGCTCCCATTCCCACAGGCTAGATTGGGGATAACTGCTACCCCGATGCCGCTGCCGCCTTGACCATCGACTCAGAACACCCTGTAACAACTACGCTATACTACATGGACTGTAGAAAATTTGTGTCTCCAAAGAAAGCAGGGACAGTTTGTTAGCTGCCCAATGAAAATGTTTCTAAAATAGTGTTGTAATTTTTTTTTAAATCCAAGTTTTGAGGGCCCTTTTTAGGTCAATCCAAAAATATAAGAAAACAAAAAAAAGTCCAAATGTTTTTGTAAATATTTCCTGCTGAAATCACCTTATCTGGTTTTAACATCAGTGTGTTATTGATAGTATAGATAACAATAAAAGGCCAGTCTCCTATAGGACCAACCTAAAGGCAAACACATATAACAAAAGACTCAGACTCTAACAGCTAAAAAAGCCTGCTACAGCAGACTAGACATTCCTGATTCAAGCAGAAGTCATGCAAAGCAAGGCTGCAAATAGAGTTGCATCATGTGAAGCTGTTCTGCTCTCTCACACAGCTGCAAACCCATGCAGACACCCTTGCATTATAGTGCAAAGGTGCCTGCGTGGTACAAAGTATAGTTTTTGTACTGCAAGGAGTCTCTTCCAATACTAAAACTGTCCTTTAAGACTAGTCACACTTTCTGTGTGTGCTATATAATGCAACACACATGCAAAATAGAAATATAAGGTGAAATGAAAACATGTCTTATTGTTCACCTAGTTTTGCGATCTAAGAGGTGTCTGGAGGGAGTAGTCAGTCTATGAAGGGGTCGTGAACAGGAAGACACCCAACATCCGTGATGGCTGTCCATGAAGGATGGGTACCCGCAAAAGGTGTTAGGAGGGAGTATGGTTTTTGCTCAGAGTTATGCACATCCTAGTGTGGTTGGGAAGGGGGGAGGGTGCAGAGGGTTGGGAGGGGCAGTTGAACGGATGGGGGGTTCTGACTGTACACAGAGGGACAACTGTAAGTCTCCTGTGTAATTGAAAGCATGGCTCTGAGAGTGCTTACAATTATTTTTAAAACACTACAACCTGGAGTTGTAGGCTCTTCAGCTAGGGTGAGGGGACCCCTTGTGGTTGGTTCTATGATTGTATTTTGTGACCTGAAGAATGCTAAAGACTCAAACACACATTTATATACGTTTGAAACAAAAATGTTGAGAAACGTGACGTTATAGTTAGGTCTGGTAATAATATCTTAATTTATATTAAAAATAAAATCACTGAAAAAGGCTAAAGTGACTTTATAGTTGGATTCAGTAAAAACTTAACATTTTAAATACAAAAAACAAAAGTACTGAAATTCACCAGTTATATTTAACCAAAGTAACTCCAACTCACCCCCTCACCATATGCTGCTCTTGACTTCACATATTAGATCATTCATGACATGTTCTATGAGATTATTAATATCACTCGTGACATCTGAAATTACGTAACTGATGACCACACTGTGGTTTCACCACTTTATAGTTGTGGTTAGGTCAGTGTTTCCATGGGAAGAGCGTTTTTTGTTTTGCCAGTAACTTTGGCATTGCTTGACGATTCTTCGCAAAACGTTAAAAAAAAAAAAAAAAAAGTTCACTGACCCCCAGCTCCCCTCCTGCGCAAATCAGACATGCAGGAGTGTTGATTTCCTTTGTTAACTACCCTGGGAAATTCTGGGATGCAATACTAAAAAACGGCTGAACAGAATGACACCAAATTTGGCAGGACGTTATACCTTTACTCAGAATGGGTGCTTTTCATTATTCGGTGAAAAATTGTTTTAGAGAAATTTGTGTTTAAAGCGCTACTCAGGGTGGTTGTGACTGGGGTTAAAAAAACTTAGATATCTGGGCTGCTGGTGTCTAGATATACTCTGATCGGTCACGGAGACTAGCCAATCCTAACTGACTGGCCACAACATGGACAATATGTTTTGACAGCCAGTACATAATTCGGGGACATGGTCACCAGGGAAGTCCAGTGCACTGATGCCAGGTTTTGAGGGTCACAAAAATGAGCACATATAAAGGGTGGTAATAGTTTTAATTCACAATATAATCATCTATTGGTATTACCATGAATATGAAAAATTTACTTACCTGCGGGATTGATCTTTTTGGTAGATATTCTATCAGCAGATTCCTCACCTGTAGAATAATCCCAGACACCAGACTGGATCCAGAAACGCCAAAGCTCTCATGTCAACGGTAGGTTTTGGTTTCTTATTGATGCTGGAAGTGGTGTCAGATGACATCAGTGAAGTCATATAGCACCTGCACAGGGGCAACAAACATCAGTTTCCATCCATTTTTCCCCCCATCCTTCAAGGGAAGCAGACGAATTGACATTGGCAGAGTAGTGCAGTACCAAAATATTACTGGAATCTTATTAACTTTACCTATAACACATCCATCAAACCGTGGAGCAGGGGCATCAGTGAGGAATCTTCATGTAGAGTATCCATCACAAAGATTGTTACTACAGGTAAGTAACTTTTTCTTCTGAGAGATGCTTCTACCTGCAGAGTTCTTACCTATAGAATAGATTCCAGAGCAATACCCTGCCTACAGAAGCGGGTTGATGGATAGTTGATCAAGGAAATCTTGCCTATGCAATCACTCCTCTTCAGTAGGATTGGGGAGAGGTTTAAAAAGTAGGAAGGGTGATAACTGACCCAGGTGGGAGGGAGTCATCACTTCTGGCCCTGGGTTGTTACATCAACTTATAAGGGAAAAGGAAGGAAAGGATGGACGATGAGACAGCATAACTTGGCTATACCATTTTGTTTTTCCAGAACGAAAATAAAAGAAATAATCAGCAACTTATATAACAGATGTAAATGGTTTTAATGTAAACGTGATGCACTGGGATTCATATTAGTCAAATGCATGTATAAGTAATTCTTTGCGAATATACTATGTAAACCGCATACTCATACAAATCAAATGTGCATTTATGTCTGTGTTGCTTAACCAGAGTCAAAGCCCTGGTCTCTTTCTTTGTTTCAAACCTTCCATGAGAAGCTTGTTTTGCTGCATATTTCCCTAAGCTGCAGGTACAATGGTACAGGTCACTAGCTGATGAAGAAGCTCATTGTTGTTGTTAGATAAGGGGGCCCGAGAAGACTTGCTACCATGGACGGAAGAAGAAGAAGTGCAGAGATGGCAACTAAATTCATCCCCAAGTTCCTGAACATGGGAGAGACCCATGGTCATATGGACACAATTTGAAAGGACAGAAATGCCAATTGGATGTGCAACTTTTAACACTGTTGTTTTAGTGGAAAGTTTTGGCTGTGATGTGAGCCCCTCGAAGATTTAAGATTAACAGTGTTGTTTAGTCAGTTGCAGATTCAGATTTGTTTTGCTCCTTGAATAGAGCGGACCTACAAGAGATACCTCTTCCTTTACTAGAGTAAGTGGCTTTATGCTGATCACATCTCTCTTTAGACAACTTCTACAGAATTTTCTGTAGCACTGACATTTTTCTCTGAAATTCTTTTAGACATCAGAATAGACAGGAATTTAGATTAAATGATCAGGCAGGAGACCTTAAGCCTGAATTCAAAGAATCATATTCGTTTATTCATTTTCTGGATTGTTGCTATTGAAATACTAGTCTTTTGTATGCTGATAAAGTTAAATGTTGTGCGTCGTTTAATTCTCCTTTGGTGATCCTTTACATTTATGACATTTCTGAGACTCATATTGGTAAGTTTGACTTTGATTCTGTAATAAAACCCTTTTAAATTTCAAATTTGTATCAGAGATTGAATGTGTGCCCAAATCGGTTGCAATGGAATTTAGATTGGAAATTTAATGTCTACCACTTCACCTCTTGGAACTCAGAGAAAGAATCATTGTGCCCAATAACTCAGAAGTAGTGTCAACTACCAGATCAACGGGAACTAAGAGCTTATATCTCACTCAACCATCTGGCTGAAGTGACAGCTGTCAAAAACAGATACGAGAGTTAACATCCTTAAGAGACAATTATGCAGGGGTTCAAATGGAATAGGGAGGGACAAGGAGGTAATTGGTAGATCCACTACACACGCTTCTAAAATGTAACCTTTAACCACAAAAGTGTGCTGTTCCTCAAGAAAGGAGAAAAGAGAAGAGGAAGGCTTTTGGTCACTAAAGGGGCTGATCGGAGGATTCAATTGGTAAGAAGCAATAGCCCTCAAACACCCAGAAGGGTGTCATCCATCATCGGGCAGTTGCTTATTATGCTGTCGCTGCAGTGCCCAACAGACTCCTTGAGGAGGCCCTATTCCTGAGATCTTCAGAGTAGGATGCCTTGATGATGAGTATAAGTGAGGGTGGTGAATTGAGTGGTTAAAAATGTCTAAGGCGTACCTTTCGAGGTTTAATATGGTGGTCCCCTTGACAAGGAAAAAAACAAAAGGTGGCTGTCCTGGGAACCTTGACAGCACAAAAAATGTGACCCCTGACCTGCTTTTAAGGTCAGAGCTCGCTCCACACGCCACACAGCTCCACCAGACTGTGCCCTCTACCCCACCCTCGCTGCTGCTGCCTGTACGAGGCCCTCCACCAGCCGCAGGCACCCGCGTGTGCCTCATCCCGATGTCTAGTGGGTTTCCGTAAGTATTGTGTGTTTGTTTTGTATCTGTCTTTGTTTTGTGCCATTTTCTGTGCTTTTCTATGTTTTTTAGCCTCGTTTTCCTCTTTGTGCCGTGCACTCGCTTTCTGCCCTTCCAAGCCGTTCTTTCATCCTTCCCGCCGCTGTGTCCCCGCCCCCCTTGCGCCCCCATTTTTGCAATCCGCTCCCACCTCCCAGCTGCTCCTCCCTCCCACCTCCCCTTCTTAATGGCGACCGCTGGCGCGCCAGAAGCAAGCCCGTCTGCGCCTGGATCGCGCCCAGCGTCCGAACCCCTGGCCCGCACGTTCCCCACACCGCCACAAGCTGCTGCAGTGCCAATGAACTCCATGCCCTTAACACAGGCCGCTCTACCGCCTGCGTCCAAGCCACCCCAAGGCACACCCACTGACCCTTCTCCTGTCAGATCTGCAGCTTCACCTGCCCCCAAGCCGCCAAGCACCATGCCAGAACCACACACAACCACCTCAGCTGCATCCTCCTCAACACCGGCTCCGTCCACAAGCACGCCGTCGAACTCTGGGACCTACTCACCTCATCTTCCCCAGACGTCGCCTTCCTCATCGAAACCTGGATGAACCCCTCCTTGGAACCAGACATCGCCATAGCCATCCCTGAAGGCTATAAGATCACCCGCAGAGACCGCACCAACAGACCGGGAAGAGGAATCGCCATTTGTCCACAAAAACACCATCAGAATCTCGACCAACACCGAAGACACCATTGATGCCGCCGAACATTTACACTTCCAGATTTACATCAACACCACCCTCAGAGGAACCCTTGTCTACAGGGCCCCGGCCACAGTTCAGTGACTCCATCGCCGACATAATCAGCACCCAGGCCCTTGCCTCTACAGACTACATTCTCCTCGGCGACTTGAATTTTCACCTCGAGAACGCCTCCTCGAGATCGCCAACATCTGCCTCAAACAACTTGTCATGACGACCACCAACTCCGCCGGCCACACGCTCGACCCTGTCTTCTCCACCAGCAGCCACGTCACCTTCAGCCATACCACCGAACTCCACTGGACCGACCACTGCTGCGTCTACTTCACCTTCCAGAAACCCACCACTTACCACTGCCCACAACAGATCCTCCGCTGCAGCTGAAACAAGATCTCGGAGGACCAGCTGATCTCTACCCTCGCCCATGCCCCGCCACCCAGCACCTCTGACCCCAACGCAGCCGCCCTCAACATCAGACATTGGATAGACGACTGCGCCAACACCCTAGCTCTGCTCAGGAAATCCTCCAACAACCACACTAGCACTAAGGCCATCTGGTTCACCACCGACCTTCAGGCCTCCAAGCGGGAGTGCCGGAAAATCGAGAAGAAGTGGCGTCACGAACAAACAGAGAGCAACCATGCCGCCCTCAAGACAGCCATCCGCAAGCACCACCAGATCATCCGGACCACCAAAAGATCCTTCTACAAAGACCGCATTGACACACACAACAGCAAAGAGCTCTTCAGCATCATCAAAGAACTCGCCAACCCCAGGTCCTGCTCCATCGACACCCCTCCTTCGCAAGAACTCTGCGACAGCCATCCGCAAGCACCACCAGCTCATCCGGACCACCAAAAGATCCTTCTACAAAGACCGCATCGACAACAATGCATACAACAGCAAAGAGCTCTTCAGCATCGTCAAAGAACTCGCCAACCCCAGGTCCTGCTCCGACACCCCTCCTTCGCAAGACCTCTGCGACTCCCTCGCCACCATTTTCCATTGCAAGATCACAGACATCCACGACAGCTTCAACTCCTCGACCCCCATGACCACCGCAGCCACCACTAACCCCAACGCACCCAGCCACAACAACCTCTTGCTCGCCTGGACCCACATCAACGACGAGGACACCATCAAAACCATGAGCACCATCTACTCCAGATCACCCTCCGACCCCTGCCCCCACCATGTCTTCAACAAAGCAAGCCCCATCATCGCCCCCCAACTCCGTATGATCGTCAACAGCTCCTTCGAGACCACCACCTTCCCGGAGAGTTGGAAGCACGCCGAAGTCAACGTCATGCTAAAGAAACCCAAAGCAGACCCCGGAGACCTCAAGAACTACCCACCCATCTCCATCCTTCCCGGCGAAGGTCATCGAGAAGATCATCAACAACCAACTGACCCGCTTCCTGGAGGATACCAACACACTGGACATCTCCCAATCCGGATTCTGTAGGAACCACAGCACAAGACCGCCCTCATCGCCGCAACCGACGACATCAGGACAATGCTCGACAAAGGCGAAACCGCTACCCTCATCCTCCTGGACCTCTCAGCTCTCTTCGACACTGTGTCACCACACCCTCTGCACTCGCCTCAACGACGCAGGGATCCATCCAGCACAAGGCCTGGGCTGGATCACATCCTTCCTCTCCGGCAGAGCTCATAGAGTCCGCCTCCCTACCTTCCTTTCTGAAGACACCAAGACCATCTGCGGCGTTCCCCAAGGATCCTCTCTCAGCCCAACCCTTTTTAACATCTACATGGCACCACTCGCTAACTTCGTAAGATCCCACAACCTCAACATCGTCTCCTACGCTGACGACACCCAGCTGATCCTCTCACTCATTAAGGACCCCGTCACCGCCAAAAACCAAGCTCCACGACGGACTGCATGCCATCGCCAACTGGATGGAGAAGAGCTGCCTCAAACTGAACTCAGACAAGACAGATCAATCAATCAATCAAAAAATGTGTATAGCGCGCTACTCACCCGGAGGGTCTCAAGGCGCTGGGGGGTAGGGGGGACCGCTACTGCTCAAACAGCCAGGTCTTGAGTTGCTTCCTGAAGGAGAGGTGGTCGTGGGTCAGACGGAGGTGGATGGGGAGGGAGTTCCAAGTCTTGGCTGCCAGGTAGGAGAAGGATCTTCCTCCCATGGTGGCTTTTCTAATGCGTGGCACGGCGGCGAGGGCGTGGCTGGTCGATCGTAGCTGGCGGGTGGGAGTGTAGAAGGTCAGGCGGTTGTTGAGGTACCTGGGGCCCAGGTCGTGGAGGGCCTTGTGTGCGTGGGTGAGGAGGCGGAACGTGATTCTCTTGCTGACGGGGAGCCAGTGCAAGTCTCTCAGGTGTCCGGAGATGTGGCTGTGTCGGGGGATGTCAAGGATGAGGCGTGCGGAGGCGTTCTGGATGCGTTGGAGTCTTTTCTGTAGTTTGACCGTGGTTCCGGTGTAGAGGGTGTTACCGTAGTCCAGTCGGCTGGTGACGAGTGCCTGGGTGACCGTCTTCCTGGTTTCGGTGGGGATCCATCGGAAGATCTTTCGGAGCATGCGTAAGATGTTGAAGCATGATGAAGAGACGGCGTTGACTTGTCTGGTCATCGAGAGGGAGGAGTCCAGGATGAAGCCCAGGTTGCGTGCGTGGTCCGTTGGTTTGGGTGCGCTGCCCAGGGCAGGGGGCCACCAGGAGTCGTCCCAGGCAGATGGTGATGATCCAAGGATGAGGACTTCCGTCTTGTCTGAGTTTAGTTTCAGGCGGCTGTTCATCATCCACTCGGCTACGTCTTTCATCCCTTCGTGCAGGTTGGTTCTGGCGGTGGCTGGGTCGTTGGTGAGGGAGAGGATCAGCTGAGTGTCGTCGGTGTAGGAGATGATGTTGAGGTTGTGATGGCGTGCGATGGTTGCGAGGGGGCTCATGTAGACAAACTGAACTCAGACAAGACAGAAATCCTCATCCTCGGCTCCAACCTCTCCGCATGGGACGACTCCTGGTGGCCAGCCACCCTAAGAACCGCACCAACACCCACCAACCACGCGCGCAAACTAGGCTTCATCCTAGACTCAGCGCTCACCATGACCCAGCAAGTCAACGCCGTCTCATCTTCCCGCTTCAACACCCTCCGCATGCTTCACAAGATCTTCAGACGGATCCCTACCAAAAACAGAAGGACGGTCACCCACACCTTCGTCAGCAGCAGACTGACTACGGCAACGCGCTCTACGCGGGAACCACGGCCAAGCTCCAGAAGAAACTGCAACGTATACAGAACGCCTCCGCATGCCTCATCCTCAACATCCCACGCCACGACCACATCTCAGCCCACCTCAGAGACCTACACTGGCTTCCCGTCAACAAGAGGATCAACTTCAAACTCCTCATTCACGCCCACAAAGCTCTCCACAACGCTGACCCTGCCTACCTCAATGAGCAACTCACCTACCACACTCCCATCCGCTAACTCTGCTCTGCCAGCCTCGCCACCGTCCCTTGCATCCATCGTACTACAGCCGGCATCAGATCCTTCTCCCACCTCGCCGCCAAGACCTGGAACTCCCTCCCCATCCACTTACGACAGACCCAGGACCTCCTGACCTTCAGGAAACGCCTCAAGACCTGGTTATTCGAGCAGTAGCAATCCTCCCCCCTCCCCCCACACCAGCACCTTGAGACCCTAGCGGGAGAGTAGCGCGCTTTACAAATGATTGATTGATTGAATCAGGGTCAACATGTTTCAGGGTCAACATGTTTCTTGCCTTATGTCATCCAACGGATGTTAGGCAACTTGAGAGGACCAATAATGTGACACCTAACTTACACCTGATTGGGAATCAACATGTCTTTAAAATACCCAAACAAAATATGTATGCTTTGTCTACTTTACCGTCTATGGTACAGGACACCATACATCTGAACTTTAGGAGAAAAGGCAGCTAGTAACGGCTACCCCCACTGAGGGATACCTCACTTAATACATATATTATACATTTACATCAATGTAAAAAGCATGTTGTGGGCGAATTGTCGCTTGGCAGTAATATGTGCTCACTTAAAAACAAACATGCAATGATCACATGTGACAACATACTATGCAACACCAACTCCACACAAGGAGCATAGTGCATCACTGTAGGAAGCTGGCCTGGTGTGTGGTGGGTACCTAAGGTACTTATACCTTATACCAGGTACAGGTATCCCCCTCTTAGTGAAGTGTAGGCAGTGTCTAGAAGCCAGTCTCTCTAGAGGCCGCTGTGGATTAGCAGCCAAGGCTTATCAAGGAGATATGCAACGCTGATGCAATACCACTGTAGTCACGCAGCATTTACACAACATGAAAGAAAAGACTCAGTTGTACAAAAATAAAGATACTTTATTTTTGGAACACAATACCACAAAAGGGCAACCCTCCAATAAGAGGTAGTATTACACTAAATATATACACTAGTAAACAATAATAGGCATAGAAAAGGTTAGAAAACAGTGCCAATGGCAATAACCAATAGTGACCCTAGAGGGAGTCCAAACTATACACTAAAAAAATGGAATGCAAACCCCACCTAGGGAAGTGGAATGTGTAGCGGGGAGCTGGGAGTACTAGAAAACCACAGAGGTAAGTAAGACAGTACCAGCCAACAACGAGGAAAGCTGCAGTAAATCACTGGAATTTCTCCAAACCACCCAAAAGGAAGGAAAAGAAGACACCCAGACAAGACTGCAAGAAACCAGAGGTGGGCTCCTGGAGAAGAAGACCTGTGGGAAGAGGGGACCAAGTCCAAAAGTCACAGTGGAGTCCAGGTGGGGTAGGAGCTACAACCCACCCAGCTGTACTTGCAGAAGTTGGTCGACAGCGAGGAAGAACAGGTCAGCACTTTAGCCTTGGAGCTGGAGAGGAGTCCCTGATGGATGCAGAAGATTTCCCACACTGGAATGAAGATTGCAGATGGGTGTGGGTGCAGGAATTCCACCAACAAGCCTTGGCAAATGCAAACATGTGGTTAGTGTAAAAGTGGCGCTGCCGGGGACCAGCAAGGCACAGGCGGACTCAATCCAGGAGGGGGAGTCACAGAGGACCCTCAGTGACACAGAGAACCCACAGGAGCAGAGGCAGCACCCACAGAAGTCCCACAGGACGGGGACACAGAAGCTGCAGAAGGAGCCCAAAGCAGCACTACAGAAAGGGATCCCATGCTGCGAAGAGAACCACGCAGAGGGCTGTGCGTGGCAGGAAGGAGTGCAGGGGACTGGAGCTATAGTCAACTTAAGATCCCCTGGAGGAGCTGCAAACAAGCTTTGGCAGCTGGAAGAGACGTGGTGCACGGGGGTACTGTCCTGCATGGGAGGGAAAGGGCTTACCTCCACCAAAGTTGGAAGCTGGCAGAGAGGACCAAGAGAACTACTTCGGACAACCATCCGTGATGCATGATCCACGCAGCTCAAGATGAGGGGTGATCCACGCAGCTAGTCGTCATTGCAGCAGGTGCATGCGGATGCAAGGGAGTGAATCCTTCACTCCAAAGGAGATTCCTTTTCTTGTGCAGGGTGAAGAGTTGCTGTTTTCTGGGGATGCACAGCCAGGGAAATGTTGCAAAGCTGGCAGGAGCCGTGGAAACAAAGTTGCAGGATTGACTTCTTCGTGGATTGCAGCATTGTTGGTTCCTTGAGAGTCCAGTTGCAGTTCCAGTGGGCAGAAGTCGAAGTGGAGGTTGCAGAGGAATCCTGCTGGAATCTTGCAAGCTGAAATCTGAGGACCCACCCAAGAGAGAGAGAGACCCTAAATAGACCTGAAAGGGGGTTTGGTCACCTAGGCAGGTAAGCACTTCAGGAGGGGGCTCTGACGTCACCTACCTGGCCTGGCCACTCAGATGCTCACAGAGTTCCCTGCCAACCTTGGAAACCAGATGGCAGAACCCAGGGACCTTCTGGAGGAGCTCTGAGCACCCCCCCTGGGGTGGTGATGGACAGGGGAGTGGTCACTCCCTTTTCCATTGTCCAGTTTTGCACCAGAGCATGGACTGGGGGTCTCTGAACCGGTGTGGACTGGTTTATACATGGAGGGCACCAAATGTGCCCCTCAAAGCATACCAATGGCTTGGGGGAGGCTACGACTCCCAAGCCAGTCACAACTATTTCCAAAAGGAGAGGGTGTTATCTCCTTCTCCAAAAGGAAATCCTTTGTTCTGTCTTCCTGGGCTTGATCAGATCACGCAGCAGGAGGGCAGAAACGTGTCTGAGGGGTGGAAGCAACTTGGGCTGCCTGGAAAACCCTGTACAACTGGTGGTAGCAATGTTGGTGGTCCTCTAAGGAGCTCCCAGAGTGCATGGAATCATACTTCCAATACTTGCAACAGTATTGGGGTATGATTCCGACCTGTTTGATGCCAAACTTGCCTAGATTTGGAGTTACCATTATGTAGCTGTACGTAGGTCGTGACCTATGTCCACTACACTCGTAAAATGGCGTCCCCGCACTCACGAAGTCCAGGAAAAGGGAACTGGAGTCCGTGGGGGCACCTCCGCTAGTGCAGGGGTGCCCTCACACACAGGTACCAGCACCTTGTCCTCTCCGCTGACATGGCCTACCATAGGGGTGACTTACAGTGACCTGGTAGTAAAAGGGTACATGCACCCTTTCACGCAGGCTGCAATGGCAGGCTTGCAGAACACTTTGCATGGGCTCCCCATGGGTTGCATAGTACATGCTGCAGCACCTGGGAGCCCCTGGAACCCCAATGTCTTGGGTACCTAGGTACCATATACTAGGGACTTACATGGGGGCACCAGTATGCCAAATGTGGTGTGAAAGGTTCCAGCAACCAAGTTTAAAAGGAGAGAGCATAATCACTGGGGTCCTGATTAGCAGGATACCAGAGAACACAGTCAAACACACTAACAAACGGGCCAAAACGTGAGGGTAACCATGCTAGAAAGAGGCTAATTTCCTACACTCACTATATTGTATTCACAAATGCATGCAACAGGGATCTTACCCTACTTGAGTTGAATTTTTGCACCTTAAGTATGAGTAGAGGACCACGCTATGCTGCAGGAGAAGAACTGGTAGAGAACAGATACCAGTTAGTTGGTACATCATTTAAAGAGTAGCTCCCAAAAAAAACCAAGAACTCACATGGTCTAACACTGTAGCAACCACCATCTTAGGAGAGGTTTTTAGTACTGCCCACTATTGTGATTTGAGCGCGGCTGCCATGCTTGATGGGCTGCTATTAGGACGACTGCAGTGTCTGTGAGTGCCTAGTGAGCCAGTGCATGTACGTTCAAAGGGACCAACTATGCCCCGGTATAATAACTGTGTAGCAGCCACCATGTAGGGCAGGCTGCTAATCTGGTCGCTAGCAATGCGCATGAGCGTCTAGCTAGCTGGCGCATGTGCATTCGTGGGTGGGGTCACCACTACCCAGTGTGTTGTGCCTGGAAGAAAAATCATCCGTTGGGGTCAGATGGTCAGCAGCCATCTTGGAGTGTGGTGATGTGGGATCAGTATAATTCGAGGCGCAGTCTGTTAGAGCCCTGACTATGTTAGGGCAATTTAATAAAGACATGTAACAAATAAAAAAAATATAAAAATGTAAAAATAACGACAGCAGGAGTTTCAGAATGTGGTCTACCCCATTACTCCATAACCGCAACACCAGTCGGTACACCCAAAATGGTGGCAGATGCTATTGGATAGTCTAAAGGCTGCCTGATTCCTGCTTCATTATCTGTCCCGTACCTGATACCCATCAAACATGCTTGGTCAACCCTCGCTGCTGAAACCTCAATATCTCCATGCCCGCAGAGGTGGGTAGGTCATGGACACAGTACCGCGTTGAACCAGGTGAGTGCTTAGTTTTTGTGGGAGCTACTCTTTACATTTTATTTATGTATCAACTAACTGGTGTCTATTCTCTACCAGTTCTTCTCCTGCAGCATAGAACGGTGCTCTGCCAATATAGAAGGGACAAAATTTAAACTCAGTTAGGGTAAGAGCTCTATTACTTGCATTTGGGAAAACAATATATTGATGTACCACGTTCCTTGAGTGGATTTGGTGTTGCGTATACTAAGAAAGTGGTATAAGTATGGAGATGCCCAACTGATGTTAAGTGTGTTAGAATCCCAAGGTTGGGGGAGTAAGGAAATACCAGAGGTAGGTATGAGAAATCCCAAAGGCGCCCAGATGCAGAGTTGTTATCGAACTGGGTGTCCTAAAGGCTAACACAAGACCGTCGTGGTTGGAATTTTTAGCATTCACAATTCTTCCTAGAGGACCCTGAGGAAACCAACTGGCAAAAGGAATGTTGGAGATGTGCCCCCATCCGTGGATACCAAAAAGAATGGAGTACCTACAGCTGGGAGCCGAAGTGCACAGGGGTGAAGTGGCTTCGAAAACCTTTGTTGGAGTCAATGTGAGCCTTGTTTGTCTACGTGCTGTTGTGACCCCCTGGACCAAGATCAGTGGAAACTAAGGATGGATTTCAGACCAGAAGAACACGAAAAAGAAGGGGACAGAGTCCTGACCACTTGGAGATGTCCAGGGGGTGCAGGTAGGTAATGCCCACCCTCCTAGCGGTGAAGTTCTTGCAGATCGGTGAAGGAAGAAGTCCAGCTGCGGAGTCCAGGTGATGAAGGAAGATCCTTGGACTAACCCAAAAGCTGTCCCACGTTGGTCGCTGGATAGCAGGAGGGACAGTGGCCAACAGAACCACCAACAAACATTGACAAACGCAAGAGAAGTTGCAGAGATGAAGTTAGCAGGTTTTTGGGGACCAGCAAGGTCCAAGAGACTCCACACTTGGAGGGGAGTCAGGGCTGCCCCTCAGCATGCAGGAGAGACAGCAGGAATTGTTGGAGCCTCCACAAGCGACTCACTGGCAGCAGGCACAGTAAGTCGCTAAGGAGGACTCAGCAGCACAACAAAGAAGGAGTCTCACGCCACTGGAGTTGCAGGGTGGAAGCTATTCTTGGAATTGAAGAGTGCTGGGGTCTTCTTGGAGCTTGAAGATCTCCTGGAGGAACGGCCAACGAGGCTTGGTAAGAACAACATTTGCACAGGGGTTCCATTTCAGTGGCAGCAGCAAGGTCCCACTGTCTCCCAAGTTGGTCAGAAGGCAAGTTGGATCTGAGAGGACCACAAAACCACCCCCTGTGTTGCTGAGATTTTCAATGTCTGTGGGACAGAAGGATCCACCAGCTGATCGCTGTTGTCTTAAGGTAACTGCAGATGTAGGGAAGTGACTCCTTTATTCTAGGGAGACTCCTTTTTGTGACCCTGGAGGATGCACAGCCGCAGATGCTGCAGAATTCTTGCGGGAGCAGGACAAACAATGTTGCAGTGGGAGCCCTCCAAACTGGGTAGTCTTGTTTCAGTTCCTAAGGCAGATCAGCAGTGGTTCTGGAATCCAGGAGCAGAAGAGTCTTGCAGAGAGTTCCTTTGAGGAGTCTTGCTTGACGAATCTGGGGACCCACCCTCAGTGGAGCCCTTAAATAACCCTAAAAAGGGGTTGGACACCATCTGCAGAGATCCACCTCTCGGAGGGGGACAGGGACGTCATCCACCTGACTTAACTAGTCAGATGCTCCCAGGGGCCTCTGCACATCTTTTTTCCAAGATAGCAGAATCAAGTGGCCACCTGGTAGAGCTCTGTGCACCTCTCTAAGGGAGGAGCTGGTAAGGGGGGTGGTCATTCCCCTGTTCCCTGTGTGGTTTCGCACCAGAGTGGGAACTGGGGATTCCTGCACTGGTGCAAACCGGTTTAGGCAACGAGGGCACCAAATGTGCCCTTCAATACAGTCTGGTGGCGCTCAGAGGCCACCCAACCTCAGCCCAGAGACATCCATTTCAAAGGAAGAGGTGGTCACACCTCTTCCCTACAGTAAGTACTTTGTTCTCTCTTCCCCTGCTAGAGTTGGGCTCATCAGCAGGAGGGCAGACCAGCCTCTGCAGTGGGCAGCAGCGCAGGCTAGCATTCAGACCCTGCAAAGCTGTACAGGAAGATCTGGGGGATCCTTTAAGGAACCCCAGAGTGCATGGAATCATGCAACTAACACTGGAAGCGGTGTATCTGCATGATTCCTACAGGTTTGATACCTACTACTTGTTATAAAATGGCTTCTCTGCACTTACAAAGCTGAGGGAACGGAGACTGCTCATGCAGGGGTGCCCTGACACTCAGGATCATGCAGCCCGCACATGGGCTGAATGGCCTACCATAGGGGTGACTTACAGTGTCAAGTGCAGTGACTGTGATATAAGGCAAACCTTATAACTAAAGTGAGAGGTGTATGCACCATTTCACGCAGGCTGCAATGGCAGAGATGCAGAGACAGTTTGCATGGGCTTCCATGGGTGGCATAATACATGCTCCAGCCCATAGGGGGCCCCTGGTGTATCAATGCCCTGGGTACCTGAGTACCATATACTAAGGACTTACATGGGTGCACCAGTATGCCAACTATGGAGTGTAAAAGTTACCATGTAACCAAATTTAGAGGAGACAGCACTGACATGGGGGTCCTAGTTAGCAGGATCCCAGTGTACTACAGTCTAAACACACTGACACCCGGCAAAAAGTGGTGGTAACTACGCTGGAAAGATGCTACTTTCCTACATAACCATCTCCCCCCCCCAAACATAAGGTAATGAGACTAACCGTGCCCAGTTGAGTCTTCAATATCTAAGCGGAAATATCCGGAAAGCCTATCTGTGTTGGCATGGTTACTCCCAGGTCTATGTTCCACTGTATAATCCATTCCCTGTAGGGAAATGGACCACCTCAACAATTTGGGATATTAGCCTTTCATCAGCTTAAGCCATAGAAGGGGCTTGTGGTCTGTCTAAACAAGAAAGTGAGTGTCAAATAAGTACTACTTATGAAAGCTACAGGTTGGTCTTGGACTTCATCCTTCAATTGAGATAGTACTGCCCCTATCCCCAACTCAGAAGGATCTGTTTGTACAATAAATTCCTTGGAGCAGTCATGGCTTCTTAGAATAGGAGCAGAGCACATGACCTGTTTGAGGTCATCAAAAGCTTTTTGGCATCTGCCTGTCCATAAAACTTTATTGGGGATCCTTTTGAATGTGAGGTCATTTGAAGGGGCTACAATGGAGTCTTAGGTGGTCATTATGACCCTGGCGGTCTTCTGACCACAAGGGTTGCGGCGGTATCACCGTCAAATTATGACCATGGCGGTGATCCCTCCCATAGACAGACAATGTACCACACCAACCGCCAGCGTTGTAGGAACACTGAACACAACGGTAGCCACCTACAGGCAGGCAGAAGACAAGGATCCGCCCATCATATCATGACATAGCACACCGCCACGATTTCTGGGGCAGTAGCAACAACACCAAAAGCCTGGCAGAAACACATAATTTAAAAGGAGTCACTCACCTCCAGGGGGACACAGGAGTTCCCGGCCGCCATAGAACCTGAACTGCAAGTATTCCCGATGCTGTACCACGCAATGGCCATCCTGGAGCACCAACGAAGATGATGACGGTGAGTACAGCTGCCTAGCACACGATGGAGGGGGGTGGGGGGGGGGGGCGGGGGTGGGGGGGGGTGGATTGACACACACACCCAACACACACCACACACCCAGAAACACATGCACAGGAATAAACAGTAACAGAACCCCAGAGTAAATAAAAGCAGGACGCATATACCATTCCAACCACTGTGTTCTATTTGTATGAATATGTAAAATGCAAAAACATGCACAACTGCAGAAATAAATAAATGCAGGCCCAAATACCAGCCCAAAGTCACTAATGCCCACAGGGCAAAGTCCAAGCCTCAACTTGACTCCTTCCTGACAACATCGGGACTCCACTGTTCAGGGGCATTATGTTGGAAATGGGCAGGCACCTCACGGTGTTGGGGGTGAGGGGAGGGTGAGGTGGTTCCTAGCCCCACTGGTTCTGGAGGTGGCTTCCTGCCCACAGGTTGAGGATGGGGCTGGCTGCCCACTGTTTCTTGAGGGGGGGCTTCATGCCCACGGGATGACGAGGGGGCTGGCTGCCCACAGTTTGAGGATGGGGCTGGCTGCCCACTGGCTCTGGAGTGGGCTTCCTGCGCACAGGCTGAGGATGGGGCTGCCTGCCCAATGGTTCTGGAGGGGGCTTCTTGCCCACGTGATGAGGAGGGGGCTTCTTGCCCACGTGATGAGGAGGGGGCTTCTTGCCCACGTGATGAGGAGGGGGCTTCTTGCCCTCAGGTTGAGGAGGGGGCTGGCTGCCCTCAGGTTGAGGAGGGGGCTGGCTGCCCTCAGGTTGAGGAGGGGGCTGGCTGCCCGCTGGTTTACGGATGCTGCCCCTTGGCCTCTGGTTCCGGATGCTGCCCCTTGGCCTCTGGTTCCGGATGCTGCCCCTTGGCCTCTGGTTCCGGATGCTGCCCCTTGGCCTCCGGTTCCGGATGCTGCCCCTTGGCCTCCGGTTCCGGATGCTGCCCCTTGGCCTCCGGTTCCGGATGCTGCCCCTTGGCCTCCGGTTCCGGATGCTGCCCCTTGGCCTCCGGTTCCGGATGCTGCCCCTTGGCCTCCGGTTCCGGATGCTGCCCCTTGGCCTCCGGTTCCGGATGCTGCTCCTTGGCCTCCGGTTCCAGATGCTGCTCCTTGGCCTCCGGTTCCAGATGCTGCTCCTTGGCCTCCGGTTCCAGATGCTGCTCCTTGGCCTCCGGTTCCAGATGCTGCTCCTTGGCCACTATATTGTGGTCCTCCTTATCCAGGGATTTCTGAGGGGCCTCCTTGGCCTTGGATGTCTGGGGGGCCTTCTGGGCCTTTGATGTCTGGGGGGCCTCCTTGGCCTTGGATTTCTGAGGGGCCTTCGAGGCCTTTGATTTCTGGGGCGGCCTTCTTGGCCCTTGAATTTTGGGGGGCCTCCTTGGGCAGGGACTTAGTTGGGGCCTCCTTGGCCCTGGGTTTGCCAGTCTGTTTTGGAGGCGGCAACACTTTAGCCCTCTTGGGGGGGGTGGGGGGTAGCGCGAGTGCTCATGTTGAAGGTGTCTGGATTTTCTCTCATGTCCCCCTTAGTGGCAGCTAGAGACTTTGGGGATGGAGTTGTGCCGGACTGGGTGCTTGAGGTCCCGCCTGGGGTGGTGTGACCTTCCTCTTACGGACAAGGAGGGGGGGGAAGGGGAGGGAAGAGGTCAAGACGGGCAAGGAAAAGCTTCTTAGGGATAATGGGGCAGGATGTGGGAGGAGCGATGGGAGTGGAGGCAGGGGTAGTGGTTGTAGGAGGAGGTGTGCTGGACTTCAATACAGATGCATGGACAGTGTGCGTGTGAGGTGGATGGCTGTGGAGGGTCTGAGTGCGAGCGTGTGTGTGTTACTGGAGGGGGGCATACACGGTGGGAGAGGACAAACATGACGTGTATGTATGTATGTTGTGGTGGTGGTGTCTGCAAGTGAGGTGGGTGTGCTGCATGTGGTGGTGGTGACTGCTCATGTGGTGTGTGGGGTGCATGGGTGCTGTTGTGGTGACTGTGGGCAAGGCTGTGCAGGTGACAGGATCTGGCACTATTGATGCAGTGCATGCAGGTGTGAGTGAGGATGTGACTGAGGTAGGAGGAGGGGAAGACAGTGGAGACAGTGGATGATGTGTGTGCATCTGTCTGTTGGCTGTGTGAGTGCTTATAAACTGAAGTGCTGCTTGTGTTTGTTTGTGTGAGTCTTGAGTGTTTTTTTGGGTGTATGCTGTCTGAATGTGTGCGTGGGATGGGCTGGGGGTGAGGAGACTGGGACTGGGTAGTGGTACTTGGAGGGGGATGGATGTAACAGGGACACTGGTTGCCGTCAGTGAAGAGGCCAGAGCCTTAAACGATCTCTGAGGGCCTGAGGTGCCTGGGGCAAAGGAGATGCCCACCCTCCTGGTTGAGCAGGCACAGGGCAACTCGGTGGGGGGCTACTGGGAGGGTGGTGCTGGTTCGGGCGTGGCGGTAGAACCTGTAACTGGGGTGGTCCCAGAGGAGTCGGAGGACGAATCAGTCAGTGGTGTCCCCTCCTGTCCTCGCCGTGGTGCTCCCCTCGCCCTCTGTCCCACTGGTCCCCTCAGCGTCAGTGGACTCTGCCTCCTGGGTCCCGTGGGCTGCAGCTCCCTCACTCGCTGGTGCCCCTGCTCCTTCGCCAGATGTTGCTTATGCACACATGGATAGGATGACAAAAGGAGAAAATGGGGGAAGAGAGAGAAAGGGAGCACAGGTTCAATATCAGCACCAACAGCACAGACGGCAGACACATCACCGTCACACACTGAAACTGCAAATGTGCAATATGGACCACACTGGCATACCACTGGCTAAGTACCACAGCAGGTAGGAGCCAAACACTGCCAGATACACGCTAACTGGAACCAGCTTAGTCCTGCCTGACATGGGAAGCCACCTACCTAGTTATCTAATACATGCTTTACACTATATTATCCTGAGCTGGACCACGCAGCTATAACTGAACTGGAATATTGGGGCATCCACTGACTAGTACCCTGCACCCAAATCCCATGCCAGGCAACAAAGATGGTTGACATACACACTGTACTCAGCCCTTTGTGGCTGCTGTGATGCCCTCAAGCACCCATCCAGCTCTGGGTAGGCCGCCGCCATTATGCAGGCCATCAGAGGGGTCAGGTTCCCTTCCTCACTGGGAGGCCGTCCCCAGCTGGGGCTCCGCGGTCTTCTGGGCCCATTGTCTCAGGTCCTCCCACCGTTTCCTGCAGTGGGTGCCCCACCTGCCACAGACCGCCAGGGTTCGCACGTCCTTGGTGATGGCACGCCATAATCACTTCTTCTGATGGGCACTGACCTGCATAGGAAACACAGAAGGTGGTACACCATGAACCTGAAAATCCAGCCTGTCACACATATGGCCCACAAAAAGCATTTCCCCTAAGCATTTCCCCTCATCAGGCACATGTGTGACCCGTATCCCTGCACTGACGCTGCCACCAGCCATGCCCCCCAACTGACACACTGCCAGCACACACATCTCCATGCAGTCATGTAGCATGCAACATACCCATGGTGTACTCACCTTTTGGTCTGGAGGCCTACACAACTGGCTATACTGGGGTAGGACCCTGTCCAAGGGGCACTCCAAAGCCTCCGACATGAAGGCTAGGGCCCTTTCCCCTGTAGCACAAGCCATGGCAGGTTCCAGACCCAGGTCACAGCAGCACACACAGTGGAGATGTCGTTCTGTGGAAAGTTAGGAACCAAGTGAAGTGTTAGAAAGGAAATGGCGGTCATGTTCGCGGCGGTGTACACCGTCACTGTTGATCATCATTGGTTCCCATACTCCATAGAGGGCCATGTTAGCCAATGAGGAATTGCACAGCGGTGCGTACGGTGTTCCGCCATGACTCCAGTGGTGTGAGGTCACTTCCACCTGTCCCTGTATAAAGGACAGGTGGGTGCCATTTTCTAATGCTGGTACACATGTACATATTAATAAGTGCGTCATTGTAGTCGAATGTACTCACCTTCAGAGTTCCAGTGTCCAACATACAAACATGCTCTGTGTACACTGCTGTACTGTGTTCATGGTTCCTGTTGACACTCCTTTTCTACATTTGGGCCCTTTAGGTACCAACCACTGTGGAGGAGAAGGAGGAGGCAAGCACCCGTGTACAGACCCCTTGTGGACTTGGCTACACTGGAGGACCGGCACATCATACTCACCTATCGCCGGAACAGGGCCACAATCAATGAGCTGTGTGCACAATTGGAGCCTGGTCTGCGACCTGCTATCCGTAGCACCACAGCAATCCCCCCTCTTGTGCAGGTACTCTCAGTGCGCCACTTCCTGACAAAAGGCTCTTTCCAGGTGACAAGTGGGCTTGGATACAGGAATGTCATAGCCAATGTTCTCTTTTGTGCTTGAAAAGGTTTTTTCTGCCTTGCTCAAACACATGTGCAGCTATATTGTATTCCCCTCGGTAGATGAGTTACCCACGGTGAAGGCTTTATTCAATACAATAGGATAAATACCTCATGTTATTGGGGCCATCAATGGGACCCATATTGCCTTAGTCCCCCCCCCCCCCCAGGGCCAATGAACAAGTGTACAGGAATTAGAAGAGTTTCCACTCATTCAATGTCCAGATGGTGTGCCTGGCTGACAAGTACATCTCCCACGTCACTGCTAAGTATCCAGGGTCAGTGCATGATGCCTTTATCCTGAGGAATAGCAGTGTCCCACAGCTGATGGCACCACTACAAAGGGACAGCGTGTGGCTAATAGGTGAGCCTCTGTCCCCACCCAATGCTTGTGAGTGTATGCCTTCAGGAGTCATGGCCCATGCCATTGTGCTGGGCTAATGTGTGTCCCTTACTTCTTGCAGGTGATTCTGGCTACCCAAACCTGTCCTGGCCCATGACCCGTTAGGAATCAGACAACAGGGGCTGAAAATAGGTACAATGACGCCCATGGGCATACCAGGAGGATTGTAAAAAGGTCCTTCGGTCTTCTGAAGGCTAGGTTCAGATGCCTCCATCTGACAGATGGATCCCTATGCTACTCTCCTGAGACGGTATGCAGAATCATTGTTGTTTGCTGCATGTTGCACTATTTGGCCCTCAGACGGCATGTGAACTATCTGCAGGAGGAGGGGGTGACAATGCAGCTGTGGCAGCAGTGAACACTGAGGACAGTAAGGAGGAGGAAGAGGAGGATGTGGACAACAGGTCACATTTGATCCAGGAGTACTTCCAATGACATTCAGGTAAGACTGTTGAATTAAGCAATACTACATTTTAGTGTTGTACTGTGTGACTGCAGCATGGTGCCAGTCATTCTCTTTGCATCCCACCTGACTGTCACCTATATCTTCCCTTATTGCAGATGTTGGTGTTGTTCCAACAGTGTACTGCTGTTATGTGTACAGACTGCTAAGACACATTTGTTGGATAGGTTAACATGTTACTGGAAATTTACACAGGATCATGCAGCTCATTACAGTTCTAAATATTGTACATTACCTGTAGATAAAACACTATTACGCAAGTTGTCCCCAAGGGTGTTTATTGAAACTTGTTCTACAATGGGAAGTACCATGGAGTAGGGTGATGGTTTAAAACAGTCCAGGGTAGTGGTCCAGTCTGTTTGTAGCACATGTCCAGTGGCCAAGGGGCCATAGGAAGGGGAGCAATGGCAGTTCAAAGTGGACAAGGTGACACAGTGGAACACAAGGAGGACATTCAGGAGGGCCTAATTTCCTGGTGATGGACTTGGCAAGTGTCTCTGGTGCTTCTCTGGGTTGCAGGGAACGTTTGTGCGGTGGTTCACCTTCTGCAGGGGGAGGTGTGCTGGTGGCCTGTGGGTCCTGTGGCAGGGCCTCCTGTCCACTAGCTGCAGCAGATGTGGAGGACTGGTAAGTAAACTGGCTAGTGGAAGGGGCCTGCTGGTGTGATGTGTACTACCTCATGATGTTGGCCTTATCACCCAGCACCCCTGCTATAGAGACCATGGTGGTGTTCAGGGCCTGCAATTCTTTCTTGATCTCCTGGTGGTGTTCCTCCTGCAGCCGCTAGTTCTCCTGCATGATGTCTATCACCTGATTCATCTTGTCCTGGGATTGTTGGTAAGCCCCCAGGACATTAGTGAGTGCCTCCTGGACAGTCTGTTCCCTGGGCCTGTCCTCCCCCTGGCGCACAGCTGTCCTTAGAGTGTCCCTGGCCCCCCTGAACGGTGCGCCCACTGCCACTGACCCCAGGACCCTCATTGTCTTGCCTGTGAGGTGTGGTCTGGGGTCCATGTACAGGTGGGCAAACTGCTGATTCACATGTCCTGGAGACACAGGTCTGGGGACATTGGGTAGCTGCTGTGGTGTTGGTTACTGAGGGGGGTGGGGGCTCTGTGGCAGAGTGGGTGTGGGCTGGAGTATCTGACTGACCAATGGTCCCTGATGGGCCAGGGAGTTCATCCTGAACTCCAGAATTGCTGTCATCATTGGGGGCATCTTCTGGTGGGGGACTGGGTAGCTGCGGCACCTCCTCGCCACTGAGATTGGATGGAGCACCTGTGGGGATGTAAGTGGTGTATTATGCTAAATGTCTGTGACATATTCTGCATTCTAGCTTCCCCTATTTTGTTGCTGTTGCCCTGCCACCTTTGTTTGTGTATGGTGATATTTTGTGGGATTGTTAGTTCTCCATGCAGTGTATGCCTTGGTGGTGGGTGTACATGCAGGGATGGAAGGGATGTGCATGCTGTGGGTATGGCATGCAGGGCTTGGCATTTAGGTTAGCTAATTGTGGTGGTGCACTGTGTGGGATAGAGTCGAGTGATGGGTTTCAGGATGAGGGGTGGTGGTGGTGGCATGCAGGTATTGGGAGGGGTGGGGGAGATAGGTAGTAAAATTGACTCACCAGTGTCCAGTCCTCCGGCAAGTCCCTCAGGATGCAGGATTGCCAAGACTTGCTCCTCCCATGCTGTGGGGGAGGAGGTGGGGTTCCACCGCCAGTCCTCTGGATGGTAAGCTGGAGCCTTGCTGCTATGGAACATACCTTCCCCCCCAGGTCGTTCCACCTCTTTCCTGATGTCGTCCCTTGTTCGTGGATGCTGTCCCACAGCGTTCACCCAGTCCACGATTCTCCGCCATAGCGCCATTTTCCTGGCAATAGATATCTGCTGGATCTGTGCTCCAAACAGCTGTGGCTCTACCCTATTTCTTCCAACATGATCCGCAACTCTTCATCAGTGAAATGGGGGTGCATTTGTGGGGACATGGGTGTTGTGTGGTGTGTGTTGTGCAGAGTTTTGTGTGTCTAGTTGTCTCTGATTTGCGTGGCTAGCTATTGTGGTCTTCGTGTTAGCAAAGGATTGTGAGTGATGTGGGTGTGTGTTTTATAGTGCTGTTGGTGGGTGTGTGGGGTGTGTGTAATTGTGTCAGGTGTGGGTTTTTTGGACTGGCCAATGTTGCCTTATTTGGTCTTTGGGTGGCCTTATCTGATGCAGCGGTGTTCACTGCCAATGGTTTACCATAGTTGAATGTCTGATGTGGTGATTGGTGGGTCATTATCTGGAGGGCACAGTGATGGTGGCATAACAGTATGGGTGGTAGTACGACAGTTTATCACGTTCAGTAGGTCTGGCGGATTTGTGGTTGAGGCGGTTTTCTGTCGAATTTGTATGTCTGTGTCATGTGTGCAGACGGATGTCTGCTTCCGCGGCGGTATGCTGGCCACAGTCAGCACAGCGGTATTCATTATTTACTGCCAAGGTCATAATGAGGGCCATAGTTCTTAATGAACCTCCTATAGTACCCTGTCAGGCATAGGAAGGCTCTGATTTGGGCCTCAGTGGTAGGGGCAGTCCAATCCAGAATTGTCTAGATTTTGCACTAAAGTGGTTGGTTCTGGCCTGTCGTCATTGCAATTGGTTCCTGCAGATGCAGGTGAGTGACTTGCGGATGCAGGGCAGTGACTCCTTCACTCCAAGGGAGATCCCTTCTAACTTCTTGTTCAGGCTGAAGACTCACCGCTCTCAGAGGATGCATAGCCGGGGAAACGTTGCTGGAAGGAGCTGGAGAAACAATGTTGCAGAGCCGAGTAGTCGCCGGAGTTGCAGATTGTCGGTTCCTCAAGGGTCCAGTTGCAGTCCCAGTGGCCAGAATATGAAGTAAACATTGAAAAAGGCTTCTGCTGGAATCTTTCACCTCGAATCTGGGTTCCCACCCAAGAGGGAGATCCAAAATAGCCCAGGAAGGGGGATTGGTCACCTAGCAGGGTGACCACCTATCAGGAGGGGGCTGTGATGTCACCTGCCTGACCTGGCCACTCAGATGCTCCCAGGGGCCTCTGCACATCTTGGTTTCAATATGGCAGAACCAAGTGACCACCTGGAGGAACTCTGGGCACCACCCCTGGGGTGTTGATGGACAGGGGAGTGGTCCCAGGATAAGTTACTTAGCTGTAAATCCTAGTTATCTTCCAGGGGTATCCTCATCAAAGTCATAAACAATACACCCGCCTTCCCGGACGTGATTTTTAGAAGTGCAGCACTACTCATTTGTCTCTTCTATGTCTCCTTGTCACCGGGGAAAAAGAGTACACTGACCTAACTGTGAACCAACTGTCACTTCACTCTCACCCCTGAGGCATGCTGGGATACTGGAGGTGCTCAGGGTCTTAAAGGCACAGTGCCAGTTTTTTGATTCTGCTGTGTTAACCTGCATGCAGCCTATTGGCTAATAATGCTCTTTTATTTTCAATGTAGTTTTTTCTGTTTTATTGTAGATCTCTTAATCTTTCTATGCCTTATACTTGGATTACAGAAAGTTTTGTACCTTTTAATTGAAGGTTTTATTTAAAAAACAAAAAAAATAAGAAAACTAAAAAAATAAAGCATTTTTTGCCGGTTTTCTCAACATAGACTGCATTACTGTTTACACATGTATATATTATATTGGCATTGAAAGTCTCTACTAGAGTAATACTTTTCATATGTTTCACATATAAATGCATGTGTATTTGTATGTGCTCCAGGGTCCCCACACATGGGCGGGAATATTCAGTGTTTCTGACTGATGAGGATCCCCTGGAAGAGGTCGTGCAAATAGTTACGAAAACAGATTTTTGAGGTAGGCTTGCCTTACTTGAGCATCCGCTCTAGCATCAGAATCTAGGCAATAGTGTTTAGTGAATGTTTGTACTGATTGCTTTGCGTATTTCTGGAATGTAAACATTAAGTAGCAGGACAGCAGTGGCTGCTTTACCTCTAGTAGAATGCATTTAAGGTTTAGCTATAAAGTACTAGTTACTTACCTTCGGTAACGCTATATCTGGTAGAGACATATTCTAGTTGCAGATTCCTTACCTTACCTTTGAATTTCCCCAAGCGTCAGACTGGGTCTGGAGATTTTTCTTTGAGCCGTACCTCTGCGCTCCGTCAGGTGGCGTCGGTCGACTCTGACACCGTCACCGTGGTGACGTTGCGGTCGTATATAGGCACCACCCCGGCGCACCCTCATCAGTTTCTTTTCATGACTTTCCACGGCAGTAGCGCGGAGCCATGAAAAACACAGAGTGGTGCGTCAGAACTAGGGCCCAAAGGGAAGTTCCTGTCCATAGAAATCAGTTCGCAGTGCAGGGAGGATGGGCAGGTCCGTAAGGAATCTGTGTTTTAGAACCACAACATTCAAGATTTGAGGTAAGTACATAAAATGCAAGGTACTTCACACAGGTAAGTACACAACTTTGATTTAAAACAGTAGTACACACAGTTTTGGTTAAAATGGAAATAAGCTATTTTAAAAGTGGACACTGCAAAAATCAACAGTTCCTGGGGGAGGTAAGTTTGGTTGGGTTTCTCAGGTAAGTAAAGCACTTACACAGTCAGTCTCCTGGGCATAGACAGCCCACCGTTGGGGGTTCAAGGCAACCCCAAAGCCACAACACCAACAACACAGGGTCGGTCAGGTGCATAGGTCAAAGGAGGGTGCAATACACATAGGTGCCTATGAAGAACAGGGGGTCCTAGTCTGCTTACAAGTACCTGCGTCCTCTGGGAGCAGACTAGGGTTTTTTTGTAGAGCAATGGGCGACCGGGGGGGGGGGGACACACAAGCCCACAAAACACACCCTTAGCGGCACAGGGGCAGCCGGGTGCAGTAGGCAAAGTAGGCATTGGGTTTGCTATACAAAGCAATGGAGGGACCTGGGTGTCATTTAGGCGATGCAGGCAGGGCACAGGGGGGCTTCTTGGGCCAGCCACCGACTGAGCAAAGATGAGGGCTGTCTGCTGATCACCCCTGCACCGGTAGTTGATTCCTCTCGGGCCTGGGGGCTGCGGGTGCAGTGCTTCTTCCAGGGGTCGGGTTCTTTGTTACCAGGCAGTCGCGGTCATGGGGAGCCTCTGGATTCTCTCTGCAGACATCACTGTGGGGGTGTAGGGAGGTCGTCTTAGGATGGACACATCTTGGGAGTCGCCTGGGGGTCTTCGCTGCAGTGTTGGTTTTTCTGGACACAGGCCAGGGGCGTCGGGTGCAGAGTGTTGGGAACTCACGCTTCAGGAGTGAGGTGGGAGCCCCTTTAAAGATGGCTTCTTCTTGGTTGTTTTGGACGGAGCCATTGTCCACAGGAGTTTCTTGATCCTGGATGCATCACTGTTGCAGGTTATTTGAATCTGGAGACAGGCCGGTAGGGCTGGGGCCAAAGCAGTTGTCGTCTCCTCTGCGGGGTTTTCAGGTGAGCAGTCCTCCTTCTTGTTAGGTCGTCAGGAAACTGATTTCCTGGGTTCAGGGTCACCCCTAAATACTAAATTTAGGGGTGTGTTAGGGATGGAGGAGAGTAGTCAATAGCTACTGTCTCAGAGGGTGGCTACACCCTCCTTGTGCCTCCTCCCTTTGGGGAGGTGGGGGAAACCCTATTGCTATTGGGCTAAATCCTCCAAAACAAGATGGAGGATTTTCTAAGGAGGGGGTCACTTCAACTCTGGTCACCTTAGGGGTGGACCTGGCTTGGGGGTGACTCCTGCAAATTTTTCTCATTATCTCCTCCAGACTTGCTGCCAAAAGTGGGGGCTGTGTCCGGAGGGCAGGCATCTCCACTAGCTGGAGTGCCCTGGGGTGTTGTAATACCAGGCTTGAGTCTTTGAGGCTCACCGCCAGGTGTTACAGTTCCTGCAGGGGGTGTGTAAGGCACCTCCACCCAGTACAGGCTTTGTTCCTGGTCACAGAGTGCACAAAGGCATTCACCCCATGTGGCCAGAAACTCACCTCTAAGTGGCAGGCTGGCACAGACCAGTCAGTCCTGCACTGAAGGATTGGGTAAAATACAGGGGGCATCTCTAAGAGGCCCTCTGTAGGCATTTTTTTAAATAAATCCAACACTGGCATTAGCGTGGGTTTATTATTCTAAGAAGTTTGAAACCAACCTTCCCAGTATTCAGTGTAGCCATTATGGAACTGTGGAGATGTTTTGACAAACTCCCAGACCATATACTTAATATGGCCACACTGTACGTATAATGTCTAAGAATGGACCTAGACACTGTAGGGGCATATTGCTCATGCAGATATGCCCTCTCCTGTGGTATAGTGCACCCTGCCTTAGGGTTTTAAGGCCTGCTAGATGGATGACGTACCTATGCCACAGGCAGTATTTTGTGTGCATGGTATCTCCCCACCAACACACAATCTGCAATGGCAGTGTGCATGTGTAAGGTGAGGGGTCACTTAGGGCAGAAAAACACATGCTGTAGCCCTTAGGGACCTTCCCTGGTCACAGGGCCCTTGGTACCACTGGTACCTTTTACAAGGGACTTATCTGTGTGCCAGGGGTGTGCCAATTGTGGAAACAATGGTACATTTTGAGTGAAAGAACACTGGTGCTAGGGCCTGGTTAGCAGGGTCCCAGCACACTCTCAAGTAAAGTCAGCATCAATATCAGGCAAAAAAGTGGGGGTAACTGTAACAAGGGCCATTTTCCTACAGATAGTGGTTGAGTTTTTCAAGGATTTAGTTTGTCTAGAAGTCTTACCTGATGAGACTGATACCACCAATGATACTCTTTTGATGGCTTCTGAGGCGGCTGAATTCTTCTTCTGAATTGATCTATTAGGCTAGCAGTGGTATACTACCTTTTGTGTTGTTGAGAGGCGGAGCGGTTGGTAGGATAATTAACAGAAAATTGATAAAATATTATTTGGTATCCATGAGCAAGGCTGAAAGCATGCGTAACAGGTAGTAAGTTGCTCAAAGAACGCACCAGTGCAAAAGTGAGCAGAAATTAAAAGTGAACAAAATTGACTGGGTGAAAGTGAAGTTTAGTAGGCACACAATCAAGGTATCAAGGTTTGTGTTACTTTTCCTCAGCCCATCAGGGTGGTTGAGTCAAAGATGTTGTGGTGTTGTTCAATGACATTGGAGTGTGTAATAAGGACAGTCTATCAATCATTTTTAATGGGATCAGGCATGGGGTGTGTGAATGACTGTGGAAAATTGGAATCTAGTGTGAAGTAGGCAAAGTGAAAGTGAGGAATGGTGGTCCAAAGCTTTCTAGCATTGAATGAAGGGGTAAGTGATAGGTTTTTCTTTTACTTTTTGTGTGTGACTCCTTGGTAGAGTGGATAAGCATTTGCTGCTGCCCCACAGATCTTGACAGTTGTACAGAACAACAGTAAATACTTCATTACTCATAAAACATGCCATAGTCTTTTCAGAGCACTATTGATCACATCTACAAAAGGATTAGAATCTAGATACCAGTTATCACAAGCAAAATCAGAAAGATAAGCAGTGGCAAAGCCAATGGGTCTCATCTTTAAAATGCTAGTGCTGAGCTACTAGCTTTGCCAAAGTTTGCGAAGCATTGTTTGAAAAAAAGCAAAAGAAAAAAAGTCAAAATATTGTAGAAAAAGAAAACATTTTATGGCTTCTCAAAACTACACACAGAATTCAATGTTTCCAATCTTTATAAAAGGCAAGTGTTATTTTGGAAATAATTTACACTCAGGAAAAGAAACTCTGAACAGAAATTCTAAAGAATAATAAAGTGTCAGAATGTAAAGGGAACCACCTTCCAAGGCGTAATTTACTTTCCACAGAAGTCAGCCACGTCCTCCCCTGTTGTAGCCGAGGGAACATATTTATAAGTCTCCAGGAGAAGTGTCATGCTCTGAACACGCCAAGTACAGCAGATGGTCATCCCCCAATGCCATAAAGGTCTTTGTGTGATAAAGCTTCTGCTTTTAAACTGAAGAATACATTTTATAAAGCAAAAACAAAGCTTAAAAACCGTTTCAGCCATTCTCCAGCAAAAATATCCCCGTTTATATCCTTTTGCATACAAGCAGGCCATGGTGACGAGCAACACAGTGAAGGAGAAATCAGGATATGTGAAATATAGATAGAAAACTCATTGTAGGAAAATGGCTCCATGTTGCAGTTACCCCCCACTTTGTGCCTGATATTGATGCTGACTTCAATCAATCATTTGTTAAGTGCGCTACTCACCCGGCAGGGTCTCAAGGTGCGGGGGATGCTACTGCTCAAATAGCCATGTTTTGAGACGCTTCCTGAAGGTCAGAAGGTCCTGGGTCAGACGTAGGTTGACAGGGAGGGAGTTCCAGGTCTTGGCGGCGAGGTGGGAGAAGGATCTGCCATTAGTTGTGGTACGGTGGATGCGGGGGACGGTGGCGAGGGTGAGGTTGGCAGAGTGGAGCTGGTGTGTCGGGACGTGGACATTGAGACGGTTGTTGAGGTAGGCAGGGCCGGCGTCATGGAGAGCCTTGTGAGCGTGGATCAGGAGTTTGAAGATGATCCTTTGTTGAAGAGGAGCCACTGGAGGTCTCTGAGGTGGGCTGAGATATGTTTGTAGCGAGGGAGGTTGAGGATGAGTCGTGCTGAGGCGTTCTGAATCCGCTGAAGTTTTCTCTTGAGCTTGGCTGTTGTTCCCGCGTAGAGTGCGTTGCCGTAGTCCAGTCTACTGCTGACGAGGGCGTGGGTGACTGTTCTTCTTGTTTCAATGGGGATCCATCTGAAGGTCTTGCGAAGCATGCAGAGGGTGTTGAAGCATGAGGATGAGATGGCGTTGACTTGCTGGGTCATATTGAGCGGTGAGTGCAGTATGAAGCCGAGGTTGCGTGCATGGGTGGTGGGAGCTAGAGCGGCTCCTAGAGTGGCAGGCCACCAGGTGTCGTCCCATGCTGATTTGTTGGAGCCGAAGATAACGATCTCAGTCTTATCAGAGTTCAGTTTGAGGCGGCTTGCCTCCATCCAGTTGGCAATGGCTTGAAGTCCGTTGTGCAGGCTGGTCTTGGCGGTGGCGGGGCTCTTCGTGAGAGAGGGGATCAGTTGTTTGTCATCCACGTAGGAGACGATGTTAAGGCTGTGGGATCGGACGATGTTTGCGAGCGGTGCCATGTAGACATTGAAAAGGGTGGGGCTGAGAGAGGATCCTTGTGGTACTCCGCAGATGGTCTTGGTAGCTTTTGACAGGAACGGAGGGAGGTGGACTCTGAGTTCTGACGGACAGGAAGGATGTGATCCAGTCCAGGGCCTTGTGGCGGATTCCAGCATTGTGGAGGCGTTTGCGAAGTATGTGGTGGCAGATGGTGTCGAAAGCTGCCAAGAGGTCAAGGAGGATGAGGGCCACGGTTTCACCTTTGTCGAGCAAGATCCTGATGTCATCGGTAGCAGTGATGAGAGCGGTCTCGGTGCTGTGGTTCTTGTGGAAGCCGGATTGGGAGATGTCGAGCAGGCTGTTGCCTTCCAGGAAGCGTGATAGTTGGCTGTTGACTATCTTCTCGATGACCTTCGCTGGGAAGGGGAGTAGGGAGATGGGTCGGTAATTTTTGAGGTCTTCAGGGTTGGCCTTGGGTTTTTTAAAGCAGGGCGTTGACTTCGGCGTGTTTCCAGCTCTCCGGGAAGGTGGCAATCTCGAAGGAGCTGTTGATGATGGTGCGGATTTGGGGGGCGATGATTTGACTGGCTTTATTGAAGACATGGCGAGGGCAGGGGTCAGCGAGAGATCCGGAGGAGATGGGTAGGCGGAGCAGGACTCGGGGTTGGTGAAATTCTTTGATGATGCTGAAGAGCTCCTTGCTGTTGTGTGCGTTGTTGTTGATTCGTTCTTTGTAGAATGATCTTTTGGTGGTCCAGATGAGCTGGTGATGCTTGCGGATGGCAGTCTTAAGGGTGGCCTGGTTGCTCTCTGTTTGTTCTTGGCACCAGATCTTCTCGGTTTTCTGGCACTCTCGCTTGGAGACCTGGAGGTTGGCGGTGAACCAGGGGGCTTTCTTGATGGTGCGGGTGTTGGCTGATTTCCTAAGTGGGGTGAGGGTGTTGGCGCAGTCGTCTAGCGATTGTTTGAGGTTCGGGCGGCAGTATTAGGGTCGCTGGTGTTGGGGCGTGGGCAAGGGTTGAGATCAGATGGTCCTTTGAGATCTTGTTCCAGCTGCAGTGAGGGATCCGTTGCTGGTGGTGGTGAGCGGTGGGTTTCTGGAAGGAGAAGTAACTTGACTGAGAAGTATGCTGGGACCCTGCTAACCAGGCCCCAGCACCAGTGTTCTTTCACTTAAAATGTACACCCCTGGCACACAGTTAACTCCCTTCTAAAAGGTACCAGTGGTACCAAGGAAGTCCTCTGAGGGCTGCAGTATGTGTTGTGCCACCCTTAGGGACCCCTCACCTAACACATGCACACTGCCATTGCAGATTGTGTGTGTTGGTGGGGAGAAAAAGGCAAAGTCGACTTGGCATCCCCCTCAAGGTGCCATGCACACAAAATACTGCCTGTGGCATAGGTAAGTCACCCCTCTAGAAGGCCTTACAGCCCTAAGGCAGGGTGCACTATACCACAGATGAGGGCATACATAACTGCATGAGCAATATGCCCCTACAGTGTCTAAGTCTATTCTTAGACATTGTAAGTACAGTGTGGCCATATTAAGTATATGGTCTGGGAGTTTGTCAAAAACAAACTCCACAGCTCCATAATGGCTACAAAGAATACTGGGAAGTTTGGTATCAAACTTCTCAGAATAATAAACCCACACTGATGCCAGTGTTGGATTTATTACAAAATGCACACAGAGGGCATCTTAGAAGATGCCCCCTGTATTTTACGCAATTCTTCAATGCAGGACTGACTGGTCTGTGCCAGCCTGCCACTGAGACGAGTTTCTGCCCTCCTGGGGTGAGAGCCTTTGTGCTCTCTGAGGACAGAAACAAAAGCATGTACTGGGTGGAGGTGCCTATCACCTCCCCCTGCAGGAACTGTAGCACCTGGCGGTGAGCCTCAAAGGCTCATGCCTTTTGTTATAGCACCCCAGGTCATCCCAGCTAGTGGAGATGCCCGTCCCTCCGGCCACTGCCCCCACTTTTTGGCGGCAAGGCTGGAGGAGATCATTAAAAAAACAAGGAGTTGTCACCCACCAGTCAGGAATGCTCCTAAGGTGCCCTGAGCAGAGGTGACCCCTGCGCCTTTAGAAATTCTCCATCTTGAGATTGGAGGATTCCCCCAATAGGATTAGGGATGTGCCCCCCTCCCCTCAGAGAGGAGGCTCAAAGAGGGTGTAGCTACCCTCCAGGACAGTAGCCATTGGCTACTGCCCTCCTGACCTAAACACACCCCTGAATCTAGTATTTAGGGGCGACCCAGAACCCAGGAAATCAGATTCCTGCAACCTACACAAAGAAGGACTGCTGACCTGAAAGCCCTGCAGAAACGAAGGAGACGACAACTGCTTTGGCCCCAGCCCTACCGGCCTGCCTCCAGACTCAAAGAACCTGCACAGAGACGCATCGGACAGCGACCAGCAATCTCTGAAGCCTCAGCGGTCTGCCCTGAACCCGAAGGACCAAGAAACTCCCAAGAACAGCGGCACTGTTCAAAAATAGCAACAACTTTGCAACTTTATATCAACTTTAAAAGAACTCCCTCTTCCCGCCGGAAGCGTGAGGCTTCACACACTGCATCCGAAGCCCCCGGCTCGAGCTCCAGAGAACTAACACCGCAGAGAGGATTCCCAGGTGACTGCAATTACGTGAGTAACCTGAGATGACCCCCCTGCGCCCCCACAGTGACGCATGCAGAGAAGATCCAGGGGTTCCCCCTGACCGCGACTGCCTGGAACAAAGAACCTGACGCCTGGACCAAGCACTGCACCCGCAGCCCCCAGGACCAAAAGGAACCCAACTCCAGTGCAGGAGTGACCACCAGGCGACCCTCTGCCTAGCCCAGTCGGTGGCTGGCCCGAGAAGCCCCCCTGTAAACTCCCTGCACTGCTAGCGTGACCCCCGGGTCCCTCCACTGACTTCTATTGAAAACCCGACGCCTGCTAAGCACACTGCACCCAGCCGCCCCTGTGCCGCTGAGGGTGTGTTTTATGTGCCTGTTTGTGTCCCCCCCCAGTGCTCTACAAAACCCCCCTGGTCTGCCCTCCGAAGACGCAGGTACTTTCCTGTTGGCAGACTGGAACCGGAGCACCCCTGTTCTCCATAGGGGCCTATGTGTTTTGGGCCCTCCTATGACCACTGCATCTGACCGGCCCTGTGTTGCTGGTGCAGTAACTTTGGGGTTGCCTTGAACCCCCCCAACGGTGGGCTGCCTATGCCTAAGAATCTGAACTTGTAAATGTCTTACTTACCTGATAAAACTAACCAATACTTACCTCCCCTAGGAACTGTTGATTTTTGCAGTGCCAACTTTTAAAATAGCTAATTGCCATTTTAACTAAAACTGTGTATGTTACTGCTCTAATTCAAAGTTCCTTACTTATCTGTGTGGAGTACCTTGCATTTTATGTATTTACTTCAAATCTTGAATCTCGGCGTTCTAAAATAAATTAAGAAAAGATAGTTTTCTATATAAAAACTATTGGCCTGGAGTTAAGCCTTTGAGTGTGTGTTCCTCATTTATTGCCTGTGTGTGTACAACAAATGCTTAACACTACCCTCTGATAAGCCTACTGCTCAACCACACTACCCCAAAATAGAGCATTAGAATTATCCAATTGTGCCACTATCTTACCTACAGTATAAGGGGAACACTATCACTTACTTTGAGGTAGTATATACAGAGCCAACTTCCTACACTCATACTCTCAGGAAGAAAAAATCAGTTCTCTAAATGTGGGCAGTGGACGGATAGAAGCCAGACAATCAAAAGGATCGTAAAGAGATTTTGCTCCTGGGATGGGCAAATAGAAGAAAGGAAGGCAAGCCATCAAATAGGAAGCAGGCAATTGAGAGTGACAATAAAGCGAACCCATGGTAAACAACTGACGGGCTATAGGCCACTGTAGGCCTTATTCACAAACTGCACTGTGCAGTATATTTTGTAGTGCTACAGTAGACCTACAAATCTTACTGCAAAGCGCTATTCACAAATTGAAAATTTGCAGAAATGTACACTTTTGTAGTAAGTCCCTAACTCCACTATTTTTTATGAAAGGGTGCTGTACTATCAGTGGTTGACCATGTGAATTACTGGACGTAATATAAGAGTAAAAGTTACTAGAAAAGTGCAGTTTGTGAATAACAAACAATAGTAAACTTACTCAAAAGTGTAAGGTACCTTTGTGAATTGGGCCCTGTAAGTTTACAATAGGTCTTTCGCAACCAGACGTCCTGCACGGTCTAGTAGGATCAATCTTACTAGTACGATTTTCACAGAGAAGAGTGACTGTCGTTTTCTGTATGTGTCTATGACCGTCTGTTGAAGTAGACCTTTTACTTTTAGCACAATTTACCAGGACGAAATTTTGTTCAGTAAACATATGTGTCGGGAAGTTCCTGTAACATAAGTACTAGGGAAATATTTTTAAGAGTATAAAAGAATTAAGAATAGTCATCAAACTATTCTGAATGCAACACAACTCACTTCCCAGAATAGGTGGTTATCACTTATGATTAAAACTTTGATATTAAGTCTGCTGTCCTTTTTATTATTTGAACCAATGACGTTAGATAAAACAATATATTGCAAACAACTGACCTATCTTCGTTTTCAGGAGGGTTAACATTTCCAAGAAAGATCCCCATTTAGAAGATTGTCTTTACCAAGTTTCTTTCTAAAGAACTTACATTTGTAGTGCGCCCTTGCCTTCAGCCATAGACAGCTCCTTCCTGATGTAGTGATCAATGCCCTTAGTAAAGGAAAGTTAACAGGAACATTCTTTGAAGCCATGAAATCGACCACATTGGAGGATAAGCCAAGACTCTGGTTCTCCACACAGGACTCCAGTAATTTGTTAAAGAGAATGCTGTACTGTGTGACATCAAGAGCATCTGAAATGGAAGCAAGTTTAGATTTCTTCAAATGGTGGTTCTGGAAATAGTGGCATTATCCCATTCTTTTGATTGTTACATTATAAAGACAGAAGACAGACCAGTCTGAAAATTACTTGTTCAGTGTCTTATGGTGAACTATTTTGCCAAGTTTTCAAGCCACTAGGAATAATTTATATTTGTTATATTTGTTGTTTTGAGAACCCACAAGTTTGATTTTGTAAAAGACATCTCAATTGAAGACTCTCCCCCCCTCCCCCCATAATTAAAACTAGCAACTACAAGTGTGAAAAAGAGTTTACAACTGTAATGTCATGAGCAAAATGGCACACAAAATGACTTAAAACATAAGATGAATTAACACATACTCGCACACAAGTACAATAAGATACATTTGGAAAAACAGGTCATCAATAGGGACTTAAACTTTTTCTGTCTCCCAAGATCTCTGGTGTTGGATTCCTACAACAGCAGGAATAGCTTATTTCCTTCACATACTGTACTTTGTGCTAGTTTTCATTTCTCAAGTAGTCTTAGATGTGTAGTGTGAATGTTATTTTTTAAACTATTTAGATTAGCCTTACATCGAACAGACTGTTTTAGTGGTGGTTTAAAAAAAAAAGGTTAAAGCAGAGAATTGTGTGCAACATGCTTTTCAAGCCTCGATTTCCATTTCATGATGAAGGAAGGTGGACCATGTGTCCACAGTGAATTTCGTGCTTGGTAAAACAGCATGCTGTAAGCAAGATATTTTGAGTAGTTTCTTATGTGTCTTGGGTTCTCAGTGGAAGGCAACCCCATTTGCACACCTAGGATGTGAGGTGTTGCAGATCTGGCTTGTAAATGGAAGGGCATTTTTTCTTGGTCACAGGTATTCAACAAACAACTGCACGTCATAATTTCCCCTTTGAAACAGTCCCTGCGTAAACAGGAGGCTCAATAAATTCATCCCAAGCATTTCCCCAACATGGTCGGTGATGTGTAGGTAGTGCCAAGTTGGACAAAATCCTTCTTACACATTCCACTTTCACAAATACAGAACAGATAAGCTAAGAGCAGGTAAAACTGAAAAAGGGCTTATTATCAGAAACCCCGGGGCATTGTGCAGTTGGCCATCTTAAAATAATCATAATACTAAAGACATACAATTAGAAATTGACACAGACATTTGTGAAAAACTGGTTTTAAAATGGATGGGGATGCAAGCAATTAGGAGTGTAAAAATTTATTTTCTTGCACATTAAGATTCAATCGTATTTTTATTAGTAACAACAAGTGTTAGACATGTCATCTCATAACTAAGCAAAATATCACAGTTCCTCTTAAGGCACAATGCAGAACAGACTCTCAAAACTGATTTAAATCTCTTCAGCATTTTCTTATTTTTTATATTGAGAGTCTATAAACAATAACTCTAGAGTGATGATATGAGAGTTAAGCACATGTGATGCAATGAGAATCAAACAATTCAAGGAAACCATGTAAACCAGATAACATCTAAAACTAAAACCTGGGAGTCCGCCTCTCTTTATGAGAGAGGGCCCACTCCAGTTTGCTTCATTGACCATGAATACTAAAAACTGCTCTAAAAGTCATCATCTATTTGATTTCACTTCTTCCAGGAAGGATTTTTTGTCCAGACATACCACATTGACTCTACTAGAGTATTAATGCACTGCTGTTATCTTTAGTTCACTTAGTTTTCCCTCCATGCCCACTAATGTCTACTTCCTAATAAGAGTCTTAGAGCTGGGATCAGGACACAAAGTTACCACTTTTCTGCACACATCAAAGTGAGTAATGTAATCTTTTTATTTCAGTGACCTCAACCTCACCAGAACAGTACCTCTCCAGAACAACCTGCACTTTGGGTCACTGCTGGACAACTGAAAAGTACAAGCACCTCAGATTGACCACATAGTTTCTGACCTCCTTCCAAATTTCCAACCTTCATCATTTGAGCTTTTACTGAAGAAGTGGCCCCTAGGCCATACACCTCTGACCTCCTGTGGACATCTTCCAATGCCTCAATTTTAGCCTTCATCATCAAAATACTTTCAGACCTTGTTAAAAGTTCTCTAGTTTGGTTCATGGAGGAATCCTCAGAAGCTTTATTTCTCTCAAGGGCTTCCACTCTGACCTTCACTTCAGTCTGCAGCCTGGGACTATTTCAGACTGATAACAATACCAAAAGAATCCTCTAATCAACCATAAACTGCTCTGACAACCAGTTCACTATTAGCCATTCCAGCATTCATATAGCTGTAAAGTGCCCTGAGAAATTTGGATAACACTTGTACTCCACCAGCGTAGTCCTGGTCTTCCCTCAGGTCAGCCTCCTAAGAAACTTCCTTTGCTCACTTGTCCCATTTCTGTGATATTAATGGTAATGTCTGATTCACCTTTTCTGTATCAGCAATCATGATCTCCATCAACAAATACAGCAGTACCTCGCCTTGCTCTTGTCTGCCCAAACCAGGAGAGCTAGGCACCAGCTAGCGGGTCTCTGTGAGTGGAGGCCTGGTCTAAGAGCAGGCACCACAAACTCCCATGGTTACTTTTTTGCTCTTCCAATGCGCGGCACAGTACGAGCACAGAAAGACCATAATGATACCTTTTCATTGCATTAATCATTAAATGATGGTCCTCTTTGTAACATGCTAATTGATTTAGCAAACTATGAATACCTACCGATGTTACATCAAGTAACAGTAGGTCATCAGTGCAATTTAGGTGAGCAAAGTCCATTAGCTATATCTTTACTTACCAAATCGGCATAGGGTTGTGGACAGAAACTTGGTAGACCAATCGGTTTCTTTAGATGAAATTAGAATGACCTTTGGTGTGAATGTAGGGGGCTTAGAGAATCACAGAGCCACTATAAAACATATTGAAAGACTCTAATGTGCAAAGGACTTGTTGGTTATTTATGCAACTAGCCTGTTATGATTGGATTCAAGTCTGACATTGTTATGGAATACTTTACTGGTTGAAGACAAGTTTTTCCGTAGTTAAGGCTCATCAGCCTGGTATAGCTTGGTACCAGTGACAGTGTGCAAAGGACTCACGTCTGGGCATTCTTGTTCCACTCAGGGCGACACACTGAAGAATACAAAAAAGTAAATGATGGAATACTTGAATTAATCTCAGCCATAGATTACTACTCTGGGCCACATCGCAGTCCACTGTAAATTTATCGTCATGGCTGATGAGCCCTAATTAGGGTGAAACCAGTCCTGGGTTGTTTGTGTTCAGGTTCAGGGAGGACCTCGCCCGGCAGTTCGGGGTAAGGGTCATGACTGATTTGCAAATGGCAGGGTCTACCCTGAGGTGGCATGGTGTGCAAAGTAACATTAGACTGGGATGCTGCGCAACTAAATATCAGTGGCTGAGATTAATTCAAGCATTCCATCCACCACTTCTTTGTATACTTTAGTGTGCTGCACTAGCTCTCTTGCACAAAGGGGAAGCTGGTGATGCACTCGGACATCAAAAAAATGTATGTTTCTCCTGATTACTCTTCCTAATGAGATCCAAAGTCTACTGTGGGATTGGTGCATCGTTGCTCTGCAGGTAGTTCCAGAGGTGCACTCTACCAACAACAGCAGCTAGAGCACAGGGCTGCAGAGGTGACAGTTCCAGAAGCATGAGGCAGAGCTTTTGGAGGTCAGGTGCTGGAAACGGTTTTAGGCAGAATGCACATAATAGAATATTGCAGCACTGCAGCATTACCTGCCCAAGCAAATGTACAAAAAAGAGAATGGTATAAGAATCAGCACAAACTGATTAAAAGACTATATATGTTTTAGACCTGCAGACAGAACTTATGAGTGCAATAGAAGTCGTATCTGATTTACACAGATGTACAAGTTACTTACCTTCGCTAACAATATATCTGATAGAGACATATTCTAGTTGCAGATTCATTACCTTTGAATTCCCCCAGGCGTCAGTCTGGATCAGGAGATTATTCTTCAAGAAGTACCTCTGCGTGCCGTCAGGTGTCGTTGGTCGACTCCGCAGGCCTAGTGTTCGCTGTGATGATGCCACAGTTGTATATATAGGCGCCAACCCGGAGCGCTGACGCCAAGTTTCTTTTAACAAGTTTCCACGCCAGAAGCGCAGAGCCACGAAGAACACAGTGGTGCGCCAAAACTATGGCCTTTAAAGGGAAGTTCCTGTCCCTAGAAATCAGTTCGAGGAGGATGGGGTGGCTGGTAAGGATTCTGCAACTAGAATATGTCTCTACCAGCTATATCATTACTGAAGGTAAGTAACTTGTACATCTGATAGAGACTTCTAGTTGCAGATTCCATACCGTTGAATAGATAACCAAGCAATACCATCCCCAGTGGTGGGCTGCAAACCAAGATCACACCAAGAAGTCCAACAGGACCGAACGGTCAAATTAGCCATCCCTGCAGACCTGACTGTCCAGGTAGTGGTGTTTGGTAAAAGTGTGCAGAGATGCCCATGCTGCTGCCTGACAGATGTCCAGAACTGAAACGCCCAGTACTAGTGCTGTGGTAGCAGCAGTAGCTCTGGTGGAGTGGGCACGCAAACCTTCAGGAGGTTGCTTCTTAGCCAGAGCGTAGCACATTTTGATGCATAAGAGCACCTATCTTGAAATGGTCCTCTTCTGCACTGCCTTCCCCTTCTTTGCACCCACATATCCCACAAAGAGTTGATCTGCCACCCAGTAGCCTTTGGTACGATCATGGTAGAATGCCAAGGCTCTTTTTGGGTACAGATGGTGGAGTCTCTCTTCTTCATGTGAGGGATGTGGGGGTGCATAAAAAGTAGGCAAAGTGATGGACTAACCGACATGGAAGCGTGTCACTACTTTAGGAAGAACACAAGCCCTTGTGCGAAGTACCACTATGTCCGGGTGTATTGTCAGGAAAGCTGATTTAGATGAGCGAGCCTGGAGCTCACTCACTCTGCGGGCAGAGTTAACGGCAACTAATAAGACAGTTTTGATGGTTAACAGCCGTAAAGGGCAGTTGTGAAGCATCTCGAATGGGGCACACACAAGGTATGTTAATACTAGGTTCAAATCCCATTGGTGCATGATAAATGGGATAGGACGAAAAATATGAGTGAGGCCTTTAAGAAACCTCCCAACAATGGAAGATTTGAATAAAGAAGGTTCATCTGGTAATGTCAAGAAAGCAGAGATAGCAGAGAGATCTCCCTTAAGGGTGCCCAGGGTGGATCCCTGTTGGGCAAGGGAATGAATGTGATGCTATTAATTGTGTTTGACCAATGACTTTGTTTCTCACCACTGCGCATATTAGTTGCTCAATGTTCACCAGTAGCACATTATATGTTTTGTTCAGTTTAGCCGCCTATTGGCTTTGACATGGCATTAGCCATTACTTTCTGTATTCAGTTTAGCCGCCTATTGGCTTTGACATGGCATTAGACATTACATTCTGTATTCAGTTCAGCTGCCTATTGGCTTTGACATGATATTAGACATTACATTTTGTATTCAGCTTAGCTGCCTATTGTCTTTGACATGATATTAGACATTATATTCTGTATTCAGCTTAGCGGCCTATTGGCTTTGACATGATATTAGACATTACATTTTGTATTCAGCTTAGCTGCCTATTGGCTTTGACATGAAATTAGACATTATATTCTGTATTCAGCTTAGTCGCCTATTGGCTTTGACATGATATTAGACATTACATTTTGTATTCAGCTCAGCTGCCTATTGGCTTTGACATGACATTACATTTGATATTTAGGTTAGCTGCCTATTGGCTTTAACGTGGAGTTAGACATTGCAGTTGAAACATCGCAGATGTCTGTATTCTTCCAAGCTGTGTTTTTCCACAAGATGAACCAAGCTGTTTTCTTCACACCAGACTAGACCTGATAAGAGAGAGTACATTTGGAGTTTTCCTTTCTGCTCAGGCTTGGGAAGAGGAGAAGTCTAGGAGATCTGGCCAGTCTCCAAAGGATTGTGTAGTTTTCCCAAGTCTGAGAGGAGGGGGCACGCTTTTGTAAGGATGACTCGGGGCTACAGTGAGTCAGATTTGAATCTGCTTGACTTCAGGCTGGAACTAGGCGTCAGTTGCCAGTCTCCCGTGTGGGTAGATAATCTCTTTCTCGCAGTTGACCGGAGTCATCAACTTGCAGACCCTAGAAAGATGAAGCTGAAGATAGGTCCTACTTGCTCACACGGTGATGAATTTTGATTTTTATGCTTTGCTACTATAATCATATAAAGATATATATATGCTGTGTACATTGCAACTGAGAAGTACTGTGATATATTTTGTTTTCTTGCTGCGACTACGTTGTGTGCTTGAAATCTATTAATTCGTCTCTCAAGAACTTGTGGGTGGGGAAGAATTAACAACAATAAAGGTCTTCTTTGAACTCAGAAGTGCATTCCAGAGAGGTTCTATAAGCTCTGATATGAGATAAGTAGGAAAGCAGAACATTTTGACGTAGTCAGCAGTCTTGAGAGTCGAATTATAGATTTCTACGTGCACAATTTAAAAGTGTAATTGTTTTTTGTTGTTTAGAGAATTACAGAAGCACGGCAGACCATGTTTGAAAATGCATGTGTAGTTAAACTGCCTGATGGTGCTGTGAGAAACATGTTTTCTTGTGATAAAGCATATTTAGAAAATGTGCCTTTTGGAAGCAATGATGTTCCTTTTGTTTTTGACAGAAGGGTTTGGATACTTTTATCTGCTTACAGAAAAATGCGGGAGAAATGTAGGCAGTTAGAACATGAAAATAAGAATTTACGTGAGCAAATTAGCCAGAACATATTAATGCAAGATAATGTTGAAAGCTATAAAAACTGCTGTTTTAGAAGAATCTGTCTTTTCCCATTCCAGTAATGAGGGGGTTAAGACAGCTGTGAGCCAGTCTGAACCTCCGTGTGAGCCAGGTTTTTTGGCAGTCAAAGTGCATTCCTTAACTGATAACACGGAGAACAGAGCTCAGAATGTGATTTACGAGGTACCATCGCAAAATGCACAAGTAAAACGAAAGATTTTAGAGTTTCTTACTGTTTGCACTAAGCAAGAGACACCGAGTTTCATTAGCTTGTTTGATTTTTGGAAACAGAATAGCCCTCATCTGAGTGAAATCCTAACACTTTGGTATATGGTCACTAGGAAAAATGATATGCAGCTGCGCGCTTGTGATTTGGCAAATTAAATAATTCAGACTTTAGGTTTTTGCGCAGTGCAAGAGGGAAACACTGATTTACATGTGAATCAGGAACAGGGGAAGAAAAGAGTGCCCCTAGCTAGGATCATACACTGGATCTGGTACCTGTAAGACAGGGCTAGAGTACCACAGGTAAAAGAGTCACCAGTGAAATTGAGTGCACCATTTGAATTTGTGTCCACTGAGGATAAAAAGCATGTTGGTTTGACTAATGATTTATTGACTGAAATGTTGTTTTCTGGCACAGGAGAAGGAACAGTGTTGTACAATGTGTGTCAGATTTTAAAGCAAGAGCTGCGTGAGATATGTCATTTTTACGCTGATTCTTGGTTCATTGCCAATGGTTTAGCTGTTTGGTTTTCCACATGGCTTGTGCATAACTGGTTCAATTCCCTTGCAGATGTTAAAGAGAAAAATTCAGAGAGAGAAGTGTTCACCCAGAATTCTGACTTAGTGGGGATGGCTAAGTGGGTGCACCAGAAATGTGAAAAGCTGGGAGAAAAATCCACTTACAAGTGGGCAGAGATGAGAGAGATGCACATTCCCCTAGATTGGATAAAAACTGTGCAGCACGCACAAAAGCAATCTGTTCCACAAGCAGTCACAGAGCAGTTGGAGAGAGGAAAGTTACCAGGACAGATATGGCAAATTGATCAGGTTTTAGGGGGAATGATTGCTGAAGATTACCAAGGAGAAATCAAAATTATGCTGATAACCAGAAAAGAATCTGATTCATTCATACAAATTGGAGACAGAATGGCCCAACTTGTCAAAAGTGCAGTGAATGGAGGTTTGGTAAAGAATGAGTCTGCCCCAGCCCTTCTGACAGTGCAAGAAAAGGGAAGCTGTGGCGCAGCAGATAAAAACCTCAGTGCTGAGGTATGGGTTGAAGCCCCAGATGACCCTCCAGAACCTGCAGACATTATAACAAAGGGCCCCAAAAAAGTCCTGCTGATTATAAAACAGGGAAAAGAGGAAGGGTACATTTCAAATGACAAATGTTATTTGCAAGAAAAGTCATACTTTTTTCTTTTGCAGATCCTACCACGTTTCGCCACTGTCCCTGAGTGTGCTGTGTGGTCTCCCTTCGGGTGTGTGCGTGTGGGGTCGGGGAAGGGACCGAACCCCCAACCTGAACCTGACTGAGTAAAGTACGAGCACCATGGATCCATTTTGCGCAAATGGCGCCTTCAGTTCAAGTTCAACTTGTTTGATTGCATTCTTCCACTGGAACTAAGCAACCTTAATAGTTAACTGTCTGTGTTTTTTCGTCTGGAACTCCGACTTTCACTTACCTTCCAGCAAACCTTTCAGGTGGACCGTGCACCTTTACATAAGTAGAACTCATGCTACATCAAATTGCTATTTTAGAGACACTATTCAATCAGAGTATAAAAGTTTCAGTCTTTTCTGTGTAGATGTATCTGATGTGAAAGGTTATGAGATCAATATGTTAATCCACTTCCATTGCTTTACAGTGATTGCTTTGATCATTCAAATCTGATTTGCTTCTAATGTTTTTTTTTGTGCTGATTTTTTTTTTTGTTTGAAACAAGAGATATGTGAAACAAAAATTCATTGGTCATAGGGTGGAATGTGATGCTACTAAATGTGTTTGACCAATGACTTTGTGTTTCACCACTGCGCATATTAGTTGCTCAATGTTCACCAGTAGCACATTATATGTTTTGTTCAGTTTAGCCGCCTATTGGCTTTGACATGGCATTAGCCATTACTTTCTGTATTCAGTTTAGCCGCCTATTGGCTTTGACATGGCATTAGACATTACATTCTGTATTCAGTTCAGCTGCCTCTTGGCTTTGACATGATATTAGACATTACATTTTGTATTCAGCTTAGCTGCCTATAGGCTTTGACATGATAGACATTATATTCTGTATTCGGCTTAGACGCCTATTGGCTTTGACATGATATTAGACATTACATTTTGTATTCAGCTCAGCTGCCTATTGGCTTTGACATGACATTAGACATTATATTTGATATTTAGGTTAGCTGCCTATTGGCTTTAACGTGGAGTTAGACATTGCAGTTGAAACATCGCAGATGTCTGTATTCTTCCAAGCTGTGTTTTTCCACAAGATGGACCAAGCTGTTTTCTTCACACCAGACTAGACCTGATAAGAGAGAGTACATTTGGTGTTTTCCTTTCTGCTCAGGCTTGGGAAGAGGAGAAGTCTAGGAGATCTGGCCAGTCTCCAAAGGCTTGTGTAGTTTTCCCAAGTCTGAGAGGAGGGGGCACGCTTTTGTAAGGATGACTCGGGGCTACAGTGAGTCAGATTCGAATCTGCTTGACTTCAGGCTGGAACTAGGCATCAGTTGCCAGTCTCCCGTATGGGTAGATAATCTCTTTCTCGCAGTTGACCGGAGTCATCAACTTGCAGACCCCAGAAAGATGAAGCTGAAGATAGGTCCTACTTGCTCATACGGTGATGAATTTTGATTTTTATGCTTTGCTACTATAATCATATAAAGATATATATATGCTGTGTACATTGCAACTGAGAAGTACTGTGATATATTTTGTTTTCTTGCTGCGACTACGTTGTGTGCTTGAAATCTATTAATTCGTCTCTCAAGAACTTGTGGGTGGGGAAGAATTAACAACAATAAAGGTCTTCTTTGAACTCAGAAGTGCATTCCAGAGAGGTTCTGTAAGCTCTGATATGAGATAAGTAGGAAAGCAGAACAATGAATAAAGAGAAGAACCTGAGAGAGAAAAGCTGATAGAGGATGGACAGATTTGTCGATGCACCATGCCACAAATTTATTCACAACGACAGGCTTAAACGGTTTTGCTTGAGGGACGCCTGGCTGCCAAGATATTGTTACAGACTTCAGGTAGCAGGTCAAAAGACGCCAACTGTTGCAGCTCAATCTACATGCAAGGAGACGGAGGGTGGACAGGTTCAGGTGGATGACCCTCCCCTGTTGCTGCGACAGAAGGTCCTCCCGAAGAGGCAGCCTGGTCGGAGGAGCTATGGCCATGCTCAAGAGGTCGGGATACCAGACTATACATGCCCAGTCCAGAGCCACCAGTATTACTTGGGCCCAGTCTTGCGTGATCTTCTTCAGAACGATGGGCAGAAGTGGTGTGGGTGGAAAGGTGTACAGGAGGCCTGAACTCCACTCGTGATGAAAAGCGTCGCCGAGCGAGTGATGCCTTGGAAACTCAAACGCACAAAACAGCTGACATTGCATGTTCTCTACGTAGGCGAACAAGTCTAACCAAGGTTCTCCCCACTGAAGGAAGAGACCTTGCGCCACTTCTGGATGGAGATGCCATTCGTGATCGACCACACATCGTCGGCTGAGTTTGTCTGCCCTGCCGTTCAGGGAGCCCACCAGGTGTTGAACCACCAGGGAAATGCCTTGATGTTCCAGCTGAGTCCAGAGGCAAAGAGCCCCTTGACAGAGTCCACAACCCCACACCGCCTTGTTTGTTGGAGTCCCACATGGTGGTGGTGCTGTCTGTGAACACCTGCACTGCTTTCCCTTTGAGAGAGAGAAGAAATGCTTTTAATGCTAGTCGAATCTCTCGGAGCTCCAGAAGATTGATATGGAGCCCTGTTTCCGCAGGAGACCAGATGCCTCTGATCTCCGCCTCGCCCATGTGGCTGCCCCATCCCAGGAGTGACGCATCTGTCACTACTGAAAGATCTCTTTGGGGAAATGAGAGAGATCTGCCTTTGACCCAATCCTGATTCGTTAACCACCACTGCAGATCTCTCACATTTCCTTCCGAGATCTGGACCTTGTTGGAGAGATTCCCCGGATGCTGTGCCTACTGGAACTTCAGGCCCCACTGCAGAACCTGCATATGCCATATGGCCTTTTGAACTAGCAGGATGCAGGAGGCCATGAGGCCCAGAAGCCTCCGAGTCATTCTCACCGAAATTCAGGATAGAGGCTAAAACATCTGTATTATAGCCCAAATATCCTGGACTCGCTTTTCGGGAGGATACACCCGAAACTGCACTGTATCTAGAACAGCTCAGATGAAAGGGAGCGTCTGAGAAGGAGTCAGGTTTGACTTCGGCACATTGACAGTGAACCTCAGCGAATGCAAAAGGTTTGCCGTAGTCTGGAGGTGGGAGAAGACTGTCTGGGGCGAGTTTGCCTTTAACAGCCAATCGTCGATGTAGGGAAAGACTGGAATCCCTAACTTGCACAGTTGAGCTGCCACCACTACCATCACTTTCATGAACACCCAAGGGTCACTGGTAAGGCCAAAAGGGAGCACGGTGATTTGAAAGTGCTCATGACCTACCACGAATCGTCGGTAACATCTGTGGGTAGGCAAGACGGAGATGTAGAAGTATGCGTCTTGCAAGTCCAATGCTACCATCCAGTCTCCTGGGTCCAGGGCAGATAGGACCTGAGCCAATGTCAACATTTTCAATTTCTCCTTCTTGAGGAAGAGATTGAGGGACCAAAGATCTAATATAGGGCGAAGACCCTTGTCCTTTTTCGGCACCAGAAAGTAGCAGGAATAACAACCACGACCTACTGCTGGCAGAGGGACCCCTCTATAGCTCCTTACGCCAAAAGGGCTTGAACTTCCTCACGCAGAAGTGCCATACAAACCTCCAATATGCGATTGTATGAAGGTGGCATGGCTGGGGATGTCTCAAAGGGGAGGGAGTAGCCCCTTTGGAAGATCTGGAGAACCCACCAGTATGAGGTAACTGATTGCCATTGGGGCAGGTGATGGCGAATCCTGCCACCAACTGGATCCTGGTGAACCAGCGGACTAGGAAAGTTTGGAGGCTAAGGAGGGGGCAGGAGTTGGACTGGGAGACCCTGCTAGTTCCCTGATCCCTGCGGGCGTGGTATCCCACATCCGCGGTTGCGCAGGGGCTGTACAGCATGCGCGGGTCGATGGCCAGGGGGAAAATTACACGGTTGGGTGCCCCTTCTGTGGCCACGAAAAGGGCGAAAAGGCAGAATGATGGGGTCCAGGAGCAGGCTCGAGGCCAAAGGACCGGGCCGTGGCTTGGAAATCCTTGAAGTGCTTGAGCGCCGAGTCCGCCTTGTCTCCAAAGAGTGTGTGCCATCAAAGGGCATGCCCATCAGAGATTGCTGGACATCCCCTGAGAAGCCAGATGTTCTCAGCCAGGCGTGGCGTCTCAATGCCACCGTCGATTCAACCGATCTGCCCAGAGAGTCGGTCGTATGGACTCCACAAAGAATCATGAACTTAGCTTCTTCCTTCCCATCTGTCACGGCTTGGGAAAGGACAGTCCAGGCCTCCTCCAGAACTCTAGGCAGCACCTGAGCGACTGTATCCCAGGGAGTATGGTAACAGTGGGCCAAAAGGAATGCAGTGTTCATGGACTGCAGCGCTAGACTGCTGGAAGAAAACATCATCTTCCCCAAGTTGTCCAGTCTTTTTGATTCCCTATCTGGAGGTGCGGCAGGGAATGCGCCAGATGAAGATGAAGTCTTGATGACAAGGCTCTTAGGTGTGGGGTGTTGGGTGGGGAATTGTGGGTCTGTTGGCGCAGGCCGATGGCGGCGGGCAATCATCCTATTCACAGGAGCCCCTGTGCTGGATCTGAACCAAGTACCCAAAAGAACGTCCGTCAGTGCCTCATCAAAGGGAAGAAGGCGTTCTGACGTGGAAGACCCCTGCTGAAGCATGTCGGTTAGGATATTAGCCCTAACCTCCACAGAACGTAGCTCAAGGTCCAAGACCTCAGCTGCCCTTCTCACAACCATGGAGTATGTGTTGCCCTCCTTTGTATCCATGGTAGGGTGAGAGAGCATACCAGTGTCAGGGGAGGTGTCTAGACCACTGGCACCACCCAAATCCTGCACCCAGTCCATTTAGGGGTCAAGCTGGTATTCTAAAGGGTTCGGCGTCCCCTCTACACTCACCCCGTATCCATACCCGTAAGCATAAGGGTATCAACCCTGGGCCCAGGAGAGCCCATAGAGAACGGAATCGGTGTTGAGTGACGTCATTCCAGCTCCGGGTCGTCGGGTATGAGAATAGGATCTACGTCGATTGTGGGCCCAACCGACGTCAGGTGCGTCGACGTCTGACCCGATGCCGGGGAAGGTCGCTGTGGTACGACCTGCGTTGGGGCAGATCAGAGATCGGATCCGGAGGAGCCCGCCGGTGCTGTGACTGAAGCCGATGACTTTGAACCCGAAGGAGCCCCCACCAACTCACTTGTGCCCAATGGTCAGACTGGTAAAAAATGAGGCTCACTGCCTCATTAAACTCGTTGAGTTGGTCAGGGGTGGCTCCGGCTCCCGGGAAGTCAAGGAAGCGTGGGACAGACCCAGATGAAGGCTCTGAGGACGGAGGCCTAGAGTGTTGACGCTCTTCCCGCGCCGCATTATCCGAGTGACAGGGTGAAGTCGAAGAACCCTTGTCCTCCTTCGACTTTTTTTTATGACCGGAATGTCCAGATGACTTAGAGGACGAAGAATGGTGGTGACTCCGAGGCCGGTCCCAAGATCTTCCTCTTGAACAAGACCATGAGCGCCACGGAGTCTAGTGTTGGACTGCCATTAGCTTTAGGGACCACTTCCTCAAAGCTTTCGGGTTCACGTCCCAACACTCGAAGCACGACTTCGGGTTGTGATCGCGCTCCAGGCACCAAAGACACATGAGGTGCGGCTCCATCACCGACATTATTCGGTGACGGGAGTTGCAGGGCTTAAAACCGGTCTTGCGGGACATTCCTCGACGCATCCACGACCTCGTCAAAAATATTTTTACAATAGTGTCATCGTACTCAAAAAGTGACTGAGATAGCTCTCTCCGGATCTGCGCGTAGTCTGGCGCATGGAGAAAACTGACTTCAGCGTGCCGGGGTGGCGCCTATATACGACTGCGACATCATCACAGCGAACACAATGCCAACAATGCCCAGGGGGTCGACCGACGCCACTTGACAGCACGCAGAGGTACTGCTCGAAGAAAAATCTTCGGATCCAGACTGACGCCTGCAGGAATTCGAAGGTAAGGAATCTGTAACTAGAAGTCTCTATCAGATGGGAGGAAAAAACTGAATCATTGATCATGTGTTCATATGCAGGGATGGGGCATGTATAATACTGCAGCACAAAGCTCTGCATTAACAGGTGTTAGACCTGTCAGCCCGTGTGTGGTTTCCCCAGCACTTTTTGCTTCTGACATCCTGTTTTTTGATCCTGTGCTGAACTTAGGTTTTGCTGGCTTTAGGTCTCTGGGCACTTTACTATTGCTGACCAGTGCTAAAATGCAAGTGCTCCTGCGTAAAGTTTATTAGTGATGGTTTCTCCATGATTGGCACATTTGATTTATTAGTAAGTCCCTAGTAAAGTGAACTATGTGTGCCCAGGGCCTTTAAATCAATTGCTACTAGTGGGCCTGCATCACTGTAGGAGGCTGGCTTGGCTTATAGTGGGTACCTTGTGGTACTTACACCTTGTGCCAGGTCCAGTTATCCCTCATTAGTAGAATAGAGGTGTTTCTAGCAACTTAGGTTGTTAGAGGTAGCTATGGCAAAGCAGCTTAGGCTGAACTAGGAGACATGCAAAGCGCCTACTACACCACTTATATCATATAGCACAATATCATAAGAAAACACAATACTCAGAGTTACTAAAAATAAAGGTACTTTATTTTAGTGACAATATGCCAAAAGAATCTCAGAGGAAAGTAATATACACAAATTATATGTACACAAACCAGAATCAGGTAAGTAACAGTAAGAAAAGTAGTGCAAACAATGTAGACTCACAATAGGATGCAATAGGTAGAAGTAGGCCTAGGGGCAACATAAACCATATACTCCAAAAGTGGAATGCGAATCACGAATGGACCCCAGGCCTATGGTAGGTTGTAGAGGCTCGCTGGGACTGTGAGAAAAGAGTAAGGGTGTCCAAAACAACCCACCCCAAGACCCTGAAAAGTAGGAGTAAAGTTACCCTACTGCCCCAGAAAGACAGTATAGTCGAGATAGGGGATTCTGCAAGAACCACAACTACCAGCAAAACACTGAAGATGGATCCTGGACCTGAGGACCTGTAAAGGAAGGGGACCAAGTCCAAGAGTCACGAAAGTGTCTGGGGGGGGGGGGGGGGGGGGTGTCGTGGGGGCTGAAGCCCACTAAAGCTTGGATGAAGGTGCAAAGGGCTGCCTCCGGTGGAAGAAGCCGAAGATTCTGCAACAACGGAAGGTGCCAGGAACTTCTCCTTTGGTCAGAAGATGTCCCACGGCGTGCTGGAGGATGCAGAAGTGTTTCCACGCAGAAATACCACAAACAAGCCTTGCTAGCTGCAAGAGTGGTGTTTGAGGATTTTGGGTGCTGCTGGGGCTCAGGAAGGACCAGGATGTCGCCCTTTAGAGGAGGAGACAGAGGGGGCGCTCAGCAACTCAGAGAGCCCCCGCAGAAGCAGGCAGCACCCGCCGAAGTACCGGAACAAGCACTTAGAAGATCTGAGGACGGGGGTCGACTCAGAGTCACAAAGGAGGGTCCCACTACATCGGAGTCCAACTCAGCGAGTTGGGCAATGCATGACAGAGTGCTGGGGACCCAGGCTAGACTGTGCACAAAGGAATCCTTGGAAAAGTGCACAGAAGCCGGAGCAGCTACAGATCACGCAGTACACAGGATTACTGTCTGGCGTGGGGAGGCAAGGACGTACCTCCACCAAATTTGGACAGAAGGGCCACTGGACTGTGGGAGACACTTGGACCCAGCTCCTGTGTTCCAGGGACCACGCTTGTCAGGATGAGAGGGGACCCAGAGGACTGGTGATGCAGAAGTTTAGTGCCTGCGTTAGCAGGGGGAAGATTCTGTCGACCCACTGGAGATTTCTTCTTGGCTTCCAGTGCAGGGTGAAGGCAGACAGCCCTCAGAGCATGCACCACCAGGAAACAGTGGAGAAAGCCGGCAGGATGAGGCGATACAATGTTGCTGGTAGTCGTCTTGCTACTTTGCTGCGGTTTTGCAGGTGTCCTGGAGCAGTCAGTAGTCGATCCATGGCAGAAGTCGAAGAGGGAAGTGCAGAGGAACTCTGGTGAGCTCTTGCATTCGTTATCTGAGGACTAGCCCAGAAGAGAGACCCTAAATAGCCCAGAAAGGAGGATTGGCTTCTGAGAAAGGTAAGCACCTATCAGAGGGGGTTCTTGACGTCACCTGCTGGCATGGGCCACTCAGAGCTGTCCATTGTGCCCCAACACTTCTGTATCCAAGATGGCAGAGGTCTGGGACACACTGGAGGAGCTCTGGGCACCTCCACTGGGAGGTGCTGGTCAGGGGAGTGCTCACTCCCCTTTCCTTTGTCCAGTTTCGGGCCAGAGCAGGGTTGGGGGATCCCTGAACCGGTGTAGACTGGCTTATTCCGAGAGGGCACCATCTGTGCCCATCAAAGCATTTCCAGAGGCTGGGGGAGGCTACTCCTCCCCAGCCCTTCACACCTATTTTCAAAGGAAGAGGGTGTAACACCCTCTCTCAGAGGAAATTCTTTGTTCGGCCTTCCTGGGACCAGGCTGCCCAGGCCCCAGGGGGGCAGAAACCTGTCTGAGGGGTTGGCGGCAGCAGCTGCAGTGGAGACCCCGGAAAGCAAGTTTGGCAGTACCCGGGTTCTGTGCTAGAGACCCAGGGATGCATGGAATTTTTCCTCCTAATACCAGAATGGTATTGGGGTGACAATTCCGTGATCCTAGACATGTTACATGGCCATGTTCGGAGTTACCATGGTGACGCTACATATAGGTATTGACCTATATGTAGTGCACGTGTGTAATGGTGTCCCCGCACTCACAAAGTCCGGGGAATTTGCCCTGAACAATGTGGGAGCACCTTGGCACCTAACCTTCACCAAGTGAGGGTTAGACATAAAGGTGACTTATAAGTTACTTATGTGCAGTGAAAATGGCTTTGAAATAATGCGGACGTTATGTCACTCAGGCCGCAGTGGCAGCCCTGTGTAAGAATTGTCTGAGCTCCCTATGGGTGGCAAAAGAAATGCTGCAGCCCATAGGGATCTCCTGGAACCCAAATACCCTTGGTACCTACGCACCATATACAAGGGAATTATAAGGATGTTCCAGTGTGCCAATGAGATTTGGTAAAATTAGTCACTAGCCTGCAGTGACAATTTTAAAAGCAGAGAGCATAAACACTGAGGTTCTGGTTAGCAGAGCCTCAGTGATACAGTTAGGCACCACACAGGGAACACATATAGGCCACAAACTTATGAGCACTGGGGGTCCTGGCTAGCAGGATCCTAGTGACACATATCAAACATACTGACAACATAGGGTTTTAACTGAGCACTAGGCCCTGGCTAGCAGGATCCCAATGAGACAGTAAAAACACCCTGACATATACTTACAAACAGGCCAAAAGTGGGGGTAACAAGGCTAGAAAGAGGCTACCTTCCTACAATCACTGATTGTGCCAAACACAGGAGCAGCTCTGTAAACATGTCTCAGACCTGCCATTGCAGTGTCTTTGTGGGCAGTGTTTCAACTACCAGTACAACCTGGCAAGTGTACCCACTTGTAGAGCCCAAACCTTCCCTTTTACTACATGTAAGTCACCCCCAAGGTAGGCCCAAGGCAGACCCAGGGGCAGGGTGCAATGTATTTAAAAGGTAGGGCATGTGCTAGTGTGTTTTGCATGTCTCGATTGTGAAATACTGCTAAATTCGGTTTTCACTATTGCAAGGCCTCTCTCTCCCATAGGGTGATATGGGCATTGCCTTGAAGAATCTTTTAAGTGTGGTTTCCCATTCAGAGCAGATAGAGATATAGAGTTTTGGGTCTCTGAACTTACAATGTAAATATACATCTATTGGTAAAATTGGTGTAAGGAAATGCCTCCTTGGCATGGTCACCCGCTGACGTTTTGCCTTTTGCTGATGCCAACTTATGATTTGAATGTGGGCTGAGGCCCGTTAACCAGGCCCCAGCACCAGTGTTCTTTCCCTAAACTGTACCTTTGTCTCCACAATTGGCACAACCCTGGCACCCAGGTAAGTCCCTTGTAACTGGTACCCCTGGTACCAAGGGCCCTGATGCCAGGAAAAGTCTCTAAGGGCTGCAGCATCTCTTATGCCACCCGGGGGACCCCTCACTCAGCACATGCACACTGCTTGCCAGCTTGTGTGTGCTGGTGGGGAGAAAATGACTACGTCGACATGGCACTCCCCTCAGAGTGCCATGCCAACCTCACACTGCCTATGGCATAGATAAGTCACCCCTTTAGCAGGCTTTACAGCCCTAAGGCAGGGTGCACTATACCACAGGTGAGGGCATAGGTGCATGAGCACTATGCCCGTACAGTGTCTAAGCAAAACCTTAGACATTGTAAGTGCAGGGTAGCTATAAGAGTATATGGTCTGAGAGTCTGTCAAACACGAACTCCACAGCACCATAATGGCCACACTGAAAACTGGGATGTTTGGTATCAAACTTCTCAGCACAATAAATGCACACTGATGCCAGTGTGGTATTTATTGCAAAACACACCCAGAGGGCATCTTAGAGATGCCCCCTGAAAACATACCCGACTCCAGTGTGGGCTGACTAGTTTTTGCCAGCCTGCCACTCACCAGACATGTTGCTGGCCACATGGGGAGAGTGCCTTTGTCACTCAGTGGCCAGGAACAAAGCCTGTACTGGGTGGAGGCGCTTCTCACCTCCCCCTGCAGGAACTGTAACACCTGGCGGTGAGCCTCAAAGGCTCACCCCCTTTGTTACAGCGCCATAGGGCATCCCAGCTAGTGGAGATGCCCGCCCCTCCTGCCACTGCCCCCACTTTCGGCGGCAAGGCTGGAGGAGATAATGAGAAAAACAAGGAGGAGTCACTGCTCAGTCAGGACAACCCTTAAGGTGTCCTGAGCTGAGGTGACTGACTTTTAGAAATCCTCCATCTTGCAGATGGAGAATTCCCCCAATAGGATTAGGGATGCGCCCCACTCCCCACAGGGAAGAGGCACAAAGAGGGTGTAGCCACCCTCAGGGCCAGTAGCCAATGGCTACTGCCCTCCCAGACCTAAACACACCCCTAAATTGAGTATTTAGGGACCCCAAGAACCAAGGAAGAGAGATTCCTGCAACCTAAGAAGAAGGAGGACTGCTGACCTGAAGCCCTAAAGAGAAGACGGAGATGACAACTGCTTTGGCCCCAGCCCTAACTGCCTGTCTCCCCACTTCGAGAAAAACTGCAACAGCAACGCATCCCACAGGGTCCAGCGACCTCTGAAGCCTCAGAGGACTACCCTGCATCTAAAAGGACCAAGAAGCTCCTGAGAACACCGGCTCTGTTCAAGAAACTGCAACTTTGCAACAAAGAAGCAACTTTTAAAGACCACACTTTTCCCGCCGGAAGCGTGAGACTTTCCACTCTGCACCTGACTCCCCCGGCTCGACCTGCGGAAAACGAACACTACAGGGAGGACTCCCCGGCGACTGAGAGCCCTTGAGTAGCCAGAGTTGACCCCCCTGAGCCCACACAGCGACGCCTGCAGAGGAAATCCAGACGCTCCCCCTGACCACAACTGCCTGCTTCAAGGAACCCGATGCCTGGAAAACACACTGCACCCGCAGCCCCCAGGACCTGAAGAAACCGAACTCCAGTGCAGGAGCGACCCCAAGGCGACCCTCTGCCTAGCCCAGGTGGTGGCTACCCCGAGGAGCCCCCCCTGTGCCTGCATGCATTGTTGAAGAGACCCCCGGATCTCCCCATTGATTCCTATTGAAACCGAACGCCTGTTTGCACTTTGCACCCCGCCGCCCCTGTGCCGCTGAGTGTGTACTTTCTGTGCCTACTTGTGTCCCCCCCGGTGCCCTACAAAACCCCCCTGGTCTGCCCTCCAAAGTCACGGGTACTTACCTGCTGGCAGACTGAAACCGGGGCACCCCTATTTCCAGTGAAGCCTATGTGATTTGGGCACCACTTTGACCTCTGCACCTGACCGGCCCTGAGCTGCTGGTGTGATAACTTTGGAGTTGCCTTGAACCCCCAACGGTGGGCTACCTTGGACCCAACTTTGAACCCTGTAAGTGTTTTACTTACCTGTGAACTTAACATTTACTTACCTTCCCCAGGAACTGTTGATTTTTGCACAGTGTCCACTTTTAAAATAGCTTATTACCATTTTTGTCAAAACTGTGCATGCTATTGTGATAATTCAAAGTTCCTAGAATCCCTGAGTGAAATACCTTTCATTTAAAGTATTGTTTGTAAATCATGAACCTGTGGTTCTTAAAATAAACTAAGAAAATATATTTTTCTATATAAAAACCTATTGGCCTGGAATTTGTCTTTGAGTGTGTGCCCCTCATTTATTGCCTGTGTGTGTACAACAAATGCTTAACACTACCCTCTGATAAGCCTACTGCTCGACCACACTCCCACAAAATAGAGCATTATAATTATCTCTTTTTGCCACTATCTTACCTCTAAGAGGAACCCTTGGACACTCTGTGCACACTATTTCCTACTTTGAAATAGTATATACAGAGCCAACTTCCTACATTGGTGGATCAGCGGTGGGGTCGAAGACCTTGCATTTGCTGGACTACTCAGCCAATACCTGATCACACGACTAAATTCCAAAAATTGTCATTAGAAACTGATTTTTTAACTTTGAGCTATATTTCTAAATTTTTTGACAGTCCTACTAGGGCCTTGTGTTAGTCCCTGTTAGCATTTCTTTTAGAGTTTAAAAGTTTTGTAAAAGTTTGTATTAAGTTCTAGAAATAGTTTTAGATTCTTAAAAAGTATCCCAACTTTTAGAAACATAGGGCCTGATTACAACTTTGGAGGACGGTGTTAATCCGTCCCAAATGTGACGGATATACCACCTACCGTATTACGAGTTCTATAGGATATAATGGACTCGTAATACCGTAGGTGGTATATCCGTCACTTATAGGACGGATTAACACCGTCCTCCAAAGTTGTAATCAGGCCCATAATGTCTGCTGCAGAAGATACAGTGATGGAACTCAACCTCACACCTTAGCTGCTTCTTAGGATGCCAGAGCTAAGGACTCTCTGCAAAATCAAGAAACTTAAAACTGGTTCAAACCCTACCAAAGTACAGCTCCAGGAGCTCTTGGCAGAGTTTGCTAGAGACAACCCCTCTGACAATGTCCTTACAGAGGATGATGCTAGTGAAGTGGGGGACAATTTCCCCCCTCCACTCCTAGATAGGGAGAACAGGGTTCCTCCAACTTGTGGAAGTGATAGTCAGAGATGTTGCTTCTCTCACAGGAGAGTCCAACAGCTCTGGAAGCATTGAGGGCAGCCTCAATGAAGATTACCTCCAGTTAGCCAGGATGGCCAAGAGATTGGCTTTGGAGAGAAAGACAAGAGATGGGCTTAGCTCCCATCAATGGTGGCAGCAATTTAAATACGGTCGGAGATACTCCTGACATGCTAAAAATTCCGAAAGGGATTGTAACAAAATATGAAGATGGTGATGACATCACCAAATGGTTCACAGCTTTTGAGAGGGCTTGTGCAACCAGAAAAGTAAACAAATCTCACTGGGGTGCTCATCTTTGGGAAATACTGGAAAGTGTAGGGATAGACTCCTCACACTCTCTGGAAAAGATGCAGAATCCTATGACCTTATGAAGGCTACCCTGATTGAGGGCTTTGGATTCTCAACTGAGGAGTACAGGATTAGGTTCAGGGGAGCTCAAAAATCCTCGAGCCAAACCTGGGTTGATTTTGTTGACTTCTCAGTCAAAACACTGGATGGTTGGATTAATGGCAGTGGTGTAAATGATTATGATGAGCTGTACAGTCTGTTTATGAAAGAACACCTTTTAGGTAATTGTTTCAATGATAAACTGCCTCAGCATCTGGGTGACCAAAAGAAAGGGGTCACAAAGACTCCCCAGGGGAAGAGTGTTGAGACATCCACGGGTAAAAGTAAAGAGTATTCTACAGGGCCCCAAAAACCTGCTCAGGAGGGAGGGTCCAAAGCATTTTCACAATCCAATTTTGGGTACAAGGTAAAAACTTTGATCCCAAAAACGCCTGGTGTCGTAGCTGTAATCAGCAGGGACACCAAACTGGAGACAAGGCCTGTCCCAAGAAAGGTTCCACTTCTACTACTACTCCAGTTAGCACTGGAATAGCCAGTCTCCAGATGGGATGAACAGTGTGCCCAGAGTAAATCAGTGTTCACACTGAAGCTACATTAGTTTCTGAGGGTGGGGTGGACTTAGCCACACTGGCTCCCTGGCCCTCTAATATGCAAAAATACAGGCAGCAACTCTTGATTAATGGGACTAGTGTAGAAGGCCTGAGGGATACAGGTGCCAGTGTCACAATGGTGACAGACAAACTGGTTTCCCCAGGACAATACCTGACTGGACAAACTTATCCAGTCACCAACGTTGACAATCAGAGTAAAGTACATCCCATGGCTATGGTAACTTTAGAATGGGGAGGGGTCACTGGCCTGAAACAGGTGGTAGTCTCTAATATCCCAGTAGACTGTTTGCTTGGAAATGACCTGGAGTCCTCAGCATGGGCTGAGGTAGAACGCAAAACCCATGCAGCGTATCCCTTAACTGGTGTGTGTCAAGACAGGGGCACAGTGCAAAACTCAGGGTGAAAAAGAGGTGTTGGAGCCTGGAATAATGGCCCAACCCTCCAAGAGAAAAGGAAAGAAGACTGGGGAACCAGCTTCTACACAACAAAAGAAAAAGAACCTCTCTTTCCAGGAAGACGTTCTGCCCTCTGAGGGAACTGAGCCCATGGAGTTGGAACCTTATCAGGTTGAACTCTTAGGCCCAGGGGGGGCAACAAGGGAACAGTTGTGTAAGGGGCAAGAAACTTGTCCCTCTCTTGAAGGCCTCAGGCAGCAAGCTGCTGAGGAAACCAAAGGAAAAAGCACTGGAACACATAGGGTATATCGAGAAGATGGACTCCTCTACACTGAGGCAAGAGATCCCAAACCTGGTGCCACTAGGAGAGTGCCTCAGGAGTTTAGGGAGTTCATTCTGACCTTAGCCCATGATATTCCACTTGCTGGGCATTTGGGACAAACCAAGCCTTGGGAGAGGTTAGTCAACCATTTCTATTGGCCCAACATGTCCCAGAAAGTAAAGGAGTTTTGTGCCTCCTGTGCCACCTGTCAAGCCAGTGGTAAGACAGGTGGCTATCCAAAGGTCCCCCTCATTCCACTTCCAGTGGTGGGGGTCCCCTTTGAAAGAGTGGGTGTGGATATAGTGGGTCCACTTGAACCTCCCACAGCCTCAGGGAATCAGTATATCCTAATAGTAGTGGATCATGCTACTAGGTACCCTGAAGCAATTACCCTTAGGTCCACTACTGCCCCTACAGTAGCCAAAGCACTCATAGGTATCTTTACCAGAGTGGGATTGCCTAAGGAGGTGGTGTCTGACAGAGGTACCAACTTCATGTTAGCATACCTGAAACATATGTGGAATGAGTGTGGGTGACTTACAAATTCACCACACCATACCATCCACAAACCAATCGTCTTGTGGAAAGATTCAACAACACATTGAAGGGCATGATCATGTGGCTCCCTGAAAAAAAAAAAAGGAGATGGGATGTCCTCTTGCCATGTCTGCTTTTCGCCTACAGAGAGGTGCCTCAGAAGAGAGTAGGGTTTTCCCCCTTTGAACTTCTGCTCTTGTTAAAGAAGGCTGGGAGAGACCTCTCCATGAGCCTAGGCAATATATAGTGGACTATGTACTAGGCCGACGTTCCAGGATGGCAGAGTACATGGAAAAGGCAAGTAAAAACCTTGAGGCCAGCCAACAACTCCAGAAGATGTGGTATGACCAAAATTCTGCTATGGTTGAATTTCCGCCTGGGCAGAAAGTTTGGGTTCTGAAGCCTGTGGCTCCCAGGGCACTCCAGGACAGATGGAGTGGCCCTTACCCAGTGCTAGAGAGAAAGAGTTAGGCCACCTACCTGGTAGACCTAGGCACTAGCAGGACCCCCAAAAGGGAGATCCATGTGAACCGCCTTAAACTCTTTCATGACAGGGCAGATGTAAACATGTTAATGGTTACAGATGAGGGCCAGGAAGCTCAGAGTGAACCTCTCCCTTATCTCCTCTCCACTGACCCTAAGGAAGGCTCAGTAGATGGAGTGATCTATTCAGACACCCTCTCTGGCCAACAGCAAGCTGACTGTAGGAAAGTCCTACAACAGTTTGCTGAGCTCTTTTCCCTAACCCCTGGTCAGACACACCTGTGTACCCATGATGTGGACACAGGAGACAGCATGCCTGTCAAAAACAAAATTTTTAGACAGTCTGACCAAGTTAAGGAAAGCATCAAAGTGGAAGTCCACAAGATGCTGGAATTGGGAGTCATTGAGCACTCCGACAGCCCCTGGGCTAGCCCAGTGGTCTTAGTCCCCAAACCTCACACCAGGGATGGTAAGAGAGAGATGAGGTTTTGTGTGGACTACAGAGGACTTAATTCTGTCACCAAGACAGATGCCCATCCCATTCCAAGGGCAGATGAGTTAATTGATAAACTAGGTGCTGCCAAATACTTGAGTATCTTTGACTTAACAGCAGGGTACTGTCAAATAAAAATGGCACCAGGAGCAAAAGAAAATACAGCATTCTCCACACCTGATGGGCATTACCAGTTTACTGTGATGCCCTTTGGCTTACAGAATGCACTCACCAACCTTCCAAAGGTTGGTGAATCTAGTCCTTGCTGGCTTGGAGGCCGTTAGTGCAGCTTATCTTGACAATATTGCTGTCTTTAGCTCCAGCTGGCAGGATCACCTGGTCCACCTGAAGAAGGTTTTGCAGGTCCTGCAAGCAGCAGGCCTCTCTATCAAGGCATCCAAATGTCAGATAGGGCAGGGTACTGTGGTTTACTTGGGACATCTTGTAGGTGGAGGCCAAGTTCAGCCACTCCAACCCAAGATCCAGACTATTCTGGACTGGGTAGCTCCAAAAACCCAGACTCAAGTCAGGGCATTCCTTGGCTTGACTGGATACTACAGGAGGTTTGTGAAGGGATATGGATCCATAGTGACACCCCTCACAGAACTTACCTCCAAGAAAATGCAGAAGAAGGTAAACTGGACTATAGAATGCCAACAGGCCTTTGACACCCTGAAACAAGCTATGTGCACAGCACCAGTTCTCAAAGCTCCAGATTACTCTAAGCAGTTCATTGTGCAGACTGATGCCTCTGAACATGGGATAAGGGCAGTTCTGTCCTAAACAAATGATGATGGCCTTGACCAGCCTGTTGCTTACATTAGCAGTAGGTTACTCCCCAGGGAGCAGCGTTTGAGTGACATTGAGAGGGAGGCCTTTGCTGTGGTTTGGTCCCTGAAGAAGCTGAGACCATACCTCTTTGGTACTCATTTTGTAGTTCAAACTGACCACAGACCTCTCTGATGGCTAATGCAAATGAAAGGTGAAAATCCAAAACTGTTGAGGTGGTCCATCTCCCTACAGGGAATGGACTTTATAGTGGAACACAGACCTGGGACTGCCCATGCCAATGCAGATGGCCTTTCCAGGTTCTTCCACTTAGAAAATGAAGACTCTCTTGGGAAGGTTAGTCTCATCCTCTTTCGTTTGGGGGTGGGTGGTGGGGGTTGTGTAAAGAAATGCCTCCTTGGCATGGTTACCCCCTGACTTTTTGCTTTTTGCTGATGCCAAGTTATGATTTGAAAGTGTGCTGAGGCCTGCTAACCAGGCCCCAGCACCAGTGTTCTTTCCCTAAACTGTACCTTTGTCTCCACACCTGGCACAACCCTGGCATCCAGGTAAGTCCCTTGTAACTGGTACCCCGGGTACCAAGGGCCCTGATGCCAGGGAAGGTCTCTAAGGGCTGCAGCATGTCTTATGCACCCGGGGGACCCCTCACTCAGCAAAACCTTAGACATTGTAAGTGCAGGGTAGCTATAAGAGTATATGGTCTGAGAGTCTGTCAAACACGAACTCCACAGCACCATAATGGCTACACTGAAAACTGGGAAGTTTGGTATCAAACTTCTCAGCACAATAAATGCACACTGATGCCAGTGTGCACTTTATTGTAACAATACACCCAGAGGGCATCTTAGAGATGCCCCCTGAAAACATACCCGACTCCAGTGTGTGCTGACTAGTTTTTGCCAGCCTGCCACACACCAGACATTGTTCTGGCCACATGGGGAGAGTGCCTTTGTCATTCTGTGGCCAGGAACAAAGCCTATACTGGGTGGAGGTGCTTCTCACCTCCCCCTGCAAGAACTGTAACACCTGGCGGTGAGCCTCAAAGGCTCACCCCCTTTGTTACAGCGCCACAGGGCATCCCAGTTAGTGGAGATGCCCGCCCCTCCGGCCACTGCCCCCACTTTTGGCGGCAAGGCTGGAGGAGATAATGAGAAAAACAAGGAGGAGTCGCTGCCCAGTCAGGACAACCCCTAAGGTGTCCTGAGCTGAGGTGACTCTGACTTTTAGAAATCCTCCATCTTGCAGATGGAGGATTCCCCCAATAGGATTAGGGATGTGCCCCCCCTCCCCACAGGGAGAAGGCACAAAGAGGGTGTAGCCACCCTCAGGGCCAGTAGCCATTGGCTACTGCCCTCCCAGACCTAAACACAACCCTAAATTGAGTATTTGGCCCCCAGAACCAAGGAAGAGAGATTCCTGCAACCTAAGAAGGACTGCTGACCTGAAGCCCTGCAGAGAAGACGGAGACGACAACTGCTTTGGCCCCAGCCCTACCGGCCTGTCTCCTCACTTTGAGGAAAACTGCAACAGCGACTCATCCCACAGGGTCCAGCGACCTCTGAAGACTCAGAGGACTACCCTGCATCTAAAAGGACCAAGAAACTCCTGAGAACAGCGGCCTTGTTCAAGAAACTGCAACTTTTGGAAACAAAGAAGCAACTTTTAAAGACCACACGTTTCCCGCCGGAAGCGTGCGACTTTCCACTCTGCACCCAACGCCCCCGGCTCGACCTGCGGAAAACTAACACTACAGGGAGAACTCCCCGGCGACTGCAAGCCCGTGAGTAGCCAGAGTTGACCCCTCTGAGCCCCCACAGCGACGCCTGCAGAGGAAATCCAAAGGCTCCCCCTGACCGCAACTGCCTGCTTCAAGGAACCCGACGCCTGGAAAACACACTGCACCCGCAGCCCCCAGGACCTGAAGGAACCTAACTCCAGTGCAGGAGCGACCCCCAGGCGACCCTCTGCCTAGCCCAGGTGGTGGCTTATCGAGGAGCCCCACGTGCCTGCCTGCATCGTTGAAGAGACCCCCGGGTCTCCCCATTGATTCCTATTGAAAACCTGACGCCTGTTTGCACTCTGCACCCGGCCGCCCCTGTGCCGCTGAGGGTGTACTTTCTGTGCCTGCTTGTGTCCCCCCCGGTGCCCTACAAAACCCCCCTGGTCTGCCATCCGAAGTCGCGGGTACTTACCTGCTGGCAGACTGGAACCGGGACATCCTTATTTCCATTGAAGCCTATGTGTTTTGGGCACCACTTTGACCTCTGCACCTGACTGGCCCTGAGCTGCTGGTGTGGTAACTCTGGGGTTGCCTTGAACCCCCAACGGTGGGCTACCTTGGACCCACCTTTGAACCCTGTAAGTGTTTTACTTACCTGTAAACTTAACATTTACTTACCTCCCCCAGGAACTGTTGATTTTTGCAGTGTCCACTTTTAAAATAGCTTATTGCCATTTTTGTCAAAACTGTACATGCTATTGTGATAATTCAAAGTTCCTAGAATACCTGAGTGAAATGCCTTTCATTTAAAGTATTGTTTGTAAATCTTGAACCTGTGGTTCTTAAAATAAACTAAGAAAATATATTTTTCTATATAAAAACCTACTGGCCTGGAGTAAGTCTTTGAGTGTGTCTCCCTCATTTATTGTCTGTGTGTGTACAACAAATGCTTAACACTACCCTCTGATAAGCCTACTGCTCGACCACACTACCACAAAATAGAGCATTAGAATTATCTATTTTTGCCACTATCTTACCTCTAAGGGGAACCCTTGGACTCTGTGCACACTATTTCTTACTTTGGAATAGTATATACAGAGCCAACTTCCTACAATTGTTTTTTAGATTGTAAGTTTTAAAATGCCACATTTTCTTGCTTAACCATTTTGTGACTATGTTTGGTTGTGGAATACACGTCGGGCCAGACTGACAGTTGGGCTGTTTGTAAATTCACTCTAGACAGTCCCACAAAGGAAGCCGATTTGTGCCCCGCATATCCTGATGAGTCTTCCTGGGCCAGTGTGGAGGGAGGTGCTGACACTTGCACCTGAATAGGGCTGTGTGTGTCCTTGAAGCAGTCTCCGATTCCTTAGAGTGTGTCGGAGGCCAAGACAGGGAGCGGCAGGGTCTAGTGCAGTGCAAAGAATTTCCTTTGAAGTTTGCCTACTTCAAAGGCAGAAATGAGTACAAGTATTGGACTGCCGATCTCACACCTTATAACACTTCTGGACTGAGGACGTTCTGCCAGGAAGAAGAGCTGGATGCTTGAGGAACTGTCACTCTGCCTGTTGCTTTGCTGTGCTGCTCCGCTGCTTCTGTCCTGAGGGGGAAGGACTGAACTTTGCTTTCTACATCCGGCTTTCCAGGGTTCTCTGAGGGCTTGACTTCATCAGCTGGAGACTGGGCTCTTCTGCTGAGAGTCCTGACTTGATAAGTGGTGCCAAATCCAGGCCCCTGAGAAGTGGAAGCTGGTGACCCAAGTGAAAATTCACGCACCAAGGCCATTGAGGCACAGAAATTGACGCAGCGCCGGCACGGCGGCAGAGAAATAGACGTAGTGTCTGTCTCGTGCCTACAAAATCAACGCAATGCTTACTACAGCGTGGATCCATCATTGTGGTGTGTCTGGATTTTCCACACATCATCCCTGGGCACCATTTTCTTCATCAACGTTGCTCTGAAACCAGGAATTGAAACATTGCTAGTTCGGCAGAAAAATAATCCACGCATCACCAGCCGGACAGGAAAAGAATACACGCATCGCCCGTCCAGCGTGAAAATAATCGACACATAGCTTGTGTAAGGAAATGCCTCCTTGGCATGGTTACCCACTGACCTTTTGCCTTTTGTTGATGCCAGTTATGACTGAAAGTGTGCTGGGACCCTGCTAAGCAGGCCCCATCACCAGTATCCTTTTCCCTAAAACTGCACCTTTGTTCCCACAATTGGCACAGCCCTGGCAACCAGGTATGTCCCTTGTAAATGGTACCCCTGGTACTAAGGGCCCTGATGCCAGGAAAGGTCTCTAAGGGCTGCAGCATGTCTAATGACACCCTGGAGACCACTCCCTCAGCACATGCACACTGCCTCACAGCTAATGTGTGCTGGTGGGGAGAAAATGACTAAGTCGACATGGCACTCCCCTCAGAGTGCCATGCCCACCTCACACTGCCTGTGGCATAGGTAAGTCACCCCTCTAGCAGGCCGTACAGCCCTAAGGCAGGGTGCACTATACCACAGGTGAGGGCATATGTGCATGAGCACTATGCCCCTACAGTGGCTAAGCAAAACCTTAGACATTGCAAGTGCAGGGTAGCCATAAAGAGTATATGGTCTGGGAGTTTGCCAAATATGAACTCCACAGATCCATAATGGCTACACTTAAATCAGTGACGTTTGGTATCAAACTTCTCAGCATAATAAATGCACACTGATGTCAGTGTGAAATTTATTGTAAAATGCACCCAGAGGGCATCTTAGATATGCCCCCTTAACACCAGCCCGACCAGTTTCTGCCAGCCAGCCACAACCAGACGAGTTTCTGGAAACATGGGGAGAGTGCCTTTGTCAATCTGTGGCCAGGAACAAAGCCTGTACTGGGTGGATGTGCTTGTAAACCTCCCCCTACAGGAATTGTAGCCATTTGCTACTGCCCTCCTGACCTAAACACCCCCCTAAATCTAATATTTAGGGGTGACACTGAACCCAGGAAATCAGATTCCTGCAACCTACAACAAGAAGGACTGCTGACCTGAAAGCCCTGCAGAGACGACAACTGCTTTGGCCCCAGCTCTACCAGCCTGTCTCCAGACTCAAAGAACCTGCACAGCAACGCATCAGACAGGGACCAGCGACCTCTGAAGCCTCAGAGGACTGCCCTGAACCCGAAGGACCAAGAAACTCAGGAGAACAGCGGCAGTGTTCAAAAACAGCAACAACTTTGCAACTTTCAAAGACTTCACTATTCCCGCCAGAAGCGTGAGACTTGACACTCTGCACCCGACGACCCGCCCCCCAACCCCCCGGCTCGAGCTCCAGAGAACCAACACTGCAGGGAGGACTCCTAGGCGACTGCGACCTTGTGAGTAACCTGAGATGACCTCCCTGGATCCCACAGCGACGCATGCAGAGAGGCTCCAAAGGCTCCCGCTGACCGCGACTGCCTGGAACAAAGAACCCGACGCCTGGACCAGGCACTCCACCCGCAGGCCCCAGGACCAGAAGGAACCGAACTCCAGTGCAGGAGTGACCATCAGGCGACCCTCTGCTTAGCCCAGTCAGTGGCTGGCCTGAGAAGCCCCCCTGTGCCCTGCCCGCACCACTAGAGTGACCCCCCGGGTCCCTCCATTGATTCCTACTGAAAACCCAACGGCTGCTACGCACACTGCACCCGGCCGCCCCTGTGCTTTGTGTGCCTACTTGTATTCCCCCCCAGTGTTCTACAAAACCCCCTGGTCTGCCCTCCGAAGACTCAGGTACTTACCTGTTCGCAGACTGGAACTGGAGCACCCCTGTTCTCTATAGGCACCAATGTGTTTTGGGCCCTCCTTTGACCTCTGCACCTGACCGGCCCTGTGTTGCTGGTGCAGTGACTTTGGGGTTGCCTTGAACCCGCAATGGTGGGCTGCCTATGCCTAGGAGATCAAACTTGTAAGTGCCTTACTTACCTCAGAAACTTAACCTTACTTACCTCCCCCAGGAACTGTTGATTTTTGCACTGTGTCCACTTTTAAAATAGCTTATGGCCATTTTCACTAAAACTGTGTATGTTACTGCTCTAATTCAAAGTTCCTTACTTACCTGTGTGGAGTACCTTGCATTTTATGTATTTACTTCAAATCGTGAATCTTGTGGTTCTAAAATAAATTAAGAAAATATATTTTTCTATATAAAAACTATTGGCCTGGAGTTAAGTCTTTGAGTGTGTGTTCCTCATTTATTGCCTGTGTGCATACAACAAATGCTTAACACTACCCTCTGATAAGCCCACTTCATTAATGAATGAAAAGATCTGAATTGATCTTTATTAACCAATGTTATTTACAGTGTGCACAACATAATCCAGGTCTGCCTGATCCAGTAAGAATTTTGAGCAAATCATTGCAGATATGTAGATGTGCTAACAATTTAATGTTAAAATTATATGTGTGTATTTTATGCTTACCAGTAGCATCTTGTAAACCAGGTAAATGTTGCAGAACATCAAATGTTTGTTGATATAAACTCTTCTCTATTAACTGATGTGCAATCATGCAAAGCAGGTTATGTCGATTCAGGACATCCATTCTTTCACAAGGCCAGAGAGCTGTACTTATTACCCATTCCGATTCTGTAGAAAAACAGGTTAAACATTTTTAAATAAAAATGTTAAAAAAAAAAAAAGTTTTCATTGATAAAGAGAAATGCATAACAAGAGTTGACTTTCAACAGATACACTAGAAAGATAGCAACAGGAAGGACATATTTACAGAGAAAACTCTAGAACGAACAAGTTGCTTCCATTCAGTAGCACTCATTCTGGTGAATACTCTAACAGCAAATGCCTCACCTTTGACTTCTCCCCAGGTGGCAGAAGGGGTCTGGGTAACTTTATCCACAGCAGTGCTCCCATACACTGCTAAAGGGCGCTGTGAGGACCTGCACTGACTCCACATGACCAAAGAAGTGACAGAGCAGACCTGCATATAAGCGCCAAATCTGGTGGTGTTGTCACTTATCTGTTGTTTCTCTTTTTGTGCCCTCAGACTCGCAGCATGAACAATTTTGGAGTACTAACTTAGGACCTTTTTACCCATTACAAAGCAATCACTCAAAAAAACAGGGAGGTGCAGTGAGGAATCTGTAGTAAGACAAAGTACCCACCAAAAGTAATGTTTCAAAGGGAAGTAACTTGTTCTTTTGATGGATACTCCTAAATTAAGACTCCTCACCATAAAAGAGATACCAAAGCAGTCCCTCCCATATGGTGGGTTGAGGAATGTCTCAGACCAGAGAGTCCTTCAAATTGCCCCTAGTTCCGAGCTTGGCAATACCGCTTCATGAACATGTGAACTGATGCCCACGTCGCAGCCTGACAGATGCCCAAGACTGACACACTACAAACCAGCACGGTGGTAGCAGCCTTGGTGCTGCTGGAACGAAATAGGAGCCATTCTAAAGGTTGGTGCTTGGCCAGCCCATAGTAGATCTTAATGTAAAGCACAATCCATTTAGAGACAGTCGTTTTTGCCCTGCTTTCCCCATCTTTGTCCCAGAGATCCCCACAAAAAGCTGATGATCCTCCTGATTGTCCTTAGTTTGACTTATATAGAAGTTGTTAGCTCTCTTCAAATCCAAGAGATGGAGCCTTTCTTCCTCCTTCGAAGGATGAGGTGGGCAAGTAATGCCAGCAGGGAGACAGACTGCCCAATGTGGAAAGGTGTTGCAACTTTGAGGGGGGGTCTACTGCCTTTGTCCTTAGCATTAGCTTGTCCGGAAAGAAGGTAGATGGATTGAGTGCCATGAACGCTATGAAGAACACAGTCTTCAGGGTTAGTAACCTCAGTAGTGATTTACAAGTAAGTACTTGACTTGCAGTTCCAGTCTCTGGGGGTTAGCATGTCCACAGGTTGGTGTTCAAGTTAACCCAAAACATCCACCACCACCAACAAGGGGCCGGCCAGGCTTAGAGGTCAAAGTTGAGGCAAATTCAACATGGCTCCTATGAAGACTGGGGCACTCAGTTTCAGATCTTCTGGCATGTAAGTACCTGCATCTTCGGAGGGCAGAGCTGGGGGCTTTAGAGGAGCACCGGGGGAGCCACAAGTAGGCACCAAACACACACCCTTAGCGGCACAGGGGGATGCCGGGTGCAGGGTACAAACAAAGCATTGGGCTCCCAATGCTTTTCTATGAAGGGACCCCAGGGTCACTTAGATGCTGCAGGCTTGGTCCATGGGGTCAGTTTGGGAAAACCACAGGCTGGACAAGTAGGAGGGCCACCCGCTGAACGTTGCTGCACCAGTGGTCAGGTTCTCCAAGGCCTGGGGGCTGCGGGGGCAGTGACGTTTAGGTGTCATATCTTCGTTCTGAGCTTTCGCAGTCAGGGGGTACTCTGGATTCACATTGCAGGCGTCGTTGCGAGGGGAAGGAGACGTCAACCCAGTGTGGGCACTCACTCAGAATCGCCTGAGAATCCTTTCTAGCCGGTTGGGCCACCTGGACACGGGCTGTGGGTGTTGGGTGCAGGGTGGCCATGACTCGCAGATCCGGGGAGGCTCTGGAGTCCTTTAGTGTAGTTTCTTTTTGGAGAGGGGCGCTGTCCTCAGGAGTTCTTCGTCCTTTGGGGTGCAGGGCAGTCCCCTGGAGTTTGGCAGAGATTACTGGTCCCATAGGATGCCTTGCCTTCTTGTTGCAGGTTCTTTGAAGCAGGAGGCAGACCAGTAGGGCTGGGGCCAAGTTAGTCTGCGTATTCCTTCTTCTCTGCTGGGGGTCCAGCTTAGCAGTCCTCCTTTCTTGTCAGGTCACCAGGAATCTGGTGAGCTGGGTTCAGGGAGGCCCTTAAATCCTGGGTTTAGGAGCATTTCAGGGGTCAGAGGGCAGTAGCCAATGGCTACTGTCCCTGAGAGTGACCACAACCTTCTTGTGTCCATTCCCTTTGGGGAGGGGGACACAACCCTAACCCTATTGGTCCCTGTCCTCCAAAACAAGATGGCGGATTCTGCAGCGAAGGGGGTCACCTCAGCTCTGGACACCTTAGGGGTGGTCCTAGCTGGGGTGGTCACTCCTCCCTATTTTCCCACCAGACATGCTGCCGAAAGTGGGACTTTCTTTTTGGTTGGTAACTCCACTAGCTGGAGTGCCCTGGGGCACTGTAACCCGAGTCTTGAGCCTTTGAGGCTCACTGCCAGGTGCTACAGTTCCTGCAAGGGGGAGGTGTAAAGCACATCCACTCAAGACAGGCTTTGTTTCTGGCCAGAGAGAGCAAAAAAGGCTCTCACCCCATGTGGTCAGAAACTTGTCTGAAAGTGGCAGGCTGGTCAGTCCTGCACTAGCATTTTGGCTGACATATAAGGGGCCATCTCTAACATGCCCTCTGGGTGCGTTTGTCCAATAAATCTCATACTGGAATCAGTGTGGGTTTATTGTGCTGAGAGGTTTAATACCAAACTTCCCAGTATTCAGTGTAGCCATTATGGAGCTGTGGAGTTTGTAATGACAAACTCCCAGACCAGATCCTCAATATGGCTACACTGCACTTACAATGTCTAAGAATGGACTTAGACACTGTAGGGGCATATTGCTCGTGCAGCTATGCCCTCACCTATGGTATAGTGCACCCTGCCATATGGCTGCAAAGCCTGCTAGAGGGGTGACTTACCTATGCCAAAGGTAGTGGTTTATGGGCATGGCATCCTGAGAGGAGTGCCATGTCGACTTTTCCTTTTTCTCCCTACCAGTACACACAAGCTGCAGGCTCTTGTTACCATGGATACCCTTTACAAGGGACTTTATCTAGTGCCATGGGTGTGCAAACTGTGGGAAAAAAGGTACAGATTTTGGAAAAGAACACTGGTGCTGGGGCCTGGTTAGCAGGATCCCAGCACACTTTCAGAATTGGCATCAAAATCAGGCAAAAAAGTGTGTGTTGGGGGGTGGGTGGTTGGGGGGCGGAAACCATGCCACCATTGGCACTTTCCTACAGACCACCACTACCCAGCACCTGGGGAATCTCCACTAGCTCCCTGTCCAGAAAACATGACGATTCAAACTACTGACACACGCTTAGAAAGCCCCCCCCCACCACCAAGGCCCAGCATACATGAACCATAGTCTGAGCTCCCACCAGCCATCCAGAAACCTCTGCTCCGCATTTGTGGCCCTCGCACAGACACCTCAGTGGAGGCCCCTCTTTCTCCCACTTCGCTGCCAAGTCCTGGAACGCCCCCCCACCCCAACCTCTGAAGATCTCCAGGAAAAGACTTAAGACCTAGCTGTTCGATTAAGCCCAGCAACCCATCACCTGGGTGATAAGCCGTGCTATACAGGTACTAAATGACTGATTGAAATCTGTGGTTCAGCAAGTTTCTTCTTTTAAACATTGTTTTACACAAAGTTTCTATGTCATCTCACGCAATGCAAGCAGCAAATGTTATTTCCAATGCCTTTACAAAGCTATTAATAATCTTTACACATCATAAGAAACCTCTTTCTCATACTAGTACTACAGAGCTGTTCTCTGTGAATGGCTCTACAGCCAGTGACTGGTTAGTGTTGCAATGCAGAAAACTTTTGGCGCTAGCAATATTAAGCCACTACACAAACCAAAGTTTTTTTAATTGTCTTCTCTGCACAGTAATATTCCCAATCCCTGTTACTTTCATTATGTGTTCCCATACTAGGGCAGTGCACCCTGTTTACATTAGTGCCTAAACAGATTAGGAGTTTCAGAAGGGAAGTCAATAAAGGAATAGAAATTCTGGAAAAGGTGGCGGTCTTTCAGAGACAAGCTTCCATTGGTCTATTCCAAATACCATGAACCATAAAAGTGAAGCCATTCACATTTAAGGGAACTGTGCAGCAAACATTTCCTTTCTGTAGATGCAGATCACACCATTCCTAAGGAATCTGCAGATAACCCTATCTCAAACCAAGATTGGCACAGATATTTTAACAGTGATTTAGGCAACTTGAAAAGGAGATGAGTCTTCAGATCACTCCTACACCCTCAATTCAAACAATACTAATGGTTTTAAAAACGGGAATGAAAGAGAAACATGCTATTAGATGAGCAAGCTACATTAAATTTAATCACAGAAGCTCAGGGGGTAAATGCGCCTGCACACACTGGCATAGAATCTGCAGTGTCAAAGCTAAAGTGTTGCATAGCTATTTTAGACACATTGGTTTAGCAAACTAGGCCTGCCGTTGTGCACTTTAGCCCGGTTATATTTTATTTAGCAGTACTTTAGTTTTCTAGCAATAGCCACATTTGTGGCATTGTTTTATTTCCATTTATTTAATTATTCTTTTGCCTGGGAAAGCTTTACGTTCAGTAGGACATTCATTTCAATTTGTGCTTTCTTCAAGGCTACAGTTAGATAAGGTTGCCAGGAAACGTAGTAGGCTGTGTTTCCGACATTCATAGAAACACACACACTTGTACATGAGGAACATTTTTTAGAATGTCAACTATATTATTATTAAAAAAACACTGCCTCTGTCCCATACACGTTAGAGGGAGATTCCAGCCAGATGACCACGACTGCATGCGGATTGCCTTGATACAAGCTGCTTGCTTAGACTGCCGAACCTCTGGCCCACATGGAGACGGTGTATTTCTAGACCACAACCTTCGTTACTCAGGTATGAGGGTTGATGTACTCCCAGGGGGAAACCTGAAGGGCAGATTAGGCTTATTATGCTGTGCTCGACCGTAGCATAGGTAGGAGAACTACATATCACTTCAAGTGAGAGTATGGTGGGACTGGTTTTGTGTTTAACTCTCCTTGTCACATTCTTGCTTTTATTGTGTTTTACCATCCTAGTTTTTGCAATACATGCCACTTTATCTAAGATGCAGTTACTTCAATAAATCCTTATTGAACTTTATTCTGCCTCGGTTTGTCCTTGCCTGTGTGAGACTAGTGTAACTGAGAGAAAGAGATGAGATCTGATCGACCACGATTCCCCGGAGGAGTCAATTTTGTTGTAGGAAAATGCCACTGTTGGCATGGTCACCCCCCACTTTTTGCCTAGTGTTGATGCCAGCTTTGATTGGAAGTGTGCTGAGACCCTGCTAACCAGGCCCCAGCACCACTGTTCTTTCACAAAAACTGTACCTTTGTTTCCACAATTGGCCCAGCCCTGGCACCCAGTTAAATCCCTTGTGGAAGGTACCCCTGGTACCAGGGCCCTGTGGCGGCCAGGGAAGGTCCCTAAGGGCTGCAGCATGTATTATGCCACACTCAGGGACCCCTCACTCAGTACATGTACATGCACATGCACACTACTTTGCAGCCTGTGTGTACTACTGGGGGAAAAAGACAAAATCGACATGGCACTACCCTCAGAGTGCCATACGCACCAACCTCTGTCTGTGGCTTAGGTATGTCTCCCCTCCAGCAGGCCTTATAGCCCTAAGGCAGGGTGCACTATGCCACAGGTGAGGGCATTGCTGTGTAAGCACTATGCCCCTACAGTGTCTGAGTCAATTCTTAGACATTGTAAGTGCGGAGTAGCCGTACTGAGTATATGGTCTGGGAGTTTGTCATTACGAACTCCACAGCACCATGATGGCTACACTGAATACTGGGAAGTTTGGTTTCAAACTTCCCAGCACAATAAACCCATACTAATGCCAGTGTGGGATTTATTGAAAAATGCACACAGAGGGCATCTTAGAGATGCCCTCTGTATGTTAGCCCAACTGCTGGTGTATGGCTGACAGGTCTATGCCAGCCTGCCACTTCCAGACAAGTTTCTGACCACACAGGGTGAGTGCCTTTGTGCACTCTGTGGTCAGAAACATAGCCTGTCCTGGGTGGAGGTGCTTCACATCTCCCCCCTGCAGGAACTGTAACACCTGGTGGTGAGCCTCAAAGGCCCAGGCCTGGTGTTACAGTGCCCCAGGGCACACCAGCCAGTGGAGATGCCTGCCCCCCCGGACAAGACCCCACTTTTTGGCGGCAAGTAGGGAGGCATAATGAGAAAAACAAGGTGGAGTCACCCCCTCAGCCAGGACCACCCCTAAGGTGACCGGAGTTGAAGAGACCCCCCCTCCTTGAGAAATCCTCCATCTTGCTTTGGAGTGTTAGTACCAATAGGGATAGGGATAGGGATGTGCCCCCTCCCCAGAGGGAGTAGGCACAAGGAGGGTGTAGCCACCTCAGGGACAGTAGCCACTGGCTACTGCCCCTTGACCATAAACACACCCCTAAATTTATTATTTAGGGGCGTCCCTGAACCCAGCTCTTCAGATTCCGGACGACCTCAAGAAAGGACTGTTGAGCTGTAAACCCCACAGAGAGGAGAAGGAGACAATAACTGACTCAGGCCCAGCCCTACCGGCCTGTCTCCTGCTTCAAAAAGCTGCAAGAAAAGAAGCAACGCATTCTGCAACACCAGCGACAATTTTGCTGATGAAAAGCATTAATGCTTAAAATGTTTCCATGAGTGTTTGTCTCATTTATTGCCTCTGTGAGTACAAATGCAGTACAAATGCACACAATTACCCTCTCATAAGCCTAACTGCTCGCACACAACACCATAAAGTACAAGTTACTTACCTTCGGTAACAAAATATCTGGTAGAGACATATTCTAGTTGCATATTCCTTACCTTAGCATTTTCCCCCAGGCGTCAGACTGGATCTGGAGATTTTTCATAGAGCAATATACCCCTGCGCGTCGGTAGGTGATGTCGGTAGACTCTGCGGGCGTTGTAGTAGCTGTGATGACGTCAGGAGTAGTACACAGACGCCACCTAAGCACAGTGACGTCACTTTTTTTTTTAAATGACTTTCCACGCCAAAGCGCAGAGCCGCTAAGAACACGGAGATTGGTGCCCCAGAGCTAAGGGCCTGAAGGGGGAATCCCTGTCCCTAGAAACCAGTTCGCAAGCGGAGAGGATGGGTGGGTTGGTAAGGAATCTGCAACTACAATATATGTCTACCAGATATTTTGTTACCAAAGGTAAGTAACTTGTACATCTGATAGAGACTTCTAGTTGCAAGATTCCTTACCTTAGAATAGACACTCAAGCAATGCCATCCTCAGAGGTGGGATGCGAACCAAGATCATACAAGAAAGTCCTGCAGGACCGTACGACCAAAGTAGCAGTCTCGACGGACATGACTGTCCAGGAAGTAATGTTTAGAAAATGTGTGCAGGGATGCCCACGTAGCCGCCTAGCAGATATCCAGCACAGGAACTCGGCGTGCTAATGCAGTGGAAGCTCCAGCTGAACTGGTGGAATCAGCACGCAAGCCCTCAGGAGGTTGCTTCTTGGCCAAAGCATACCACATCTTGATGCAAAGAAGCACCCATCGAGAGATGGTACGTTTTTTCCCGGCCTTCCCTTTCTTTGCACCCACATACCTGACAAAGAGTTGATCGTCCACCCGGAAATCTTTAGTACGATTTAGATAGAACACCAACACTTTATCTCCTCAGAGGGGGGGTGGGGTGGGGTTAATTTCTTACCCTTTTTACCCCTGATTTTGGGAAGCTCTTGGTCGACAGTTTCAGGATCCAAGTTTCCCTGTTCTCTTTGCTTCTTGGCCTGAGCCCTAGTTAAAGCAAATATATGCTCAGGAATGCCCAGCATGGCTGCATGGGCCTCCAACTCTACTTCAGCCCAAGCTGAAGTCTCAAAGTCATTCACTAGTAGACTCTCTACAGGTAGATCTGTGGACATGTGGACACTCCAACTTTTTGTTAGGAACAGTAAAACCCCCCCAGCTGAGATCAACAACTGCCATGGGGTGGCTCACAGTATTGATATGGGCGTCTGTCACTTGGTACTGATGACCAAGTAGGTGTTGCTCAGGGGACACCATTTTTTCAGTCACCTAGAGAGACACTGGCACCTGTGTCCCTGTAGGCCTCAACCTGAAGACCATTTATTAGGGTTGTTGCTTGTACTTATCCATATTAAGGGGGCAAGCAACAAGGGAGGCAAGGTCAATTTCACCATCTGAGACTAAGACAGCCTCAGTGGTTTCCCTAACTACACCAGCTCCCACTAGACTTCCCAGAGTTAGCCCTGCTACACCCTTGGATTGACTACTGGTAGTACCACCCTTCACCACTGCTATTGCTAGGGGCACTAGTTGTAGCAGTGGGGGTAGTGGTGGCGGGAGTTCTGGTGTTTTTCTTAGGACAGGAGCAGTCTCCTGCCCTATGGACTTTGTTTCTACAAATATAGCACCAAGGCTTTTTGTTCTGATTGTTTTGGGAAGAGGATTTAGACCCACCCCCAGAAGAATTTTGTGGGTCTTTCTTAACTTTGTCCCCACCTTTGTCATGTGACTTACCGCCTTCCATCTTCTGGTCTGTCACCCCCGTATGAGCTTTCCTGCTCACCCTTGTTCCAACCCATTTGTTTGCCTTCTTTTACAATTCTTGGGGAGAGGTCAGATCTGAGTCAACCGAGTATTGGTGCAACAAATCAAACACACAATTATTCAATGCTCTCTCAACAGCAAAATGTACAAGCCCTCATAGTCAGACACTTTGCTGCCATGTAACCAGCCCTCTAAAGCTTTGAAAGAACAGTCAACAAAGTCAACCCAATCTTGTGAGGCCTCTTTTCTGGTCTCTCTGAACTTGATTCTCTACTGCTTAGTTGTGAGACCAAAACCATCGAAGATGCAGTTTTGAGAATTGTGTAATTGTCTATCCCTCCCCTTGTCAGAGAAGGACAACCAGAGGACACTGCCTTTGAGGGAACCTCTGAACTTTACAGGTCCTCTCAAGTGCAGCAAACCACTTGTAGATATCATTCCCCACATTGTATGAAGGATACATTTTGTGTTGGTTTCTGGAATCGAAGGAGTCCTCCTTGACTCTGTAATCCCTGAAACTTGAACGGCTGCTGCCACCATGAGGTGCTAACCCCAACCCCTGTCTGTCTCTCTCTCTCTATTGCCAAGGCCTCCTTATTTATGGCTAGCTGTTGCTGCTGCAGCCTCAGCCTGGCCTCCTCCAGTCTCAGTTTCCTGAGCTCTCTATCTATAGAATCGTACCCTAGAGTTGTGCAGTGTGATCCCTCAGACACTGAAGTGATCTGAGAGTGAGCAGAGGTGGATCTATGCCTAGTCTTAGTGACCCTTAATACCTATCCTCTGGAAAGGAGCCCTACCAGTGTGACCTCCCTTCCCACTACCAGCTATACTAGTTGGTCTGTTATGGCTGTGGTGATCCTTTCAGGAACCCCCCCCCCCATGTCTAGAATGTCATTTTCTACCTCAGTGGGCTTAGGGTCTACTTCTTCCTCCTCCTGGCTACCAGCTTGATCCTAGTCATCCTGGAGGAGAAGGCCTAAGAGCAGACTCTTGCTAGGGTTCCTCCCCATGTCAAACTTCCTCTCTGCACACAGCCCCTTCATTTCCTTGAAGGTCAGGTTCTCATAGGGAGAATCCATGACCTCAGAGATATGTCCAGCTGCCGACATGGTGTGTGTTAGGATTGTGTAGGGTGCACCTAACCTACCTAACACCTAGTCTCTCAAAAAGAAGTATAGAGCAAGGGCTATGTGTAGGAAGCTGGCTCTGTATATACTATATCAAAATGAGAAATAGGCAGGAGACGGGACGCAGCGCTGCTGCCAGCAGCAGCACCTTACCGCCGTCCGCCACCATGACCGTCAACGGTATTCCACCCGTCTATGGTCATAATGCAGGTGGCTGGCTGGTAGCCACGGCGACGGTATGTTGGCTGCCATCGCGGTCAATACCACCAATGCTGTAATGAGGGCCACTGGGTGCACAGAGTCCATGGGTTCTCTAAGAGGCTTGACAGAAGCAACAATACTCTATTTGTGGTAGTGAGGTCGAGCAGTTAGGCTTATCAGAGGGTAGTGTTAAGCATTTGTTTTACCCACACAGACAATAAGAGAAACACACACTCAATGACTTAACTCCAGACCAATAGTATTTTTACATAGAAAAATATGTTTTCTTAATTTATTTCTAGAACCACAAGATTCAGTGTGCAGGTAAGTACATGAAATGAAAGGTATTTTGCATAGGTATAATCAGGACTTTGAATGAAATTAACAATGTACACAGTTTTTCTTAAAATGGCAAAAAGCTATTTTAAAAGTGGACAGTGCAATTTTCAACAGCTCTGGGGAAAGAAAGCACAAGACAGTTTTGGAGGCAAGTAATTGACTTACAGGTTCAGTTTCCTGGTCATGGGTAGCACATCGTTGGGGGTTCAAGATAACCCTAAACACCCAGCACCAGGAACACAGGGCCGGTTAGGTGCAGAGGTCAAACAAGAGCCAAAATAACATGGGCCTCTATGGAGACAGGGGGTACTCCAGTTACGGGCTGCTTGCAGATAAGTACCTGCGTTGTCGCAAGGCAGACCAAGGGGGTTTAGAGGAGCACTGCAGGGGCCCCAAGTAGGCACCAAACACGCACCCTCAGCAGCGCGGGGGTGGCAAGGTGCAAATAGGGCGTTGGGTTCCCAATGGAATTCAATAGGTGGACCCAGTGGGTGACTTAGGCGCTGCAGGCAAGGCACAGGGGGGCTTCTCGGGCAAGCCACTGACTGGACATGGAGGAGGGCTGCCCGCTGGTCATTTCTGCACGGGTGGTCAGTTTCTCTCAAGTCTAGGGGCTGTAGGTGCTGTGCTTCTCCAGGAATCGGAAATCTTCCTCCTGGGCATTAGCAGTCAAGGGGGTCCTCTGGATTCCCTCTGCTGGCATACTGGAGGGGTGGAGCGGTCAGCCCAGCGTGGACTCTTGGTCTGTCTCGCCTGGGGATCTTTTTTGCAGGGTCTTTGAAGTAGGAGACAGGCCGGTAGGGCTGGGGCTGAGTCAGTTGTTGTCTCCTTTTCTTCTCTGCTGGGTTTTCAGCTCAGCAGTCCTTCTTTTATTGAGGTCGTCAGGAATTTGGTGAGCTGGTTTCAGGGGGCCTCTTAAATTCTGTATTTAGGGCCGTGTTAGGGTCAGGGGGAAGTAGCCAATGGCTACTGTCCCTGAGGATGGCTACACCCTCCTTGTGCCCACTCCCTTTGGTGAGGGGGACACATTCCTACCCCTCTTGGTCCTAACCCTCCAAAACAAGATGAAGGATTTCTCAAGGAGGGGGTCACTTCAGCTCTGGACACCTTAGGGGTGGTCCTGGCTGAGGGGAGGACTCTTCCTTGTTTATCCTAATGATCCCTCTGGAATTGCAGCCAAAAGTGGGGGCTTGTCTAGGGGGTGGGCATCTCCACTGGCTGGAGTGCCCTGGGGCACTATAACTGGAGGCTTGAGCCTTTGAGGCTCACTGCCAGGTGTTACAGTTCCTGCAGGGGGAAGGTGTGAAACACCTCCACCCAGGGCAGGGTTTGTTTCTGACCACAGAGTGCACAAAGGCACTCACCCCATGTGGTCAGAAACTTGTCTGAAAGCGGCAGGCTGGCACAGACCGGTCAGTCCTACACTACCAGGTTGGCTAGCATAACATCTCTAAGATGCACTCTGTGTGCATTTTTCAATAAATCCCACACTGGCATCAGTGTGGGTTTATTGTGCTGAGAAGTTTGGTAGCAAACTTCCCAGTATTCAGTGTAGCCATTATGGTGCTGTGGAGTTCGTAATGACAAACTCCCAGACCATATACTCAGTATGGCTACTCCGCACTTACAATGTCTAAAAATTGACTTAGACACTGTAGGGTCATATTACTCATGCAGCTATGCCCTCCCATGTGGTATAGTGCACCCTGCCTTAGGGCTGTAAGGCCTGCTGGAGGGGTGACTTACCTATGCCACACGTAGTGGTTTGTGGGCACTAAGAGGAGTGCCATGTCGACTTAGCCTTTTTCTCCCCACCAGCAAACACAACCTGCTAGGTAGTGTGCATGTGCTGAGTGAGGGGTCCCGAGGGTGGCATAATACATGCTGAAGCCCCTAGAACCTTGCCTGGCCACAGGGCCCTTGGTACCATGGGCACATTTTACAAGGGACTTAACTGTGTGCCAGGACCGTGCCAATCGTGGGAGCAAAGGTAAAGGTTTAGGTAAAGAACACTGTTGCCTGGTTAGCAGGGTCCCAGCACACTTTCAATCAAAGTTGGCATCAACACTTGGCAAAAGGTGTGTGTGTGTGTGGATTACCATGCCAACAGTGCCATTTTCCTACACTATGCCTGTACCCTAGCTTGCCTAAACTTTAGAGACTAGTTCTCTGCACTAGGTACTATGTATACCTCTAGGTAAGGAGTGGTCTTTCATGTGAAAAGCAGCTGGTGACAGAGTGATAAGGCAATTGCAAGTACTTATAAAAACAGTTAGAAACCGTGCAATTACTGAAAATCACAACCGAGAGAAATAGGCCTAGGGAGACCACAAACAATATACTAAGAAAGTGGAATGCGAAAGTCAGTCCCCCACCTAGGTAAGTCTAGTGTGTAGAGGGGAGCTGGGAGCACTAAAAGCCCAAAGGAAAGTACCACAACCCACCCCAGAAACCAGTAAAGCAGGAGTAAATTATAGTAAGTTTCCTAGAACACACACAGAGAAGGAAAGAAGAATTATGCAAAACCCGGAAGAGACTGCAAGACACCAAGAGTGGATTTCTGGACCAGAGGACCTGTGGAAGAAGGTGACCAAGTCCAAGAAGCACAGAAGAGTCCAGGCAGGGCAGGAGCCCCTACCCACCAAACAGAAGGCGCAAGAAGTGAGTCGATGTGGAAGAAAGAGTTATCACTACACCCAAGAAGACGAAGTCGAGTTCCTAGAGGATGCAGGTGATGTCCCACACCAGAAGGAGTATTGCAGTCTGGTTTGCGTCTTCGAATTCCCCCAACAAGCCTTGGCACACACAAGAGTCGCGGTTAGCGCAAAGTGGAGCTGCTGGGGACAAGGATAGACCAAGTGGACTCTACCAAGGAGGCGGAGTCAGAGGGGGCCCTTAGCAACACAGAGAGCCCACAGAAGTTCAGGCAGGGCCCACAGGATGGGGACATGAAGGTCGAGGAAGAGGCACAAGCAGCACTACGACAAAGGCTCCCACGCTGCCAGGGAACCACTCAGGAAGCTGTGCGTCACAGGATTGAGTGCTGGGGGCTGAAACTTCAAGATCCTTAAAGATCTTGTGGAGAAGATGCCAACAAATCTTGGCAGCTGCAAAGGACACAGTGCATGGGGGTACTGTCTTGTGTGGGCAGACGAGGGCTTACCTCCAGCCAAGTTGGATGGCTGGAAGAGAGGACTGTCGGGACCACTTCAGTCCACCATCCGTGATGCAGGATCCATGCAACTCAGCAGGAGAAGGGATCCAGGCAGCCAGTCGTCGATGCAGTTGGTGCCTGCAGAAGCAGGGGAGTGACTCCTTCACCCCAAAGGTGATTCCTTCTTCCTTCTGATGCAGGCTGAAGACGGGCTGTCCTCAGAGGATGCACAACCAGGGAAATGTTGCAGTTGCTGGAAGGAGCCGTAGATACAATGTTGCAGAAGGAGTCTTGCTTCTTTGTTGCAGCTTGCTGGGTCCTGGAGCGTCCAGATGCTGTTTATTCGGTCAGAAGTCGAGAGGGTGCAGAGGATTCCTGCTGGAGTCTTGCAATCCAAATCGGAGGAACCATCAAAGACAGACCCTAAATAGCCCTGAAAGGGGGATTGGTCACCTAGCTGGGTGACCACCTATCAGGAGTGGGCTCTGACGTTAACTGTTAGCACTGGCCACTCAGATGCTCCCAAGGTCCCTGCCAACCTAGAATCCAAAATGGAAAAAACCCAGGGACCCTCAGGAGGAGCTCTGAGCACCACACCTTGGGTGGTGATGGACAGGGGAGTAGTCACTCCCCTTTCCTTTGTCCAGTTTCGCACCAGAGCTGGGACTGGGGGTCCCTGAACTGGTGTATACTGGTTTATGCAAGAAGGGCACCAAATGCGCCCTTCAAAGCATAAATCCTCTGTTCTGCCTTCCTGGGCTCGAGCTTCTCAAACAACAGGATGGCAGAAACCTAACTGGCAATGCTGTAATGGCAATACTGGGGGTCCTCTGAGGAGCCCCCAGAGTGCATGGGATTATACAACCAATGCATGCAAAAGCATTGGGGTACAATTCCAACATGTTTGATACCAAACATGCCTATGTTCGGAGGTACTAATATGTAGCTGGACATAGGAAATGCCCTATGTCCAGTACATGCATAAAATGGCGTCACCGCACTCGAAGTCTGTGAGAATGGGCCTGGAGTACGTGGGGGCAGGAAGGTCTGCCGTAGGGGTAACTTATAAGTGACCTGGTGCAGTGAAAAGTGGCAGTAAAAGGGTGCTTGCACCTTTTCATGCAGGCTGCAATGGCAGACCTGCAGAACCCTTTTCTTGGGCTCCCTATGGATGACAAAATATATTCTGCAGCCCATAGGGATCCCCTGGAACCCAAGTTCCCTGGGTACCTAGGTACCATATACTAGGGACTTATAATGGGGCACCAACGTGCCAATTGTGGATGAAATACAGAGTTTTGGGAACCAGAGCATAATCACTGGGGCCCTGGTTAGCAGGATCCCAGAGAACACAAACACACTGGCATCAGGCAGAAAAAGGGGGTAACCATGCCAAGAAACAGAGTACTTTCCTACACTAGTTCTGTGTTCCACCTGAAAGTCCATCCCCTGTAGGGAACTGGACCACCTAAGTAGTTTGGGGTTTTCACCATTCATCAGTTGCAGCCATCTGAGAGGCCTTTGGTCAGTCTGAACTACGAAGTGAGAGCCAAACAGGTATGGCCTTAGCTTCTTCATGGTCCAAAACACAGCAAATGCTGCCCTCTCAATGGCACTCCAATTGTGTTCCATCAGGATTAGTTTCTTGCTTATAAAAGCAACTGGCTGGTCATGTCCATCATCATTTTTCTGGGAAAGGACTTATAACCGAATTCAACGGACATGTCAATTCAGAAAAGTTCCAAACTAAGTATGAGCCATGGAGAACAGGAGATCTTCCACTTCGGCAGGTGTCAGAACTGGAAAGTGTGTGCCAAAAATGATCAAGGAGCAAGTGTGTTCCATAGCCCCAGTGTCAACCAAGGCGGCATCCCGTGGAGTGCCCATTGATGAGTTGTTGGCAACTTCCTCCAGGAAGGGTAATGTCGTAGTTTGGACTCTTGCTCTGAGCAAGACTGCTGGTCTCAGGATGACAGTACTTTCGTTCGTAGGTGACTAAGCCTCTTCCTACAACTATTTGTAACTGTTATCCAAACCTTACCGGCTTACTAGCAGTACCTCACCGAAAACACAATAGTAAAAGGTGATTTGTAGCAGTCGCTTACGCATGGACTCGAAATACAATATCTCAGGGTTGTCGTGGTTAAACGGAAATTACCCTTTTCTCACAGATTTATAATGTCTCATACAAACAAAGGCAATAACACAGATGCAGTAAAGTTATAATAGTTTTTATTCAACATAACTGCAATTTGTGATAAGTTGCATGAACTGCAATGATTAGGATAATGAATATACCAAGCAACAGTATTGTAAAGAGGAGAGTCATTGTTATAAAGACCCCTACCATTATGCAATATAAGATAAAAATATATGTATATGTAAAAGATGGAATAAGCCCTAATACCCTAAGGAGAGTAAGTCTAACCTCCTACCTAAAAAGGAAGAGCTGGGTTCGTTAAACCTAATCTGCCAAAACCATGTCCATGAGAAGAGCCCCCCAACCCTCGTTACCTTGGAATGAGGTCTCTATCTCAGACTCCGCAGGGACACGAAGACTGGATCAGTGTCAAGATGACTGCAGCATCGGTATCAGCGATGGTGGCGATGCCCTCTGGTCGGAATCCCTCTAATTATCTGTCTGAAAGTGTGTTGTATTTATACAGATCTACAAGGTCCCCTGACAAAAGTGTTATTCATAACAATAGATAACATGCATGCTTGGGACGGCAATTAATATCAACAATCCCTCGAAAGTACAGAGAGGGAAAATCCCTAGGTGTGAATGCCTACTGTAGGTTTGTCTTTCGTGCTTGATCTTGACGCCTTGGCGCAATGACACTGATAATAGAACCCATAACAAGTGGGCTAACTATAAACAAGGCCGCCATTTTAAAGGAAAAAAATAATTAAATGGACTATGACAGAGCAAGCTAAGTAGGTTAAAAGTCACTGGGTGACGGGAGCACAAGTTTACAAGCCTACGGCTAAGCTAACTCCTATTATCCCGCTAAAACAAACTAGGATTCACTACAGTAACTCATAATTAGCTTCACGTAGCAAACGCAACCTCAGTGCGCATGTCTGGTAATGAACCCTCAGCGAGAACATCAACAGATCAGCATCTATTGCTGGTTGGGGGGGGGGGGGGGGGGGAGTGCTGCTGTGAAAGACAAACTTCCAGTGCATATTCGAAAGAGCACCAGAGGCACCGAAACACGGGCTGAACACAATAGAGAACCGGTCCGAATGACAAAGACCAGTCTCACTCCAATTGCTCCAGGAGTGCACCAAAATGCTGTATCATACGCTCACAACACAGCTGCACCGGTGGGAGCGCCTTCATTTCTCCTCGTTGCGGCGGGAGAGCCATTGCGCATAAACAAAGCAACAGCAGGATGCCAGCTAGTAAAGCCAAAGTTATCAGAAATCCCCCAAAAATACCACCGAAAATTGAGTGGATAGCTGAAGGTATCAAACCAAATAGGGAGAAGTTGTGAACAAAACCAGAACCAACAGCTTTGAAAAAATGTGCTATTCCAGTCATGCTGGACGCATTAAATATTCGCCCCACGTGTTCACCAAAGTGTCTTTGAAAGTTCGTATTTAACAGGGACTGTATTTATGCTGATGACCTTGCCACTTGAAGTGCGTAGGTCTCGCGTGCAGATGTAAGGGCCACATGCTTTTGAAACAGTAAAGCCTTGAGTCTACTCAACTTGTCAAAATTCACGTTTGAAGTTGCAATGTAAGGCCAAATATCAGCTACCTCCTTAAATTTAGTGGGGGGAAACAGTACGTTCCTGCAGCATGTAACGACCTTAGAGACCGAAACAACGTAAACTTTTCCGGCCTGCATGCCACAACAGCCTTCACTATTGAGAAGGACGTAGCTGCCGTTTGAAAGCATCTGGAACGTAGGTCTAATCAAGGGGACTGGAACTCCCTTTAGATAACAAGCCAAGTTTGCAGCCGTGGCGTTACACGCCCCATGCAAGGACAGCTGTTTACAAATCATCGAATGGCTGACTGAAGTCTCACAGTCACTACCGCTAAGAAAGACCTCTTTCATGCCACTGAAACATTTGTACGAGAAGGGAAGCTCCCACACCTCATGAATGTAACTATCTCTCAGTTTTTCATATCTGCCTACCGTAATGTGTTTCAAACAGGAGGTGAATTGTAGTGTGGGAATAGGCAGATTAATAACCCCATGTATTAACCACTCAGCCGATGGTATTTCGCCCACGGTAAAAGGCAACTTTTCTAATTTCTCAATGTTAAGCATGACATAAGTCGCTTCCTTCTTAGCCATTAGTAGTTGTTGTCACGTTAGATTAAAAGAAGAAAATATCTCCCTTGCACGGACGTGCTGCCACGGAACGAGGCCCGCCTTCAATGTTTGAAGCGTCCAACCCAACTGCATAATGGACCTGATCTGACTCTGTCCATGGTGTAAGGAAGACATATCTGATTGTATAATGTCTATAGCAGAAGAGACAATGGCCCTAATTTCAACTTTGGCGGGTGGCAAGCACCGCCCGCCAAGTTGAAACCGCTGCGCGGCTGCCAATGCAGGCGCACTCCTGCGGTGGCCATTTGGAGATCCCCGCCGGCCAAGCGGGCATCTCGGCTGCAACACGGGAGCCGGCGGTATTGCGGCAGTGCGGCGGGTGCAGTTGCACCCATCGTGCTTTTCACTGTCTGCTATGCAGACAGTGAAAAGCTCCATGGAGCCGTGGCAGGGGCTCCGCGTCTCCCCTTTCCGCCAGCCTTTTCATGGCGGTAGGGAGGGGGACTCGAAATCCCCTGGGCAGTGCTGCAAGCAGCGCTGCCCTCGGGGATTGCAACCGCCGGGACCAATGTGGCGGGAGACCAGCCTGTTGGCGCTGCTTCTGTCACCGCCAGGGTTGCAATGAGGGCCAATATTATTAATCATATGTATCCGGTCGGACAAAGTGTTAATCCCATTATCCACAACAGCTAATGCCTTTTTTTAATTTTCCAGGTCTATTTTGCCTGAACCGGGCTGCAGCATCTTGTTGGGAAAGTTTCCAAATCTCATTGTATACTGCATATAAAAAACGTTTCTTACGTGGTGTTCTAGGGCCTGACAAGAAATCTTGTAAGTCAGTGGAGTTAGACAGGAGATTGAGGTGTTCTCTAACCGCATTTAGTGAGGATGATTTTAGCCACTGTTGGCATAATTTTCCCACACTATATGTTGTAATTATATCTGCATGCTCTGGTGATATATAGCGAGGGTCTGGCCTACTTGTCCTCAAACCCCTGAGTATTTAATAAAACGTTGATGACACCCATTGGTATCTATTGGCCACAATAACCACCCGCCTGGACGTGTCAGTGAAGCATTAAACGTACCATTCTGGACCTACTGATCAAGCTCATCTTCAGTTGCATTCGTATATTTTTGCCATTTGTAAAATTTTGCCGGGGCAGGTATACTGACCATGTTTAATTCCCTGATTGTTGCTAAGCCTAAACAACTTGTTTGTTGCACTGTTTCATTTAAAAAGATCATTTGAACAGGAATAAGACATGCTCTAAACAATGTTTCTTTTCCCTTAATTTGCCAATTTTTTGTTCCCCAGACACTTTTCAGATCAATTGATTTGGACCAATATTCATAGCCTTCTATCGATAACCGGGAAACAAAGGATTCCGAATATATACATTTCGTATTGGTCAATAACATGTGTATCTCCTTAGTAGATGGTACTTTAAAATAATATGACTCAGCATTCTTTTGATTGTGCCCAGAAAAATATACAAACTTTTCAGAATATGTTTTGTAACTCCCTTGTGGTGGAGTCGGGCAATGTTCCCATTGCGTGCAGTTATAACCAGTTTTGGGGTTGCTCACTCTATGTATGAAATGATGCCCATAATAATTACAGCAAACATATCACCATAATTTTCTTTGAATTGGTAAACATCTTCGTTTTCAAAGACAGTATAATATTGTAATTCAGTCATCATAGAATCAACTGTTTTCACATTCCTATCATCTGAAACAATGCCTGGTATCACTAGATCATTCATTGATAATTTGAACACATACCGTATTTGAATACTTTCCGTGGGACCATATAGATCAAACATTACTTTGTCCCAAACAATCCCATTAGGAATTGGCACTGCGGAAATGTTCACAAAGGATAAGTCTCTGCGGACTTTGTGTGATGAAAAATGTGGTTTCAAAACCTCCTCCACCAGTTCAACTGTTGATCTTTCAGGAAGAAAATGACCATGTATTAAAAAGAAAAAGGTAATGACAAAACCAATCCCAAAAAAAAAAAAAAAAGGCTAGGACAGTCAAAGAGAGCCAAAGATAGTTCCGTGGAAAAATAAAATATGTTTCTTTAAGCCAGTTTGTTAGCTTCCGCATACTTGACAAGTCAGCTGTCGAAGAGGCGAATGAGTCTAAGAAATCATCGTTGAAGTCGGCAAAATAACCAGAGGCAGTTTGTGTCAATGGCACAGCCATTGTCAGTGGTGGAGTTGGTGTTTCTTGAGGTGGCACGCTATAGACAGCACCATTTCCCCATATAAGACAACAAGGTTCAAAGCATGATCTGCCTGTCAGAGACATATGTCAGTGACAGACTCCTGTGTAGTGGGCCTCTGGTGTTTGGGCTCCTGCATGACACTAGGTTGAGTGAATAATGTACCCCCATGCACAGAAAGGCAAACCATTACCATAAAGCGAAGCTGTATGATGCTGAACATTGTAAGAAGTCAGGACCTCTTATACACCCCTCTCCAAGTCAGGAACGGGGACCCACTACTGTTGTTGAGGCTGTTCCGTAACAGGACATCCTCGTGGTAGAAGTAGGTAAGTTCATATCAAGGTCGAAGTATCATAAAAAGCCAAAGTGGGATTCAAGCCCATCCTGTCACTCTGTCCAAAGAAATGTGAGGACAGTGTTAAGGTGGCAATCATTCCTGCTCCCAATTCCTGATTGAAGAGCATTGAAGAACCAATTCCACAACCAATTTTCCCTGGTCATTGTTGATATTGCAGGTAATGGGGGCCTTTAAGGAGGCCATACTCCATATTTGTGATACCCTTTCCAATCTCTCTGGGGCGCCTTTGGGTTTTCATGGATCCACAGAGGCGTCTGAACCCACATTAGCCCCTAGAACCCACATTATGTTCTCCTGACAGTGGTACTGACTTTCATTCCTGCTACAAGACCTCTTCCGGTCCCTTCTGGTATTGACATCTCTAGCACTGGGGGTCGAGGCTCTGCTGACTGCTGGAGCTGAACCGTAGCAGAGTCTGTCTTGACCCTAGCTGAGGTTTTCTTGTACTACTCTCTTGCACATGGGGTTTCATGTAGTTTCTGATTCAGACAGAATACTTCCTCTGCCATAGAGCCATCCTTTGAGGCTCCACTATTTTGACTGGGACTATAACCAGAGTTTGCCAGCATCTGATGACGACAGTGGTGATTGGGTTGATTTATCCATGCATTACTATGATGATACTTTCTACATGGACTTACAGGAGGCCAGCAGGCTTGGTACCTCCCCTGATTCAAGTTAATTTCGCTCCTATAATCCCCAAAGGAGGACAGTGCTTTATTTGCCACAGTGATTAGATAAGCAGCTGAAGTCCTGGACCTACACCTGCCTTCTGTTGAAGTCAAGGCAAATGTTCTTTCTGTGGTTTTGAACCTTGAGCCAAGTGTCATCTGAGCAAAAGAATGAGGTTGTAATGACGTTGACACTGTTGTCAATTGGATTTCTTATAAAGACTTTGTAGGAAGTTGGCTCTGTATATACTATTTCAAAGTAAGAAATAGTGTGCACAGAGTCCAAGGGTTCCCCTTAGAGGTAAGATAGTGACAAAATTAGATAATTCTAATGCTCTATTTTGTGGTAGTGTGGTCGAGCAGTAGGCTTATCAGAGGGTAGTGTTAAGCATTTGTTGTACACACACAGGCAATAAATGAGGAACACTCAAAGACTTAACTGCAGGCCAATAGTTTTTATATAGAAAAATATATTTTCTTAATTTAGTTTTAGAACCAAAAGTTCAAGATTTGAAGTAAATACATAACATGCAAGGTATTCCACACAGGTAAGTAAGGAACTTTGAATTAGAGCAACAGCATACACAATTTTAGTAAAAATGGCAATAAGCTATTTTAAAAGTGGACACAGTGCAAAAATCAACAATTCCTGGGGAGGTAAGTAATGGTTAGTTTGTCAGGTATGTAAGACATTTACAAGGCTAAGTTCCTGGGCATAGGCAGCCCACCGTTGGGGGTTCAAGGCAACCCCAAAGTTACCACACCAGCAGCTCAGGTCCGGTCAGGTGCAGAGGTCAGAGGTCAAACAGGCGGACGGGGACACAAGTAGGCACACAAAACACACCCTCAACCGCACAGGGGAGGCCGGGTGCAGTGTGCAAAGCAGGTGTCTGGTTTTGTATGAGAAACAATGGAGGGACCCGGAGGTCACTGTAGCGGTGCAGGCAGGGCACAGGGGGGCTTCTCAGGCCAGCCAATAACTGGACTAGGCAGAGGGTCGCCTGAGGGTCACTCTTGCACTGAGGTTCGGTTCCTTCTGGTCCTGGAGGCTGCGGTGCAGTGCTTGGTCCAGGCTCGGGTTCCTTGTTACAGGTAGTCACAGTCAGGGGGACCCTCTGGATTCTCTCTACATGCGTCGCTGTGGAGTCCGGGGGGTCATCTCGGGCTACACACGAGGTCACAGTCACCTGGGAGTCCTCCCCGTGGTGTTGGTTCTCTGGAGCTCGAGCCGGGGGCGTCGGGTGCAGAGGATGAAGTCTCAAGCTTCCGGCGGGAAGAGTGAGTTCTTTAAAAGTTGCTTCTTTGTTGCAAAGGTGTTGCTGCTGTTGAGCAGAGCCACTGCTCACGGGAGTTTCTTGGTCCTTTGGTTCAGGGCAGTCCTCTGAGGCTTCAGAGGTCGCTGGTCCCTGTTGGATGCGTTGCTGTTGAAGTTTTCTTTGAGTCAGGAGACAGGCCAGTAGGGCTGGAGCCAAAGCAGTTGTCTTCTCCGTCGTCTCTGCAGGGCTTTCAGGTCAGCAGTCCTTCTTCTAGTTTCAGGTTGCAGGAATCTGATTTCCTGGGTTCTTGAGTGCCCCTAAATACTAAATTTAGCGGTGTGTTTAGGTCTGGGGGGCAGTAGCCAATGGCTACTGTCCTGGAGGGTGGCTAAACCCTCTTTGTGCCTCCTCCCTGAGGGGAAGGGGGCACATCCCTAATCCTATTGGGGTGATCCTCCAAATTTAAGATGGAGAATTTCTAAAAGCAGGGGTCACCTCAGCTCAGGACACCTTAGGGGCTGTCTTGACTGGTGGGTGACTCCTTGTTTTTCTCATTAGCTCCTACAGCCTTGCCGCCAAAAGTGGGGGCAGTGGCCGGAGGGGTGGGCATCTCCACTAGCTGGGATGCCCTCGGGTGCTGTAACAAAAAGGCATGAGCCTTTGAGGCTCACCGCCGGTGTTACAGTTCTTGCAGGGGGAGGTGAGAAGCACCTCCACCCAGTACAGGCTTTGTTCCTGGCCACAGTGACAAAGGCACTCACCCCATGTGGCCAGAAACTCGTCTGGTTGTGGCAGGCTGGCAGAAACTGGTCAGCCTAGCACTAGAAGTCGGACTGGTATTCAAGGGGCATCTCTAAGATGCCCTCTTGGTGTATTTTACAATAAATCCCACACTGGCATCAGTGTGCATTTATTGTGCTGGGAAGTTTGATACCATACTTCCCAGATTTCAGTGTAGCCATTATGGAACTGTGGAGTTCGTATTTGACCAACACCCAGACCATATACTCTTTATGGCTACCCTGCACTTACAGTGTCTAAGATTTTGCTTAGACACTGTAGGGGCATAGTGCTCATGCTCTTATGCTCTCACCTGTCGTATAGTGCACCCTGCCTTAGGGCTGTAAGGCCTGCTACAGGGGTGACTTACCTATGCCCTAGGCAGTGTGAGTTGGGCATGGCACTCTGAGGGGAATGCCATGTCGACTTAGTCATTGTCTACCCACCAGCACACACAAGCTGTGAGGCAATGTGCATGTGCTGAGTGAGGGGTCCCCAGGTTGGCATAAGACATGCTGCAGCCCTTTGAGACCTTCCCTGGCAACAGGGCCCTTGGTACCATGGGTACCATTTACAAGGGACCTATCTGTGTGCCAGGGCTGTGCCAATTGTGGGAACAAAGGTACAGTTTAGGGAAAGAACACTGGTGCTGGGGCCTTGTTAGTAGGGTCCCAGCACACTTTCAATCATAGCTGGCAATAACAAAAGGCAAAAAGTCAGGGGGTAACCATGCCAAGGAGGTATTTCCTTACATGCAGGGTGTTCAAAATAGTATCCATGTGAAAGGAATGCTTCCATAAATGCTTGTTTAATTTTCTGAGATTAAGATTGGGTCACCATTCCCATATTTTTTTCTTGATTCGGAAAAACAGGAATGGAAACCCATACTCTTCAGTGGATGGGGAACTTTTTTTTACTGCTCCTTTAGTTAGCATGGTAAGTGGTCCTTTCTAAGTGAAGACGAGGTAGAGGCGCTCTATTCAGTAGTGTTTGGCAGCCTCTTTATAAACTCCAGCATATGACCGTAGGTGACAAGTTCTAATACCCATTTGTTTGATGTTATCTGCCGCCGTTGTTGGAGGTAGTTGGATATTTTTGCACCCAGAGTCTCTGAAGTGTCAGAGAGTAGACGGCACCTGGGTTAGGTCACTGTTTGCGACTCGTCTCGGCCCTGGAGGGTCTATTTTCTCCTTTGCGTCTGTTTATTGTATGCTGCTGCTGATGCCTGGAGGTAGGGCTGCTATTGATATGAGAATATACATTGCTGCTGGAATGGCCGCTGCTGCTGAAAACACTGATATCCTCCTCTGTAGAATGAGTAGCCTCTTCCATGTGGTCCCCGAAAGGGCAGATTCTGATAATGCAAGGTACCTAGAGATTTAGCAGCGTCAGTGTCCATTTTCGTGGACAGTAGGGCATTATCTATGTGTTTTCCAAACAGGTTTTCCATGTCATTTTCAACTGCACTTCTAGTCAAAAAGAATTTGCCTTGAACCAACCTTGGCATCTTAAAACTACAGCTCCGGCTAGCTGTTGAAATCCAGTACTGCGGTGTCCATTGCTCAGTCAGTTATTTCCGATGACGTGCGTTCTCATTCCTGCAAGGTTTTTCTCTGCTCTGAACCTCTGTCCTCGAGCACCATTTCTATGAGGTCACTGATGTCGGACCAATCTCGTTCCTTTCTGGACTCATCGGAAAAAAGAAATGAGAGAGTTGGGCGATCAGAGTGAAGAACAGAGTACGTGAAACCGAGACAGGAATCTCAACGCTCTTCGGAGGTTTCTGTTAAAAAGGAAGAGAAACCCGCCCAACAAAACCGACAATTTAAAAAGAAAAAAGTGGCAGCAGTCACAGTCCGACATGCCACACAGGAAGAGGGTCCTCTTGAAGAACAAGAATTGGGCTCTAGCCTTGCTAGACAGTGCGGCAGAGGTCACAATGGTTTGCTGGAATCTTCTAGAGCATCTGTAGGTGAAAGCAACTGATGACTTTATACAAGTAGAAACTGCGGACATGCGTGTCTCCAAGCCTGATAGGGTGTACAAAGTAACGCTACAGTTAGAAGGAGACATTGAACGCACAATAGACGCAATCTTTTGGGATCGCATAGTAAAAGTATTTGATGTCCTGTTGGCCGAACAAGATTGGCCGCCTGACTTTGTCCGTACCTGGCCATATGGAGAAGATGTCATTAAGCCTTCTTTCTCGCCCCTTGTTCCAGAGGAACTCGTTGAATGCTATTATATTGAATGGGCTCTAGCACAAGCACCTGCATTATACAGAAATCACGTAGGATGGGATAAGGAATCCCCCTACCATGTAATTCCAATTAAAAGTGAACCTCAGACACAACCGCAGTATCCTATAAAACACGAAGCAAAAGCACCAGTGAGAGAAATACTCCCGCAATTAGAGTACCAGGGTGTGATTGAACCCTGTGTCTCATCAATGAATAATCCATTTTTCCCAGTAGCTAAACCAGACCGTCCATACAGAATAGTCTTAGACTACACAGTCATACACGCACCTATGCTATACAAAATTCACATAGCACTACACTAATGAGCAACATGTGTAACAAATACAAAACGACATTAGACATTGCCAATGGGTTTTTCTGCCAGAATATAGCGCCTGAGAGTAGAGACTTAACAAGTTTTAGCGCACTAGGCTCCCAGAAAAAATTCTGTTGTTTACCTTGGGGGTATAAGTACAGCCCAGGACTGTTCGCGGCTCGTGTCACTGCTATTTTGCATGAGATCGACCCTGAAGCATTGTCCTATGTAAATGATACATATCTCACAGATGATGAACTACTACAACATTTAAGACGGGTAGTCCGCATTGTTGTAGGGTTTGCAGAATTTGGTTACAAATTTTACTTTAAAAAAAAAAAAAATAGCCTTCCTCTGCGCCCTGTTTCTAGGATATGAGCTGTCAAGTGAAGGGAAGAGCCTAGCACCACAATTCTTAGAAAAGTGCGCGCAGTTACAACCACTGAATACGATTTAAAAAAAAAAAACTCCAATCCTTATTGGGTTTCTTAAATTTTGGCAGAACTTACATTCCAGATTATGCTACACGCATAAAACCTTTATATGACTTAATACGTCCCGATTTTTCAAGTAAATTCTGGACAATTGAACATGCACGTATTCTTAGAGAATTGCAGACAGACATGCTTGCAGCACAACATTTACACACAAGGGACAACAAAACACATTTGGTCATCAGAGTAATAGCTGGGGCCATCGGTTTCACCTATGTGACATTTAATGAAGGTGAGACAGTCCAGATTGCATACAAATCGCATTTGTATTTAGCAGCTGAACAACGCTTTACTCCCACAGAGAAAATTCTCACTGCTGTACATATGGCTGTCATTAAAGAAAGACCTCTTGCCCAAGGAAAACGCATTATTGTCGTTTCTCCAATCCCAGCCCTAGAGGCTGTTACAAAAGCTAGCGTTCCAAACGCAAAAGCATTACATCCACGTTGGATACAATGGGCTACGTCTCTGACAGCCACTGACTGCCTCCAACGTATTTATTTTCTGTGCAAACAAAAACTGAGTTTCCTCTCGTTTGGCGGGTACTTTACCCATAATTGAATTTGCAGTCGCGGGATTTATACCTGGCGTTGTTGCATGTGGATATGCTGGAGCAACACGTGCTGGGTTTGTATTTAGTGTTTACTTCACAAATTGTACTAATCGTCTATATATTGCTATTAATCCAATATATAAGCAACGAACCTCAGCTACTGGAAAATTTCCAACTGCAGGATGTGGTGTATAGGTGGCCAATAAAGGCCAGGTAGGACTGTCATTACTTAGTGGACCTAACCTTACTGGTAATATTGTATGGGGTAGGGCGCCATCAAGCCAATTATTATGTTCTTGATAAGATAGAGGTATCTCTAAATATGCGTACACTCTGCATTGTCCAGGCGCATTCGCAGATGTATATTGATGAAATACATTTGTGTTCCCATCAACTGCTGGAAATGTGACCCAAGAGTAAAAGAGCTCTGTCCTATAAGCTGCATGGGCGTCTACCACAAATGTGACTGGACCTCCCTGGGCCGTTAGGCCATTTGCTAGTAAGTGTGCTGTTAGAGGTTGTCTCATATTAGCAGCTATTTGTACCTGTTGGGGATTCGCCAAGATAGTAACACTATGAGTTCAGAGAAGGCACGCCAAAATGGGGTTTCCTTTTAAAGTTCAAGCTTGAACAACCGCCAGTTGTAGTAGGCTTACCTACACAGCTGTGGTGGAAATCCTCAGCACCACGGACGTCTCCGCATACGGCACTGAGGTGTCATTATACATAATGAGACAGAAATACTCCGGAGGACCCGAAAATTAGAGCCTGACCAAACGTTGGCGGCGCCATGTCGGGTAGGCTATCATTATTCTAATGAGACTACTGGATTTTGAGGAGCAAGATCGTCCACGGTGTGGGAGACTGAGTCTGACCCACTGTGGGTGACACCTGTTGCTCTAAATCCGGGTTTTGCTCCGGCTAACTACCAGTGCCTCGTCTCTACCAAGAGGTAGAGATGATTGGGCAGTCGAGCGCATGACATATCATACTTCTCAGGGAAGTCGTGGTCACTTAGGTCGCATCCGGTTCTCTCATTCACACTTCCGTCTCATATATAAATGACAATAAGAAGCAGTATGAGTTTTAATAACTGGTACAATAAAATGACTGCATTTCAGATAGCAAAGCGTGAGCTGCAATAACTAGGACAACACAACATGACAATATTAAAATGGTGACGAGGAGAGTGAAGCATAAGAATAATGCTATCCTATTGTCACTAGGATTTATGGAATATTTCCTGTCTAAGTAATAATCTGAGCACAACATGTTAAGCTCTAATTCTGCCTTTCAGGTTCCCCCGGGAGGACATCAACCCTCATATCTGAGCAAAGGCCTGTAGTCTGCGTTAGCATCTGCAGCGAAGCATTCAGCAATCAGCATACAATTGTGGTTCCCTGGCTGGAATCTCACTCAAAGTGTAATGGGACTAAGAAGTGTTTTTATAATAACACAGCTGATGTTCTAAGAAAATGTCCCTACATCAGGATGTGTATTTTCTACGAATGTTGGAGACTAAACTTCTACCACGTTCACCGGCAACGTACCAAACTGTAGCCTTGACTGAAACACAAAGTGATCAAGAATGTCTTGTTTGAGAACACAGTGCTGGGCTAAGCAAAAACAGTTAGATAGATGTAAAAATAACAATGCAAAGCCGAATAAAATATATCTAGGTGAAAGTGCACAGCGGCCTAGTGTGTTAAACTAACGTGCATGGAGCTATAACTAAAATGGCCACACAACACCTGTAGGCAAACAACAGGGAAGGAAGCAGGACATCCCATCTCCTTCTGAGCTTTTTAGGGAGTCCTCCAATCATGCCTTTTAGGGTCTGGTTAAACCTTTCAACCAGCCCATTGGTATGGGATGGTGAACTTATAGATCACCCCACATTCCTGCCACATGTGTTTCATTGATTCTACCTCATTAGGGAACCATTACCTGGTGAAGATACCCAGGAGGGCATTGGCAACTGCAGGTACAGTAATGGACCTAAGGTGTAGTGCTTCAGGATACCTATTGGCATGATCCACTACTGCTAGTATGTATCTGTGTCCTGATGCTTTCTGAGGGTCAAGGGGGCCAACAATGTCGACCCCTACCCTTTCAAAGAATACCCCAACCACTGGAAGTGGTATTAAGGGGGCTTTTAAGTGCCCATCTGCTTTGCCACTGGCCTGGCAGGACAGACAAAAGTTCCTCATTTTTTGGGACATTCCTGCCCAATAAAAGTGGTAAACTAACCTACTCCAAATCTTGTTTTGGACCAGATGCCCTACTAGGGGGATGTCATCGGCTAGAGCAAGGAGGAATTCTCTGAACTTCTGGGGCACTACCACCCTCCTAGTTGCACCAGGCTTGAGGGCTCCGGCCTCTGTACAGGAGCCCCTCCTCCCAATAAACCATGTGGGTACCACTGACATTCCCTAACTCTTCCTGTGGAGTTTGCTCCCTCAGGCCTTCAAAAGTGGGGCAGGTCCTCTGCCCATGGCACAGATATTACCTGGAGGGTCCCCTGGGCCCAAGAGCTCCAGGTAGTAAGGCCCAAGCTCCCCAGGATCAGCTCCTTCCAAAGTGGATGAGTCCTGATCCTGAGAAGAGGTATCCTGTATTGGGATCTGTTTTGAAGCTGGTCCACTATTTTAGGATCCAGCTCTCCTTTTACCTTCTGAAGTTTGCTTTGTGCCCTTGTCTTGACACATGCCCACTCAGGGATCCCTAGCATTGCTGCATGGCTCTTCAGCTCTACATCAGCCCAGGGGGAATGCTCCAGGTCTTTTCCAAGCAGGAAATCTACAGGGATGGATGAGGACACAACCACTTATTTTTGCCCTACTACTCCCCCCAATCAAAGGTTACCATATCCATGGTATGGAACTTTGTCTCATTCTCAGCATTGGTGACAGCATAAGATGTCCCTACCAGGAACTGATTTGAGTGGACCAAGTGCTGAGTTAACATGGTAACACAAGCTCCTGTGTCCCTCAATGTTTCTACGTTCTCCCCATTAATCAAGGGGTTGGGCTGTGTTTTTGCATATTACTTAGCCAGACAGCACAGGATAATTCTACCACACTTAGTGACTAATTTTGCCTCCATGTGGTCACTGACATGGTCAGGCCACACTTCTGACCCCATCTGGAGACTGGCAACTGCATTTACTGCAGCTTGACTAGAGGTATTCTTTATGTTCTTACAACCAGTCTACAGTTTGGTGCCCTTTAGTTTTGCAGTCATGATACCAAGTCTTGCTAGGGTCAAATGTCTCCCTTTCTACCCACCCCTGGATTGTGAGAAGTCTCTGGACCCACCCTACTGTGCAGGGTTTTGGGGGCCTTGAGAAAACCCTGTTTTTGTCTTGGCTACCATCTTTCCACAAAAGTGTGCCCCAATGCTTCTTTTCAATTTCTCACCGAATGCAGGCTCTTTCAAAGGCAGAAAATCATTTTACTATATCATCTCCTTCAGTGAAGAGAGAGACAACTCCTTTTGGGAGCTTAATGTTGAAAGATTTGTCCCGCAACACTTGTATGCTGCTACCAGAGATGGGTCCTAAGCCCAACTCTTTTCTTTGTTTTTCTATTTCCTGGAGCTCACACTCTAGGGCCAGTCTCTTGGTTACCCTGGCAATGTCCAGGTCTATTTCTGTGGGTGCTCTAGAGCTTCTGGTGGAAGAGGAGCTACCCTCATCCCCATTCTCCAAAGGATCTTCACCTACCACAGATTCATCTTCACCTTCTTCTTGGAGGGAGGGGGAGGGGGGGAGGGGGTTGTCAATTTCATACCGGGCCACAAAAACACTTAAGCTTCTCTGGGGCTCTTACCAGTACAAATTTGGTACAGTCTGCAGGAGTCTCCTTAATTGGTCATAACTATATGCCTAATAAGGCTCCTGGTCGAATTCCTGGGTCTTGGTCTCTGCATCTGTCATTTTTATTTTACTAAAGTTGGGAGCTTTTTAGAAATTTAGAATCCCGATTTTGGACAGGCCAACTAAAGTAAGGACTTTTTCAAACTTTCTGCTAGACCTGTAGGGATCTAACCAGGGCCCTAACAATCAATTTAAAAGCTGCAAAAAATCTAAAATAATTAACTAAAGACTATTTGGAGAGTTATTTGTGTGCTCACAAAATTGACAAAGCGGTATCAGCAAATTCAAATTCTTTATCCTACCACAGATCCACAAAATATACGAGGCTGGCCCTCTATGTAGTGTGCAATACTAGGCACACTGTGCAGAGGGGGTCCAGACAGCCACACGTTGGTTTCCAGAGGTGAAATCTAGATCACCTAACGCTCTAATTTTTATGGTAGCTTGGCCGAGCAGTTTATTGGAGAGGTGCAAAGCATTTGTCGTACTCACAGTTTCAATCATGCAACTCACACATTCGAAAGAATAACTAGAGACCAATTTATAAAAATATTTCCCATTTGTATATAAATAGTAAGACCAAGATTATCAAAATTGGTTAAGTGCTTTTAAACACATGGATTTTTGAAGTTTTAATAAATGCATTCTTTCTGTGCGTGATTACACACCATCGGAATCAAAAGGAAGACACCTTTAAAAATCATAGAAAATCACACAGTTGCAATACCAAGTTCCACTTTTGCAGGTTGGTTGAGGTCGTCAGTGGGCACTCCGTGCCAGCTGGAGAAGTTTGGGTGGCTCCCGGTTCAAGCAGGAGCAGCGGTGAAAAGACTCTTGAAGCTGGTGCAGGGCCACTGAGGGTGACCACTTGGAAAAGGTCTCCTCTGGTCAAGTTAAGGGTGTTCAACGGGTGAGGGACCCTTGGGCACATCTGATTCATCCCTGCAGGGCACATGATAGCCTCGTGCAAAGCAAATCAGGGAGCCAGAGGCTGTGGGCAAAGATGGCCTTTGGATCTGGAGGTAGGTCTCTTTGAAGGTCGCTTAAAAGACAACAGGGGCATTCTGGTGGGAGATCCAGGGTGTTCCTGAAGTCCCTTGAGTGGGACTTCCTCCTAGTCCTTTTACACATCTAGGCAAGCTGGCTTTCTTGGTGTCCGACATCAGCTGACCAGTACCCAGGAAATTGGTATGGTGTGGCCACTGGAGGGCGGATTGCCATCAAACTTGGCACACTCGCAGGGTTGTAGTCGGGCCGACTGCAACTTCTGGTTCTGGAGTTAGCAGCCGTTCAGTGAAGTTACCCTCACTGGGTTGCTGGTTTCTTTGTTGTTGCAGACTGGTACCTCCACTCTGGAGGGAGTTCTTGGGCGATTGGGTAAAGCCTGGAGGTCCTCTGTGTTTCTTGAGGTCAGTCCAGTGTTCAGCTTCTCCGCAGCAGCAACTGTCGGGTCCTGGGTGCAGCAGGCCAGGTTTGGCTCCTTTTCTTGATGCAGCAGGTCCACAGTTCTCATGCCTTGGTTCTTCTTTGTGTCCTTTGAATCTGATCTCTTGGTTCAGGGATGCCCACTAAATACAAAATTAATGGGCATTTTAGGGGATACCTGGTAGTGTCCAATGGGACACTTACCTTTGGGTGGCTATACCCACAATAGTGACCACTTCCTGTGAAAAGGGTCACTTCCCTAAACCTGATTGGCTATTTTCCTTCCATTTCAGATGGAGTAAAATGAAATTTAGTGTTCACCTCACAGGTAACACCTTAGGGGCAGTGCATGCCAGCTGGGGGCACTCCTCCTATCCTTTGTGCAGTTTCCCACCTTTGCTCCCACCACAAGTGGAAGTGTGCAAAAGGGGAGGTTTTTTTTGGCGGGGGGAGGGGGGGGCATCTACTGCTAGCAGCAGGCCTGGGGGTTGAGTTTCAAGATCGATGAGCCCTTTGAAGCTCACCGCCAGGGCACTGCACATTCCGTAGGAGGGGGAGAGGCAGGGGTGTCAGCTCCTCCACCCAGGAAGGGCATTGTTTTACAAACCAGAGAGACAGGGCTCTCCCCCAAGGTTTGTATATTGGCTGTATGGAGGTGGCAGCCTGGACAGAACCAGTCGGCAACCATACCAGGGTAGTTAGCTTTTGCAGGAGGCACCTCTTGGTACACCAGGGGCCCCCCATGGGCTGAAGTATGTATTATGCCACCCCTGGAAGCCCATGCAAACTGTGTCTGCAGGCCTGCCATTTGCAGCCTGTGCGAAAAGTTGAATGCACCCTTTTACTGCTGGTCACTACACCAGGTCATTGTAACTCACCCCTATAGTAAGCCCGTTCAGCCCTAAGGGTAGGGTGCAGGTCCCTGTGTGTGTGAGCAATCCTGCGTGGAATGTACTGTGTCCCCTTCTTTCACAGGTTCTCTTCATCCAGATTCCACCACTGGGTTTCACCGGCCTGATCCTTTTCTTCGATTGTTCCAATTCCAAGTTGATACGTTAGCCTATTGGACAACCAGGTAACTCACCTCTGCTTTCCTGGTCGCTGGGGGTCTTCAAGATACTTACCTCTTGGGGTTCCATACTCTCCCAGCCCTTGGCTAACTACTGCATATCCTCTGGTGGGGTGACCCATTCTCGCATTCCACTAATTCAGTATATGGTTTGGCGTCCCTAAAGAGCCCTTGCTATTTCTGAAGGTTCTATGCTAATTCCTAGTACTTACCTGTGCATATTTTATGTGTACTTGCCTTCAGAAAGGGGGGATTGCCTACAGTAATATAGTTCAGTGTTACTGTAATAAAGTACCTTTATTTTTGCGACACTGTGGTTCTTTTCAGTTGTGACAAGTTACTGTGGTATTGCAAGTGCTTCACACTCCTCCTAGATAAGTCTTGGCTGCTCATCACAGCTACCACTACTGTATAACTATTTTAGCCATATTTTAGACACATTATTTTAGCAAACTAGGTCTGCCGTTGTGCACTTTAACCCAGTTATATTTTATTCAGCATCGCTTTATTTTCTAGCAATAGCTACATTCCTGTGGTGCTGTTTTATTTCTCTCTCTCTCATTGTCCTTTCGCCTAGAAAAGCATTACATTCTTAGCAGGACATTTATTCCACTCTGTGCTTTCTTCAAGGCTACAGTCAGATAGGGTTGCTGACAAAGTGGTATGCTGGGTCTCCAACATTCACAGAAAAAAACACTCATATGTGGGGCCATTTCTTGGAGTGTCAACTGTTTTACTATAAAAACACTCCTTTGTCTCAAACACATTAGAGGGAGATTCCAGCCAGATGACCACATCTGTATGCTGATTGCATCGCTACAGCTATTTGCTTAGATGGCCGAACCTCAGATCTACATGGAAAAGGTGTCTTCCTAGACCACAGGCTTTGTTACCCAGGAATGAGGGATGATCTCCCGGGGGGAACCTGAAGGGCAGATTAAGCTTATTATGCTGTGCTCTATCATACTGTAGAAATGAAACACACACACACGCACTAATATATATATATATATATATATCAATCACATTATTCTTAGTGACGGGATGGTAGGACTATTTTTGTGTTTCACTCTCCTCGTCACCTGCTTGCTTTTATTGCATTTTATCATCCTAGTTATTGCAATACATGCCTTTTCTATCTAAGATGCAGTTAATTCAATAAAACTATTAGTGAACTATATTCTGCCTCTGTTGTCTTTGCCTGTGTAAAGCCTTGGTAACCGGGAGAAAGGGATAAGATCTGATTGACCACGATTCCCCTGAGGAGTCTTTCTGGTCATGCACCCGGGTGCCACAATCATCCCTGTTCTTGGACAGAGATGAGGCGCTGCTAATTAGGCATAAACTCCAGATTAGGCCGACAGGCGTCTTATGGTGTGGAATTGTACTTAGTACTCACAATCTAAGTGATTCTGCCACCCAAATCCAGTTGCCTCATTAGCATAATGAGAATCTACGCGACATGGTGCTGCCAACATTTGGTCAGGCACTAATTTACAGATCCTCCTAAGTATCTCAAGTCTCACTAAAGGCTAAAGACACCTCAATACTATATAAAGACGTCCATGGTATTGAGGGTTTCCTCCTCAGCTAGATAGGTAGGACTTATCTTAAGCTGTAGGTTGTTCGAGCTTGAACCTTAAAAGGATTAATCCCCACCTGGTGTCCTTATCTCTGAACATGCATCTACCATTAACATAGTGAACCCACAATGGGTGGTAATTGCAGTAAATATGCGACCACCTGTTATCGCACATTTATTGGCAAATGGCCTAACGGCCCAGGGGAGTCCAGTCACATTTGTTGTTGAGGCTCATCCAGCCTACAGAACAAAAATATTTTATCTTGGGTCACCTTTCCAGGAGCAGATGACAAACACATTTCGTCCCCAAACAGGCACACAAAATACTCCCTCAGCGGCACAGGGGCGGCCGGGTACAGTGTGCAAACAAGGTGTTGGGATTTGTATAGAAATCAATGGAGGCCAGGCCACAGGGGGGGCTTCTCGGGCCACCCACAGACTGGGCAAAGGTGAGGCTGCCTGCTGGTCACTACTGCACTGGTAGTTGGTTCCTCACGGGTCTGGGGGCTGCAATGCTTCTTCCAGGCGTCGGGTTCTTTGTTACCGGGCAGTTGCGGACTGTTGGGGGGTCCTCTGGATTCTCTCTGCAGGTGTCGTCATGGGTTTGCAGGGAGGTCGGCTCATGGTGGACACGTTGTTAGTCACCTTAGGGTCCTCTCTGTGGTGTTGGTTTTACTGGACACGGGCCGGGGACGTCTGGTGCAGAGTGGTGGGGACTCACGCTTCAGGAGTGAGGTAAGAGTCCCTTTAAAGATGGTTTCTTCTTGTTGCTTTGGACAGAGCGCTGTCCAGGGGAGTTTCTTGGTCCTTTGGAACTGCAGGGCAGTCCACTGAGTCGGCAGAGGTCGCTGGGCCCGCAGGATGTGTCGCTGTAGCAGGTTCTTTGAAACAGGAGACAGGCCAGTAGGGCTGGGGCCAAAGCAGTTGTCTTCCTTCTTCTCTGCAGGGTTTTCAGGTCAGCAATCTTTCTTCTTGGTTGGTCATCAGGGATCTGATTTCCTGGGTTCAGGGTCGCCCCTAAATACTAGATTTAGGGGTGTGTTTAGGGCTGGAGGGCAGAATCCAATGACTACTGTTCCTGACGGTGGCTACACCCTCCTTGTGCCTCCTCCCTTTGGGGAGGAGGTCACATCCCTAATCCTATTGGGCTAAACCCTTCATGCCATGATGGAGGATTTTCTAAGGAAGGAGTCACCTCAGCTCTGGACACTTTAGGGGCTGTCCTGGCTGGAGGGTGACTCTTTCTTGTTTTTCTCATTATCTCCTTAGGACTCACTGCCAAAAGTGGGGGCTGTGTCCAGGGGGCGGGCATCTCCACTAGCTGGAGTGCCCTGGGGCGTTGTAACACCAGGCTTGAGCCTTTGAGGCTCACTGCCAGGTGTTACAGTTCCTACAGGTGGAGGTGTGAAGCACCTAAGACAAGCTTTGTTCATGGTCACAGAGTGCACAAAGGCACTCACCCCATGTGGCCAGAAACTAGTCTGGAAGTGGCAGGCTGGCAGAGACCGGTCAGCACAGCTCTAGCAGTTGGGCTGGTATGCAGGGGGCATCTCTAAGATGCCCTCTGAGTGCATTTCTCAATAATTCTTACACTGGCATCAGTGTGGATTTATTGTGCTGAGAAGTTTGATACCAAACTTCCCAGTATTCAGTGTAGCCATTATGGAACAGTGGACTTTGTGTTTGACAAACTCCCAGACCATATACTCTTTATGGCTACCCTGCACTTACAATGTCTAAGCATTGGCTTAGACACTGTAGGGGCATAGTGCTCATGCAGCTATGCCCTCACCAGTGGTATAGTGCACCCTGCCTTAGGGCTGTAAGCCTGCTAGAGGGGCGACTTACCTATGCCACAGGCAGTGAGTTGTGGGCATGGCACTCTGAGGGGAATGCCATGTCGACTTAGTCATTGTCTACCCACCAGCACACACAAGCTGTGAGGCAGTGTGCATGTGCTGAGCGAGGGGTTCCCAGGGTGGCATAAGACATGCTGCAGCCCTTAGAGACCTTCCCTGGCCACAAGGCCCTTTACCAGGAGTACTATGTACAAGGGACTTAACTGTGTGCCAGGGCTGTGCCAATTGTGGAAACAAAGGTACAGTTTTTGGGAAAGAACACTGGTGCTCAGGCCTGGTTAGCAGGGTCCCAAGCACACATTCAATCAAAGCTGGCATCAAAAAACGCAAAACGTTAGGGGGTACCCATGCCAACAGTGGCATTTTCCTACAACATCTATCTTACACAACACTGATCCTGAGGCGTTGTCATATGTAGATGACACCTATCTCACAGACGACAACCTCATGTAACATTTATGAGGGGTAGCTCGCATTGTTGTAGAATTTTCTGAAATCGGCTACAAATTCAAAACAACAAATATATCCTTTCTTAGTGTCCTATTTTTGGGATATGAATTGTCCGATGAAGGCAAGAGCCTGGCACCCCAATTTTTAGAAAAATGCACAAAACTACAACCACCAAACAGAATAAGAAAGATCCAGTCAGTATGGGGCTTTTTAAATTTTGGCAGAACATACAACCCAGATTATGCATAACAAATTAAACCGTTATACGACTTAAAACATCCTGACTTTACCAGCAAATTCTGGACAGTTGAACATACATACTGCCTTAAAGCACTACAGAAAGACATGCTTGAAACAAAACATCTACATACAAGGGACAATAAAAAACACTGGGTCATCAGAGAAATTGCTGGTGCCATTGGTTTCACCTACATGACATTCAATCAGGGTGGGACCGTCTGGACTGCATACAAATCACATTTATACTCTACAGTTGAACAATGCTTTGCTCCCACTGAGAAAATCCTCACTGCTGTTCAGATGGCGGTCCTTAAGGAGAGACCTCTGGCTCAGGGAAAATGCATCATTGTCGTATGCCCCATTCCAGGCCTTGAGGCTGTTACCAAAAGTGAGCGTTACTAACGCTAAAGCATTACATCCATGTTGGATCCAACTGGCAACGTCTCTGATGGCCACTGATGTTGATTATGTTTTTGACTCCAAATTACAGACACAAGAATTTTTACAATATGAACTTGAATATCCAGTTCCAGCAAACACATTGCCTATTGAACAATATCCAACAATCTTGTATACTGATGGTTCAGCACAACAAGCAATAGGCACCAAACACCAATACAATATTGAGCAGTCGTGAGTGGCTACATGAAGGATGGAAAGTTCCATCCACAAAATACTTACACACAAACCCTAGGGGACTGCACTGCACAACTTGCAGAGCTCAAAGCTCTGGTGATGGCACTGGAACAAACGGATCCTGAGCAGATTACATTTATTGTCTGTGATTTGTTTTACTGTATCCAGTCCTTCAATGAATATCTGCATTACTGGCACCAAAATGGATTCAGAGATTCAAAAGGTAACACCATTAAACACAGACTTCCCTGGAGGAAAGTAGCAGACCTGAAAGATAAGCTACCTAACGTCCATGTTGTACATACACTAGGACATCAGTGTGTTGGAATACAGGTTGTAGGCAACACCTTGGCTGATGAAGCAGCCAAATCAACAGTAGCTATGGCTTCTGTTGCTGCAGTAACTCGTTCTACATTGAAAGTAGATGATGAAACAATGGCAGCTGTGAAAGCTTCGGCTGACTGCACGCCCTTACAAGAAGCATATCCTGCTAAATACTCCTTCCGCATGGCAAGCCTTTTTACAGCCCTAGTAGTAATACCAGGGGTGGGAGATCGTGTGATCCCCAATAAAGATCTAAGACCTGAGTTAATAAAAGCTGCGCATGAGGGAGTTGCTTCTGCCCATGCTAGTGTGGCAGCTACAATTTCACTCTCTGGTGGCCTGGTCTCTACAAACAGACCAAGAAATATGTCCTTTGTTGTGACATCTGCCAGCAAATCAAAGGATCCATTGTCAAATGCCCACTGCAGACACCCCTCTTCATTTCCAACAAACCATTACAATGTGTGTACTTGGACCATTGTGGTTCCCTGACACAAGATAGTGCATACAAATACATCCTAGTCGCTGTTGACTCATGCTCCAGATTTCTATGGGTTTGGCCACAATGCTCAGCTGACGCTCGAACTGTTATTAAAGATTTTCAAGTCTTTATCTGCACATATGCTGTTGCGCCTTTCCATACGGACTGGGCCCTGCTTTTGCCTCAAGGGCTTTCAGGGATGCACAAATATCTGACAGGATAATAGGAACGGCGCTCGCATCTTTTCCATCCCAATATTTTGAGGAGTGTCTACATGGTGCTCCTGGAAAGAGGACCCACCCCACTCCCCCACAAAATTTCTAAAAAGAAAAAAAACGATACAGAGTCCAAGGAACTCGTGTCAAATAAATATGACCATTGTCCATATCTCTATGTTCAGTAAATCCACTTGTTTTTATTGGATGTGTTCTTCAATTCCAACCAGTCCAGCCAACACGTGATTCGTCATGGAAACAATACTCGCTTTGACTTCATCAAGGCTGAAAATCAACAAAATTCAATACAATACTTAACAGGGAGAGTATCAGGCACAGGTCGTAGTTAGCTTACACAGCTGTATGGAGTTGTGAGAACACTTAATATAGTGCCCAGAAGGTCCCTGGGGGGGGCATAATTCATACGAATGCCTATCTGGAACACAAATGTATGTTCTAGATCTTGATGGTCCTGGCACGGAGGCGGCAGATACATCTTCGGACATAAATGAACATGTCACTGTCTTGCAGGACTTACAACAGTTCTGTGATGACAACTCATCTGCCAGTGCCACCTCCCTGGGAATTAGGGAAGTACCAGTAACATCTACCGGCTAGATTCCAAAGGTTGGGGATCTAGTGCATGAAAGATTGCTGTGAAATAGGAGTTTGGTCCTTATCGTGCACCGGTTTCAGTCTTGGGAATACATGGTACCCGAACTGTTATTTTACCTCCGCTGCCTGGCAATAAAGAAAATCGCTTTGTCTCCATTGACAATGTCAAGTTACACCACGTGGCCGATCCTTCACAGCAGGCCTGGGGGACTCCTGGGTAGTAGCCGAATCCCTCCCACTGCAGACCAGGATGTTCCTCTACAGGCACTCAATAACAACGCTGACAACTTTCCAAGCTTGTGGAGGGTGGAAAATTAGCTTTCATTAGTTCCACTAACAACAAATTCTACAATTACCATTCATGAAAATGACCAATATTATTCGAATTACACACAGATGGCATAGTCTACTGTGAGCAGCCGAGGAAATGCATTGCAAGTTCTCCTATTCAGAACACAGCTCCAGTTTTTGCACAAACTGCTTCTGGATATTTTACTGACATCAATGATACTTTTACCAATGTATCTGCCTTTACTGCAACGGAACTGTCAAGAGCATGTAAGCTAAGGATTTGGCTCAAAATTAACCATTTTATTTTTCTGTGGAACTATCTATGGCTCCTATTGACAGTATGTTCCTTATTCCTTCGGATTGGGTTTGTCATTGTTTTCTTTCTCCCCATGCATGGTCATTACCTTCCTACGCTATACAGCTGAATTGGTGGATGAAATCCTAAAACCACATTTTTCATCACACAAAATCTGCAGACTCTTGTCCCTAGTGAACATTTCAGCCATATCAATTCCAGATGGGATTGTTTGGGATAAAGTCTTATTTGATATGTATGGCCTGACGGAGGTCATTCAAGTACCATATGTATTCAAACTTTCTATGAACAATGTAAATACACCCGGAGTGGTTTCTGATGACTGGGATGTGAAAACTGTTGACGCTATGATGTCGGATATACAGTATTTGAAAATAAAGATGTGTACCAATCCAAAGAAAATTATGGAGATATGTTCTGTCATAGTTATTATGGATATTATTTCATTCACAAAGCAAGTACCTTAAAGACTATTTTTAAATACACACAATGGGAACACTGCCCAACTCCACCAGTGGGCAGTTCCAAAACGTAATGTTTGATTATTTTTCTGAGCATATTGTCAAAAATGCCTAGTCATATTATTTCAAATTGCCTGCAATAGAAAGTCAACATGTTTTATTGACAGATACAAAATTAAATTATTCTGACTCCTTTGTTTTCCATTTGGCTATAGAAGATTATAAGTACTGGTTGAAGTTGATTGACTTAAAAAGTGAGTGGGGAAATAAACATTAGAAAATAGGAGGAAAGGAAGCTTTATTTAGAGCATGCCTGATACCTGTTCAAATTATATTCCTAAAGGAACAAGAACAACAAACAAGTTGTTTGGGCTTAGCAAATATTAAGGAATTGAATGCGCCCAGTATTACAGCACCTGAAACTTTTACAAATGGCAAAAATATATAAATGCATCTGATGATCAGCTCGATGAATGGGTCCAGAATGGAACATTTAACAACTCACTTTCACGTCCCGGCGGGTGGTTATTGTGGCCAAGACACACCAATGGGTGCCATACACATTTTGTAAACTCCACAAGGGGTTTTAGAACAAATAGGCCGGACCCTCGCTATTTGGAATCAGAACACTTGTGTACAGAGACAACATACAGTGTAGGAAAACTATGCAAGCAATGGTTGAAAAGTTCCCCACTGGATGCTGTTAAAGAACACCTCAGTCTCCTGACTAAACTGATTTACAGGATTTCCAGTAAGGCCCCAGAAGACAACGCAGAAAACGCTTCCTATATGCAGCATAAAATGAAATTTGGAAGCTGCCTGGTTAAGACAAATAGATTAGGATAATTTACTGAAAGCCTTAGCCATTGTAGATAATGAGATAAACCGGATATACACTTTAAACAACATTGTATCCTCTGCAATAGACATTGTACAGAGTGACATGTCATTTTTGCAACATTGGACAGTCAGCTAAGATACATTATACAGTTAGGTTGGACACTACAAACACTGAAGGCAGGTCACGTTCTCTGGCAACATGTGAGTGCGAAGGATATTTTCTACACATTTAATTTGACACAACAACAACAAATAATGGTTAATAAAGAAGCAACTTGCGTCATGCTAAACATTAAGAAATTCGAAAAGTTGCCTTTTACTGTGGCTGAAATACCATCTACCGAATCACTAATACATGGGGTTATAAATCTGCCTATTTTAACACTTCAATTTATATCCTGTTTGAAACACATTCCAGTAGGCAGATATGAAAGGCTGGGAGACAGTTACATACACACAAGGTGTGGAAGCCTCCCTTCACGTACGAATGTTTCAATGGCGTGAAAGAGGTCGGATATACATATATATTTTAGCGGTAGTGAATGTGGGCCATTCAATGGTTTGTAAACAGCTGTCCTTGCACGGGCATGTAACGCCTAGGCGGCAAAATTGGCTTGTTACCTGAAGGGAGTTCCAGTCCCCCTGATTAGACCTGCATTCCAGGTGCTTTCCAATGGCAGCTATGTGCTCCTTAACAGTGAGAGCTGTTGTGGAATGCGGGCTGGAATAGCCTATGTCATTTCAGTAACCCAAATTTTTACATGTTGCTGGAATGTCTTTTTCCTCCTACACAACTTAGAGGAGTAGCAGAAATTTGGCCTCATATTGCTACTTCAGATGTAAATGTTGACAAGTTGAGCAGACTCAAGGCTTTATTGTTTCAAAAACATGTGGCGCTTACATCTGCATGCGAGACCTATGCGCTTCAGGTTGCGAGGTTATCGGCAGAGATTCAGTCCCTTTCAAGTACATATTTTCCTAGACACTTTGGTGAACTCGTGGGCTGAATATTTAAAGCGTCCACTACTACTGGAATCACTCACTTTTTAAGGCTGTTGGTTCTGGTTTCGTTCACACCTTCTCCTCCATATTCAGCTTAATACCTTCAGACATACCTACAAGTTACTTACCTTCGGTAACGATATATCTGATAGAGATATATTCTAGTTGCAGATTCCTTACCATAGAATTTTCTCCAAGGTGTCACACTGGATCTGGAGATTTTTTTCTTCAAGCAATACCCTTGCGTGTCAGTAGATGGCGTTGGAGCAGTACATAGACGCTGCCTCAGCGCAGTGATGTCCATTTCTTTTAACGACTTTCCACGCCAAAGCACAGAGCTGCTCAGAACACTGACATTGGTGCGCCAGAGCTAAGGACCTGAGAGGGGAATCCCTGTCCCTAGAAATCAGTTTGCAAGCGGGGAGGATGGGTGGGCCGGTAAGGAATCTGCAACTAAAATATGTCTCTACCAGATATATTGTTACCGAAGGTAAGTAACTTGTACATCTGATAGATACTTCTAGTTGCAGATTCCTTACCTTAGAATATATACCCAAGCAATGCCATACTCGGAGGTGGACTGCGAACCAAGATCATACTAGAAAGTCCTAAAGGACCGAATGACTGAAATAGCCGCCCCGACTGTCCACGCAGTAATGTTTAGCGAACGTGTGCTAGGATGCCCACGTAGCTACCTGGCAGATATCCAGGACAGAAACTCCGCTTGCTAACGCAGTGGAAGCAGCAGTTGCTCTGGTAGAATGAGTGCAAGCCCTCAGGGGGTTGCTTCTTGGCCAAAGCCTAGCACATCTTGATGCAAAGAAGTACCTATCGAGAGATGGAACATTTTTGTACCACCATCCTTTTCTTCACACCCACATATACAACAGAGTTGATCGTCCATCCGGAAATCTTTAGTACGATTAAGATAGAACGCCAACGCTCTTTTTGGGTCCAGGCAGTGGTGTCTCATCTCCTCATGAGAAGGCTGTCGGGGTGCATAAAAAGTAGGCAAGGTGATGGAATGACCTACATGAAAAGGCATAATTACCATGGGAAGGAAGGAAGCCTTAGTGCACCACACTGTCAACTGCTACCGCTCAATCTCCACGCATGAAGGCAGAGACTGGACAGATTCGATTGAGAACCACACCCTGCTGCTGCGACAGAAGATCCTCCTGAAGAGGCAGTCTGAATGGAGCATCCGTGGCCATGCTCAATTGCTCTTGATACCACAGTCTGTGCCCAGTCCGGAGCCACCAAGATAACCTGGGCCCAGTTGTTCCTGATCTTCTTGAGAACTCTGTGAAGAAGTGGTATAGGCAGAAAGACGTAAAGGAGACCAGAGTTCGACTCAAGATGAAAACCGGCTGCGAGCGAGTGCCACCTTGAAAACTCCAACAAGCAAAACAGCTGACATTGCACGTTCTCTGAGTAGGCAAACAGATCTAACCAAGGCTCTCTCCACTGCAGAAAGAGACCTTGCGCCACCTCCGGATGGAGATGCCATTTGTGATCAGCTATGCATTGACGGCTGAGTTAGTCTCCTCTGGTGTTCAGCAAGCCCACCAGGTATTTAACCACCAGGGTAATGTCCTGATTTTCCAGCCATGTCCAGAGGCGTAGTGCCTCCTGACAAAGGGTCCAGCACTCTGCTCCGCCCTGTGTGTTACAGTACTATATGGGGGTAATGTTGTCCGTGAACACTTGCACTACTTTCCCTTTGAGAGAGGGAAGAAATGCTTTGAACACAAGCCTGGTCGACCGGAGCTCCAGAAGACTGATATGGAGCCCAGACTTCGCCGGAGATCAGGGGCCTCTGATCTCTGCCTCTCCCATGTGGCCACCCCATCCCAGAAGTGACGCATGTCACTATGGAGAGATCTGGCTGGGAAAGGGAGAGGGATCCGTTGTGGACCCAATGCGGATTAGAAAGCCGCAACTGCAGGTCTTTTAAAAGTCCCCTATGAGATCTGGACCATGAAAGATCGGAATCATAGCCTGAATATCTTGGACTCGCTTTTCGGGAGGATAGGCCTGAAAGTGCACTGTGTCCAGAACATCTCCGATGAAAGGGAGTGTCTGAGAGGGAGTTAGGTGTGACTACGGCACGTTGATAGTGAACCCCAGTATGTGCAGGAGGTTTGTTGTAGTCTCAGGGTGGGAGACAACTTTTGGACAGGGTGGGGGTTGGGGGAGGGGGTAGTCTGCCTTCAACAGCCAGTCGTCAAGGTAGGGGAAGACTAAAACCCCCAATCTGCGCAGATGAGCTGCGACCACCGCCATCACTTTTGTGAACACCTGATGGGCGCTGGTAAGGCCGAAGGGGAGCACAATAAATTAAAAGTGCTCATGACCTACCACGAATCATAGGTAACGTCTGTGGGCAGGCAGGATGGGAATGTGGAAATAAGCGTCCTGCAAGTCCAGTGCTACCACCCAGTCTCCTGGGTCCAAGGCAGACAGGACCTGAGACAGGTTGAGCATTTTGAATGTCTCCTTCTTGAAGAAGAGCTCGAGGTCCGAAAGGTCTAGGAAAAGGCTTAAGCCTTGTCTTTTTTGGGCACCAGAAAGTGGTGGGAATAACAACCACAACCTACTTCTGGCGCAGAAACCTTCTCTTTGGCTCCTTTCGCCAAGAGAACCACAACTTCCTGGCGGAGAAGTGCCAAATGATCCTCCAGAATCTGGCAGACTGATGGAGACATGGCTGGTGGGGCAGATTCGAAGGGGAGGGAGTAGCCCCTTTGAATGATCTGCATAACATACCTGTCCTCAGTGATAGATTCCCAGTGGGGCAAGTGAAGACGAATCCTGCCACCAACTGGACCGGAGTGAGGGGACGGACTAGGACAGTTTGGCGGCTGCAGTGGGGGCAGGGGTGGACTGGGCAGACCTCTGGTTTCCTGTGCCACGCCCACGTGGGATTACGCATCCCCGGCCACGCAGTGGTTGAGTGGCACATGGCTGGGATAGGGACGCGACAGGGAGACCCTCCCGTGGCCACAAAAGGGGCGAATGGCAGTCTGTTGGGGGCGACGGGCAGTGGAAAGGCAGAGGGACCAAGCCGTAGCCCAGGCGTCCTTGAACCTCTCCAAAGCAGAGTTTGCCTCGTCTCCAAAGAGACGGGAGCCATCAAAGCGCATATCCATAAGAATCTGTTGGACATCCCCCAAAAAAACAGATGTACCTAACCAGTCGTGGTGCCTTAAGGGCACCGTCGTCACAACCAATCTACCTAGAGAGTTGGTTGTGTCGAGCCCACATCTGTTTGTGAACTTTGCTGAATCTCTCCAATCGGTGACAGCTTGGGAAACAATAGCACGGGCCTCCTCCGGTATCTGTGGCAGAACCTGAGCCACCATATCCCACAGAGTGGGTACAGCAGCCCAAAAGGCATGTGGTGTTCACAGACCACAGCGTGAGACTGGAGGAAGAAAACATCTTCGTCCCAAATTGTTCTAGCCTTTTTGATTCTCTTTCCAGGGGGTGCGCAAGGCAATGCGCTCGAGGACGCCTGGATGACAAGGCTCTCAAGCGTTGTGGTGTTGAGGCAGGAATTTAGGGTCATTCGGGGCAGGCTGATGGCGGTGTGCGATAGTCCTATTCACAGGAGCCCCTGTGTTGGGTCTGGACCAAGCACCCAACAGGACATTGGTGAGGGCTTCATTGAATGGCAGAAGAGGCTCGGATGTGGAAGCCCCTGGCTGAAGCACCTCCGTCAGGAGATTTGACCTGACCTGAACAGTAGGCAGCTCAAGGTCGAGGACCTCAGCCGTCCTACTGACCACCTGTGGGAAAATGCCACTGTTGGCATGGTCAACCCCCCATGTTTTGCCTAGTGTTGATGCCAACTTTGGAAGTGTGCTGGGACCCTGCTAACCAGGCCCCAGCACCAGTGTTCTTTCCCTAAAACTGCACCTTTGTTTCCACAATTGGCACAGCCCTGGCACACAGTTAAGTCCCTTGTAAATGGTACCCCTGGTACCAAGGGCCCTGTTGCCAGGGAAGGTCTCTCAGGGCTGCAGCAGGTCTTATGCCACCCTGGGGACCCCTCACTCAGCACATGCACACTGCCTCACAGTTTGTGTGTGCTAGTGGGGAGAAAATACTATGTCGACATGGCACTCTCCTCAGAGTGCCATGCCCACAACTCACTGCCTGTGGCATAGGTAAGTCGCCCCTCTAGCAGGCTTACAGCCCTAAGGCAGGGTGCACTATATCACAGGTGAGGGCATAAGTGCATGAGCACTATGCCCCTACAGTGCCTTAGCAAAACCTTAGACATCGTAAGTGCAGGGTAGCCATGAAAAGTATATGGTCTGGGAGTTTGTCAAACACGAACTCCACAGTTCCATAATGGCTACACTGAAATCTGGGAAATTTGGTTTCAAACTTCTCAGCACAATAAATGCACATTGATGCCAGTGTGGGATGTATTGTAAAATACCAGTCCGACTCCTGGTGCTAGGCTGACCAGTTTCTGCCAGCCTGCCACAACCAGATGAGTTTCTGGTCACATGGGGAGAGTGCCTTTGGCACTCTGTGGCCAGGAACAAAGCCTGTTCTGTGTGGAGGTGCTTCTCACCTCCACCCGCAGAAACTGTAACACCTGGCGGTGAGCCTCAAAGGCTCATGCCTTTTGTTACAGCTCCCCAGGGCATCCCAGCTAGTGGAGATGCCCGCCTCTCTGGCCACTGCCCCCACTTTTGGCTGCAAGGCTGGAGGAGATAATGAGGAAAACAAGGAGGAACCACCCACCAATGAGGACAGCCCCTAAGGTGCCCTGAGCTGAGGTGACTCCTGCCTTTAGAAATCCTCCATCTTGAGATTGGAGGATTCCCCCAATAGGAATAGGGATGTGCCCCCCTTCCCTCAGGGAGGAGGCACAAAGAGGGTGTAGGCACCCTCCAGGACAGAAGCCATTGGCTATTGCCCCCCAGACCTAAACACCCCCCTAAATTTACTATTTGGGGGCGACCCTGAACCCAGGAAATCAGATTACTGCAACCTGAAAAAAGAAGAAGGACTGCTGACCTGAAAGCCCCGCAGAGACGACGGAGACACCAACTGGCTACTGGCCTGTCTCAAGACTCAAAGAACCTGCACAGCAAGGCATCCGACATGGACCAGCGACCTCTGAGGACTTAGAGGACTGCCCTGAACCCGAAGGACCAAGAAACCCCCGAGAACAGCGGCACTGTTCAAAAACTGGAACAACTTTGCAACGTTTTTGCAACTTCCAAAGAACTCTCTCTTCCTGCCGGAAGCGTGAGACTTCTCACTCTGCACCCGACGCCCCTGGCTCGAGCTCCAAAGAACAAACACCGCAGAGAGGACTCCCAGGCGACTACGACGATGTGAGTACCCTGAGTCGGCCCCCTGAACCCCCACAGCGACTACTGCAGAGAGGATCAAGAGGCTCCCAGTGACTGCGACTGCCTGGTAACAAGGAACCCGACGTCTGGACCAAGCACTGCACCCGCAGCCCCCAGGACCGAGAGGAACCACCTTCCAGTGCAGGAGTGACCAACAGACGGCCCTCTTTCTAGCCCAGTTGGTGGCTGGCCCAAGAAGCCCCCCCCTGCATCGCCTAAGTGACCTCCAGGTCCCTCCATTGCTTCCAACAGCAAACCCGATGCCTACTTTGCATACTGCACACGGGGCCGCCACCTGTGCCGCTGAGGGTGTGTTTTGTGTGCCTGTTTGTGTCCCCCCAGTGCTCTACGACACCCCCCAGTCTGCTCCACGAGGATGCAGGTACTTACCTGCCAGTAGACCGGAACCGGAGCACCCCTGTTCCCCACCTGACCGGCCCTCTGTTGCTGGTGTAATGATTTTGGGGTTGCCTTGAATCCCCAACAGTGGGCTGCCTATGCCCAGAAGACTGCCTGTGCAAGTGCTTAACTTAACTTAGAAAATTAACAAAACTTACCTCCCCCAGGAACTGTTGATTTTTGCACTATCTACTTTAAAAATAGCTTATTGCCATTTTTACTAAAAACTGTGTGTACTACTGCTTTGAATCAAAGTCCTATACTTACCTGTGTGTACCTTGCCTTTTATGTACGTACCTCAAATCTTGTAACTTGTGGTTCTATAATAAATTAAGAAAATATATTTTTCCATATAAAAACTATTGGCCTGGAGTTAAGTCTTAAAGTGTGTGTTCCTCATTTGTCTGTGTGTACAACAATTGCTTAACACTATCCTCTGATAAGCCTACTGCTCGACCACACTACCACAAAATAGAGCATTAGTATTATCTAATTTTGCCACTATCAACCGTTAAAGGGAACCCTTGGACTCTGTGCACGCTATCTCTCACTTTGAGATAGTATATACAAAGCCAACTTCCTGCAGCAGTATTTCGGAGCACCACTAGTGGAACAACTGGAGTGTGACTGGTCTCTGTCATTCCAACCGGTTTTGGATTGTGTGCAGCCCGTGTTTCGATGCGCCTCTGGTGCCACTTCGAGTGTGCACTGAAAATCTGCCTTTCTATGCAGTGCTTGCTCTCACTGGACACAGACTTGTTGATGTTTTCGTTGAGGGCTCATTATCACTTATGCGTGTTTAGAGTGCGCTTGCTACGGGAAGCCATCTATGAGTTGCCCTTTGTGGATACTGCGACTCTCAACCCAACGGAAGGCACAACATGGAATGCTGTTGCCTCAGCTGGACCTCAGGCTTTAGAACACGAGTGCTCTGTGGTCTTTCTTGGACATGATTTGATTATCTTGCCACCTACCGAAGTGGAAAGACTCCTGGCTTCAATTGTCCCGGATGTTATTGACAAGTTCCAAAATCAGACTGACTTTTGAATTTGGTCTCTTTTGTGCCACTTATGGCTTCAATTGTCCTTCACATTCCTGCTCAAGTGTCTCTTACCTTGTCACTATTGACATTTTTTATAAGCTTTAGTATTGAGGTCTTGAATATACATATTTTAGTTTGAGCTTTAAACCACCCTTGAACTGGCAAGGGGAGGATGTTGTGTAGCTATTTCAGCCATATTTTAGACACGTTATTTTAGAAAACTAGGTCTGCCGTTGTGCACTTTAACCCAGTTATATTTTATTCAGCATCGCTTTATTTTCTAGCAATAGCTGCTTTCTTGTGGTGCTGTTTTATTTCTATCTCATTGTCCTTTCGCCTGTGAAAGCATTACGTTCTTAGCAGGACATTTATTCCACTCTGTCCTTTCTTCAAGGCTACAGTCAGATAGTTGCGAACAAACGTGGTACGCTGAGTCTCCAACATTCACAGAAAAAAACACACACTCATAGGTGGGACCATTTCTTAGAATGTCAACTGTTTTACTATAAAACACTCCTTTGTCCTAAACACGTTAGAGGGAGATTCCAGCCAGATGACCACATCTGAATGCCGATTTCTTCGCTACAGCTATTTTCTTAAACAGCCGAACCCCAAATCTACATGGGGAAGGTGTCTTCCTAGACAACAGGCTTCATTACCCAGGTATGATGCTCTCCTGCTGTGATCAATCATAGTGTAGGGAGAAAAAAAAATATATATATAGATATATATATATGGAAAATGTCACTTACCCAGTGTACATCTGTTCATGGCATTAGACGCTGCAGATTCACATGCTGTGCATATCCCGCCATCTAGTGTTGGGCTCGGAGTGTTACAAGTTGTTTTTCTTTGAAGAAGTCTTTTCGAGTCACGAGATCGAGGGACTCCTCCCATTTCGGCTCCATTGCGCATGGGCGTCGACTCCATCTTAGATTGTTTTCCCCGCAGAGGGTGAGGTAGGAGTAGTGTATATAGTAATAGTGCCCATGCAATGGAGTAAGTATGTATGTACATAATTTGACTAAAAGTGATATATTTACAAATTTACAAATGTACACGTTTTATTTTTATCAACTTATAACGGCTACAGGCTCCCGGGGAGGTGGGAAGGCGCATGTGAATCTGCAGCGTCTCATGCTACGAACAGATGTACACTGGGTAAGTGACATTTTCCATTCAATGGCATGTGTAGCTGCAGATACACATGCTGTGCATAGACTAGTAAGCAGTTATCTCCCCAAAAGCAGTGGCTTAGCCTGTAGGAGTTGAAGTTGTTTGAAATAAAGTTCGTAGTACTGCTTGTCCTAATGTGGCTTGTTGTGTTGTTAACACATCCACGCAGTAATGTTTAGTGAATGTATGAGGCGTAGACCATGTGGCTGCCTTACAGATTTCAGTCATTGGTATATTTCCTAGAAAGGCCATGGTGGCACCTTTCTTTCTAGTGGAGTGTGCCTTTGGTGTAATAGGCAGTTCTCTCTTTGCTTTAATATAGCAGGTTTGAGTACACTTAACTATCCATCTGGCAATGCCTTGTTTGGATATTGGATTCCCTGCATGAGGTTTTTGGAAAGCTACAAACAATTGTCTTGTTTTGCAAATTTGTTTGGTTCTATCAATGTAATACATTAGTGCTCTTTTTATGTCTAATGTATGTAATGCTCTTTCAGCTACAGAATCTGGTTCTGGAAAGAACACTGGGAGTTCTACTGTTTGGTTTAAGTGGAACGGTGATATGACTTTTGGAAAAAAAAAAATGGGATTTGTGCGTAGAACTACTTTATGTTTGTATATTTGTATAAAGGGTTCTTGTATGGTAAAGTCTTGTATTTCACTTACTCTTCTGAGAGATGTGATAGCTATTAGGAAGGCTACTTTCCAGGGTAAGTATTGTATCTCACAAGAGTGCATGGGTTCAAATGGTGGACCCATGAGTCGTGTTAATACAATATTGAGGTTCCACGAAGGAACTGGTGGTGTTCTTGGCGGAATACTCCTTTTTAGACCCTCCATAAATGCTTTTATGACTGGGATTCTGAATAGTGAAGTTGAATGTGTAATTAGCAGAAATTGCTGTGAGATGTATTTTAATGGATGAAAAAGCTAACTTAGACTTTTGTAAGTGTAGTAAGTAGCTTACAATGTTTTTCGCGGAAGCGTGTAATGGTTGAATTTGATTATTATGACAGTAATAAACAAATCTTTTCCATTTATTTGCGTAGCAATGTCTTGTAGTAGGTTTTCTAGCCTGTTTGATGACATCCATACATTCTTGTGTAAGGTCTAGATGTCCGAATTCTAAGACTTCAGGAGCCAGATTGCTAGATTGAGCGATGCTGGATTCGGGTGTCTGATCTGTTGTTTGTGTTGAGTTAACAGATCTGGTCTGTTTGATACGAGGCACTACTGACAGGTCTAGTAGTGTTGTGTACCAGGCTGTCGTGCCCAAGTTGGTGCTATTATTATTAGTTTGAGTTTGTTTTGACTCAATTTGTTTACGAGATACAGAAGGAGTGGGAGAGGGGGAAAAGCGTAAGCAAATATCCCTGACCAACTCATCCATAACGCACTGCCCTTGGAGTGAGGCTGTGGGTACCTGGATGCGAAGTTTTGGCATTTTCGTTTTCTTTTGTTGCAAATAGGTCTATTTGTGGTGTTCCCCAGGTTTGGAAGTAGGTTTGTAGTATCTGGGGATGAATTTCCCATTCGTGGATCGGTTGGTGATCCCGACTGAGATTGTCGGCTAACTGGTTTTGAATTCCTGGTATGTATTGCGCTATTAGGCGAATGTGATTGTGAATCGCCCAATGCCAAATGTTTTGTGCTAAGAGACACAACTGTGTTGAGTGTGTCCCTCCCTGTTTGTTTAGGTAATACATTGTTGTCATGTTGTCTGTTTTGACAAGAATGTGTTTGTGGGCTATTAGTGGTTGAAATGCTTTCAACGCTAGAAACACTGCTAGCAGTTCTAACTGATTTATATGAAGTTGTTTCTGCTGAGTGTCCCATTGTCCCTGGATGCTGTGTTGGTTGAGGTGTGCTCCCCACCCTATCATGGAAGCATCTGTTGTGATCACGTATTGAGGCACTGGGTCTTGGAAAGGCCGCCCTTGGTTTAAATTTATAGGATTCCACCATTGAAGCGAGGTGTATGTTTGGCGGTCTATCAACACTAGATCTTGAAGTTGACCCTGTGCTTGTGACCAGTGTGTTGCTAGGCACTGTTGTAAGGGCCGCATGTGTAATCTTGCGTTTGGGACAATGGCTATGCATGATGACATCATGCCTAGTAGTTTCATCACTAATTTTACCTGAAAACTTTGGTTTGGGTACATGCTTTGTATTACGTTTTGGAATGCTTGTACCCTTTGTGGACTTGGAGTGGCAATCCCTTTTTTTGTGTTGATTGTTGCTCCTAAGTATTGTTGTATTTGACACGGCTGTAAGTGTGATTTTTGGTAGTTTAGTGAGAACCCTAGTTTGTGAAGGGTTTCTATGACGTATTTTGTGTGTTGAAGACACTGTTCCTGCGTGTTGGTTTTGATTAACCAATCGTCTAGATACGGGAATACGTGTATGTGCTGTCTTCTGATATGGGCTGCTACTACTGCGAGGCATTTTGTAAATACCCTTGGTGCTGTTGTTATCCCGAATGGTAACACTTTGAATTGGTAATGTACTCCTTGGATTACAAACCGTAAGTATTTCCTGTGTGAAGGATGTATGGGTATATGGAAGTACGCATCCTTGAGATCTAATGTTGTCATGTAGTCTTGTTGTTTGAGCAAGAGGATTACGTCTTTAAGTGTTACCATGTGAAAGTGATCTGATTTGATGTAAAGATTTAGTGTTCTTAGATCTAAGATGGGTCTCAGAGTCTTGTCCTTTTTGGGTATCAGAAAATACAGGGAATAACCACCTGTTCCTTTCTGATGGTTGGGCACCAGTTCTATTGCATCCTTTTGCAACAACGCTTGGACTTCTAGGTGTAATAGATCTAAGTGTTGTTTGGACATGTGTGTTCTTGGAGGCACATTTGGTGGTAATTGTAGAAATTCTATGCAATAACCATGTTGGATAATGGCTAGGACCCACGAGTCTGTTGTTATTTCTTTCCAGTTTTGGTAAAAATCTGTGAGTCTCCCCCCCACTGGTGTTATGTGTTGGGGATTTGTGACACTGAAGTCACTGTTTATTTTGAGGGGTCTTTGGAACTTTCCTCTAGTTTTAGGGAACTGTCCACCTCTGTATTGTCCCCGAAAGCCTCCTCTTTGATACTGGCCCTGGTATGTGGGTCTGGTTTGTGAAGTCGAGGGTTCTGTGCTTTGGGCCCGAAACCCCCCTCTAAATTGTGTCTTCCTAAATGTGCCTCTGCTCTGTGGGGAGTAGAGCGCGCCCATGGCCTTGGCCGTATCCGTGTTCTTCTTTAGCTTCTCTATAGCTGTGTCCACCTCCGGCCCAAACAACTGCTGTCCATTAAAAGGCATGTTAAGCACAGCCTGTTGGATTTCTGGCTTAAATCCGGAGGTGCGTAGCCATGCGTGTCTCCGAATAGTGACCGCTGTATTCACAGTTCTTGCGGCGGTGTCCGCTGCATCCACTGCCGATCGTATCTGGTTGTTCGAGATACTTTGGCCCTCTTCCACCACTTGTTGTGCACGCTTTTGGAACTCTTTGGGCAGATGTTCTATAAAGTGCTGCATTTCATCCCAGTGAGCCCTGTCATATCTTGACAATAAAGCCTGGGAATTGGCAATGCGCCATTGATTGGCCGCTTGTGCTGCAACTCTTTTCCCTGCTGTATCAAACTTTCGACTTTCTTTGTCGGGTGGTGGTGCATCTCCAGAGGTGTGTGAATTAGCCCTTTTACGTGCTGCGCCTACTACTACTGAGTCTGGTGTCAGTTGTTGTGTGATGTATACAGGGTGTGTAGGGGGAGGCTTGTACTTTTTCTCCACCCTAGGTGTGATGGCTCTGCCTTTGACAGGTTCTTGAAATACTTGTTCAACATCCCAGGTAACATCAGGAGACTTTGGTACTGACTGTGTGTCGACGACAAAGTATTAAATAAAAAGTAATCCTCAATGGGTTCAGCGTGCAGTGCCACATTGTGAAAAGCCGCTGCTCTGGACACCACTTGCATGTAGGCAGTACTGTCCTCAGGTGGTGATGGCCTCGCTGGGTAGCAGTCTGGACTATTGTCAGATACTGGTGCATCATATAGATCCCATGCATCTGGGTCATCCTGGTTCATCCCTGTGTGCGTTGGAGATTGCATCATAGGTGGGGGTCGCAATTGGTGATGGTTGCGGCGAAAACCGTGGTGGAGTTACTTCTTTTGCCACCTTTGCTTTCGGTTGTTTCTCTGTGTCTTTGAAAGCAAGTTTTCTTTTCATCCTTATAGGAGGGAGAGTTCTTATTTTCCTTGTTTCCTTTTGAATATGGAGCCTTCTTTGGGTATAATCTGGCTCCCCTGCTTCTAGCTCTTGTCCAAATCTATGGCCTTGTAGTTGTTCTGAAAGGCCTTGTTCTTCAGAGTAGGAGCTTGTTTTCGGCTCCGAAGCTGGGTGTTTCGGTACCAAAACTTTTTCTACAGTCTTTTTCGGCTCCGAAGCCACTTTTTTAGGTTTCGGTGTGCCGATATCTCGGTGCTGACTTATTTCGGAGCCGGTCTCCCGGTGTCGAGTCTGGTCTGAGCCAGGTTCTTGGTGTCGAGTATGCTGTCGGAAGACCTCGACACGTGCGTGCCCTTTTTCGGTGCCGATGGTTTGTCACCAATTGTACGGGTTAAGCCATGGCCTGCCGGCAGTGGCGTCCCCTGGGCCTTCATGATTTTGGTGTGAGTTTTGGTCGTGGCTGGTTTACTCACGGTTTTCGGCGCCTGCTCTGTTTCGGGCTCATCCGAGTCCGCAATGGAGAAAGTCTCCTCTTCCTCGACGTCGCGGTGTCCTGACGGTGCCGATGCCATTTGAAGCCTTCGTGCTCTCCGGTCCCGTAGCGTTTTCTTCAACCGAAACGCCCGACAGGCCTCGCAGGTATCCTCTTTGTGTTCGGGGGACAAACACAAATTACAGACCAGATGTTGATCTGTGTAAGGATACTTGTTGTGGCATGCGGGGCAGAAGCGGAATGGCGTCCGTTCCATTAGCCTTGAAGACGCACGCGGTCGGGCCGACCAGGCCCCACCGGGGAATCGAAGCCCCGAAGGGCTACCGGAGCTCTTCTTGATTCGGTGTCGATCTGCGTTAACTAACCCGATACCGAACGTTAACAATACCGTCGAATTTTCTGAGATTTAACTAACTTTCCGAACCGAAACACGGAGCGAAGAGGAACACGTCCGAACCCGATGGCGGAAAGAAAACAGTCAAAGATGAAGTCGACGCCCATGCGCAATGGAGCCGAAATGGGAGGAGTCCCTCGATCTTGTGACTCGAAAAGACTTCTTCGAAGAAAAACAACTTGTAACACTCCGAGCCCAACACTAGATGGCGGGATATGCACAGCATGTGTATCTGCAGCTACACATGCCGTCGAACATATATATATATATATATATATATATATAATATATATCACATTATTCTTAGTGACAGGATGGTAGGACTATTTTTGTATTTCCCTCTCCTTGTCTCCTGCCCTCATCCAAGTTGCCTTTTTATCTAAGATGCAGTTAATCAGTTAATTCAATAAAACTCTTATTGAACTATATTCTGCCTCTGTTGTCTTTGCCAGTGTAAGACCTTGGTAACTGGGGGAAAGGGATGAGATCTGATTGACCACAATTCCCCTGAGGAGTGTTTCTTGTCATGCGCCCGGTTGCCACAATCATCCCTGTTCTTGGACAGAGATAAGGCGCTTCTAGTTAGCCGGAAACTCCGGATTACGCCGACAGGCGTCATATGGTGTGGAATTGTACTCAGTACCCACAATCTATGTGATTCTGCAACCCAAATCCAGTAGCCTCATTAGCATAATGAGAACCTAAGCGACACCACTAGAGGGCCCTGGCTTCTTAGACACTAACACTATGCCGTGTTGTGTTTTCATTTTTGGGAGCACCTTATCATGCAGCATGCAATGGCAGTCTGCAAAAGGTTGCTGCTGGGTCCCTCAAAGTGGCACAAGTTATGCTGCAGCTCTGAGGGGCCCTCTCCATTACCCATGTCCTAGGTGCCAGGAGTACCATTTACTGGGGACTTACAGAGGTGCTACAGGGCCTGCCCACTTGGGGATCAAGTGACCTGACCTGGTGTCTTGCTTTTGGGAAGGAACACTGGCACTGGGGACCTGGTTAGCAGGATCCCAGTGCAATTTAGTCAAAGTCGTATCTCCAAACCAGGCAGAAAGAAAGGGGGGTGACTGCCATCAGAACACTACATATTCTGTTAGCAGAACAGTCATTTCTTAAATCCTTGGGAAAAGCCAGAAAAGGTTCCATTTTAAGTTTGTTCCATTAAGTGCCACAAAACGAAAAACAATCAAGGTCACACGACAGGATACACCAGTGTTATTTTTCCCCTAAACTGTTAGCACATTTACAGAGACACTACAGTGGCACTAGAACAAATGTTTAGAATCAGTATGAGTAAAATATCTACTATTTAGTATTACCAAGTGACATCCAAAACAAATGTTGACAAAGTCACCCCTTAGTTTAGCCTTAGATTATCTGCAAAGTTAATCAGCCTCTCTGCTGCAGAAATTTCGTCAGCCACCCAGGCAAAGTTCATGCCAGCTCTGATATACGGCTTGTGGGGCCTTTTGCAATTAACTGTGGCTAGCTTGAGCTGGCTCATTTTTGGTGCTTTAGGACTATATGGGTCTTATCTTCAAGCAGAGTTTCAGTGTGACTTTAATTCATTATTATTTATCACTGCGCCAGGCACAGACCAAACCAGAGGCCTCTGGATTTACAAACAATTAACACACTCTAGGGTCTCTACTAAGGATTTTAAGTCCTATAAATAGGTGGGTCGAATAAATTTGTAATTATCTTCAGCTAGGGATCAAACACTCTCTGTAAATAACTGTAAAGAAGCAATAAGGATAAGCAAATAAGGGAACCTCTTACATCACATAACTGACTCAAGGTGCCAACTCGTAGGCCATACATTCTTTTATTCCAATTTGTGCATGAGATTGAATAATTGAGTTCTTCTAACAACTACTTTTTTTTATTTTGCTTTTGGCCCAGGTTTAGATCTTATGGGCGGTGACGTCCTCATTTTATTGTCACTGCCTATAGCTTAGAGGGGACAAATATACAACTGTGAGCAAGACTAGCACAATTTGTGCACATCACTGAACTAAAGTTAGAAAACATGAGACATTAAGGGAGGTTGACTGACTTGTCTGATGAGCCAAGCAGTTTTGCAATTAATCAATCCTTCAATAGCTAACAGCTTTAAAACCATGGAAAAACAATGATTTTAGGGATGGGTTCTGTGAATTTAATTTTTGAAAAATTGGTTTTGATTTGACTAGCGGAATTAGTTCTTAATTGCACAGTACTAACCCCTCCATTTTACATAGATTTCTCTCTAAGTATTCTAAATAATAATGTAAACAGTTTTAACTCACTTATGAGCGGTCAATCAAGTAGGACCACTATGACTACTGAGAAAATGTATACTGAAGGAAGCATGCGTGGAATGCATTAGCTGTTTTGCATGTATTGTACTGGTATTTTAAATCATGCTTTTGGGTCAACTCTGTAATATTTTTCATTAATCACACAAAATGTCTTCTCTGGCTAGCATTTATTTTATCCTAATAACTGTCCACATTATAGTTCCACAGCTGGGAAGGGAGTCCAAGGTAAAGTTACCTTTGAGCACACAGATTGCTCCATCTAGACTTCCGCTTTTGAGTAAAATTTCTGTAGCAACATTGACCACTTTGCATCGTGTTGCCTCGCTTCCTTCACCGATAAGTCCTTGCATTACTGTGAAATGTATCTGCATTTCATGTAGCTTGTCAATAATCTTCTTTCCCTGGTGACGAAAAATACAGAATTTTGTTCTTATGGGCTTCAGTGTTTGGGAATTCGTATGTTAACCAAAACACTAATAAGTACTTGCCTCTAAAAGTAAAACAGGACTGGACAACAGTTCCAAACAGTATTTCCTTGTTTCACGAAACATTTGCCTACCTGTAACATCAGTTCTCCATCCCTGGTATGTTCAAAAAAATTCATAAACATTATATCATCAACAAACATTTTGAGTATCCTGAATACATCTTGGAAGAGAAATAAGTCATTGCAACCAGAAAGGAACAATTTCGAGACAGAGGCAACGTTTCCTTTTCCTTTTTATCTTTCAAGAATATGAACACAATATATTTAAAGCATTCAATAGACAATCAAAATGGCTTTTAAAAAAGGAGCTGCATTGTCGTTCAAGTCTTTCTCATTTTTCACTAACTATAGAGAAGGATTCAAATGAATGTTACTACCGTTTTTCCCCAACCTCTTAAAGCAGTTTCCTGACAATATTGCCTTCTTATGATTGAAGTCTACTGGCAACCACATCTAACTAGAGGTGTTTACCTGAAAGGTTGGCCTTTTCAGGAAAAATGTGCTTTCTGAGGCAGCATGAGGGTCAAATTATTATTTTCATGAGCATTTGATAGTCTGAATGAGGGCAAGTGGGCAACTGAATGGAGTGAGACCTTCACCTACCACAGTCATTGCTATCCGTCTTCCTCTCAGAACACAGCCGCAATCCATCAGGGGATTTGGCGCTATTTTCCCTGAGAACAGCCACAAGAGAGTATTAGGGGTTTAGTTCTGAGTAGATGTACCACCGGGATGGACAGGCTCTTAAGAGCCTTACGACTGGTGCTGGAGAACTGGTGACATTTCTAGCTGGTGTTCCCAGTGGAATGGTGTTGTGGGTGTCCATGTAGGCAATTTGCTGCTTTCCCCCTCTTCCTACACTTAGTGTCTTGTGGTACTGGTGACAAGTGTCACTGATAGTGCACAATTACTCTTCATACGAGCCAGGTGTTTCTAGAGGGAGTTTGTACCTGTTCATAGAGGACGGCTGTACCGGACAAGACACAGAAGCTGTGCGGGTCAGTTGCTACACATTGCATGATGACCATGGCCTAAAGTTGAAGCATAGTGGCATCATCTACCTGTGTTTTACAATGAAGAGGATGAAGGAAACCAGCACAAAAATCTTAAAAAAATTAGCAAACAAACCCATTAAAGTATGAGGGCTACGTCCCATATACAAAATATGCAATAAGAAGTAAGTTCCGATCCACACTGTTTGATGGGAAAAAAAAGGTAATAGTATCATAACGGTTCACTCGGTGGTAGCAATACCAAAAAGTTGAAAATAAGTAAAGATCGAGGACGTAAGAGGAACCTTTCATTTACAGTACTACAAAACAGCAAGTGTGTGACTTGAAGGATAGTATACAAAACAAGTTATTATCATAACTTCTCCCTGCAATTACAAAATATAACCATTCCTCATTGACGCTTGCCACAATCCCAATGGACTGTGGATTGTACAGAAATATATTTCTGTGACATGCAGCACAGTTATTCAAAAGTTTGTAAGAATTAAATTCAACACTTGAATTAAAAATCTATGCCTCTGCTACACCTAATATTTACCACGGTCTCCGCCCAGAATGATCCTGTGGCAGTATATACATGCCAACACTGCAGAGCAAGCAAGTGGGAGATTTTTTGTTTGTTTGTTAAATATTTGGGAGAATGTATTTTACCCATTGATTAATATTGAAGCAGAGGCAGTCTGTCTGAATCAGATATATTTGCATGCTTGGTGGCAATCAGCATTTAATTTCAGTTAGTCTAATAACATAACACAAAGAAAAACAGAGCTCTAAATTGTTTTTGTTTACGCTATGTAAAACTGCTAAAAATAAAATGTCAAATCCTGTCATACCCTTTAATCTCCTACTTCACGATTTAAGGGAGAAGTGTTAGGCTTTGATGCCGCAGGTAATTCTTAGAGGGGAAGATGGTAGTGTCTGTGACAGGCATCAACATTTCACTTTTGCCTTCTTTTCAAATGATCATGATTCAGCAATCTGGATCGGGTTTCTGCATGCAGTATGGGGGGTGGGTGTATGGCGGGAGATCGGCCTTGAAATCAGTAGTCTCCTGTCTGACTGGGGAGGGCACTGTAGCAACACAAAAGGATGATGGACAGACTACTGTAACTTTTCACACACTCACCCCAGTCACAGATCTGGGTTTAATCCATTGTTGTTTTGCTCACCATGCCATCCCAGTTTGGACCCAGCCATATGCAAATTAATCTTGACCCTATTCCCCATTGGAACAGTCCAGCCCCAACTGCCAGGCCAGGTCCTCCCTGGACCGGAAACAAACATCTTGGGATTGGTTTCAAGGTATCACCCTTCATCAGCTAGGCTAGCTAGTTGGCATGTATGCCAGTGACAAGACTGGAAGCTGACAGGATTCGAGTGGTACCTGTGTTTGCGGAGGATGATATTGGTGGGACACTAGATTTAACTGATCTTTTTGGATGTGCCTGTTACCCGATGGCCACATAAGTCCTGATCCTTTCTAAAATACATACTATGCTAGTGTGGCATGTCAGTAAGCATATATGTATGTTTGTGGTATTTCTATTGCACAAATATAGCCAAAAATGTAACAGAGTGCTGTGCAGGGTCAAAGACAAGTATAACTTAAATGTGTGATACAAGAGTTAGCTGGGTAAAATAAAGTGGTGAACCTTCAACTCAATCCTAAATTGGAGCAGCATTGGGGCAGTATTGAAGGATATGGGGACATTGTTCCACATCCTGGGTGCATGGATGGAAAAAGCCTGCTGTCTATTTTTTTATATTTTACACTTATTAACATGCAGTTTAATGGTGTTCTGGATGCAGGTGTGTTAAGAACCGCCAGAAAAGTGGAGGTTCTAGTTGTGATGGCTTTGTAAATGATGCAGCTGATTTTGCAGGTGGTGCACGCAGGCAAGGGGAATAAATGGAGCTCTATCAGGATGGGGGTGATGTGATCATATTCCTTCATGCACTGGAAGAGACATGTTGTGGTGTATAGGATGCCCATAAGCTGTGATGCTGTTGAGCAAGCTGTTACCACCATCTAAATGCCAGAGTGAAAGGTCTTAAGCAGCAGTTCTGAAGTTACTTTCACTGAAGTAGTTTCACCGTAGTTAAGAAAGGTGGTATCAAGCCTTCTTTGTTTTTAGGAAATATGTTCCTTTAAGGGTGACATTGGTGTACAGAGTGACTTGGTATTCGGAAAAAGTAGGGGTTCAAAGCCATCAAGGCTTAGGTCATTGGACCTGGAAAATGACTTGTTAGTAACCTAAGTGACTTAAGTGGCTAAGGAGCCTGTGTTGGGCCACAGACTGTTACTGAGACATAAGTGATGACATCAGCTGGCTGAAAGGAACTCTGGTAAAATTTTTGCTTCCAATAATGCGAGCCCCTAACATTTTGTTTCAGAAAACTGAATTATTTCTTGCACAAAATGGCAGATCATGTGTCTCCCATTGTTTAGTAGTTTGCAATCTAATGTTAAGAACTGTATTATTGAAAGAGACAGTACAATCTAACGGCAGAGTGTTTCGCATAGTCAAAGGGAATGAAGCAGTTGTGGTCTCTAGCTCTAAAACCAAGGTTATTTTTGACTATTTTAGGAAGTCCGACTTAATGTTAAAGCCAGGAATCCTGAAATGTTGCAAACTGCGACAAGCCAACTTCTAACAAAATTTATATCTAACATAAGAATGGATTTAGTGTCTGTCAATGATGGTTATGGCAACAATAATAATAGAAGAGGCAATCCTTAAAGGAAATTACAGACCCAAAACACTTTGTAATCAACTCATTTGCCAAGAGGAGATGTGACATTTATCAGCTCCTGTTATTAGAGAAGGGAAAACATAGGGCTGATAAAAATGTGTGCTGTCAACCCATAGGAGCCCTATGAGCCCTGGTGTATGGGTGGGGAGTTAACTACAGACTATTCTCAAATTGAACTGGCTGCCATCCTCTTAATGATTAAATTGATTCAAATCCTAACGCAGTGTACTACTGTAGATCATGGATGCGCAAGCCTTTTACACACACATGATGGCTATCCTTAGTATTGTTCTTTCCATGCTGAAATTGTCATCTAAACAATGGGGTACTCAGGATCACTGTGCTAATGTACTCATGAGCACAATTAATATATAATACATTGGATTCTGAAATCCCTGTATAAAAGTCAGTGTCTAATTTCTTTATATTCTGAAACCTGTGATGCACCTAGTCTTCGATCATAAAGGAAAGATGTCACAACTCGATTGTAATAAGTTATTACAGTTGAGTTCTGATGTCACAATGCCTTCAGCCAGCAGCCGTAGTGACAGGTCACGGAGCATTCTTGAAGCAGCTGTTTAAAGCAACAAAAACAAAGCATTGCTTTTCTTTCTTTTCTTTTCTTTTCCTTATACACAAACTCAGCCTTCGGCCTCGTTCCTATGTATGGTTATGGAACTCTTTGGTGACTTGAAATATCCTTATGATGTACAGCAGGGGGAACTTTATCTATTATATAACTTGAAGTGATTCAAAAGCTACAAATTTTACACAGTCAATTCTATCACGAGATGTGTGAATAAAAGTAGGTACAGCCAGTACGACAACCAGATATGATGGAAAGAGCTGGACTTATAAAGCAACTTGGACTTCTAATATTGACATAAATGACTTACAACATGATCGGAAAGATCATAAGCAAAACGTAAATACACCGGTTTCTATCACTGACTCTATACATTTGACCAATCTACTCACTGAACAAATCCCAGAGCATGAAACCACTATAAAACATAAATGTTGCACAAATGTGAATTTACCTTGAAAAAACAAAAGACAAGAGGCGTTAAGCTAAACAGGAACAGTTGGTTTAATTAAACACTATGCCTGGGAGAACAGTTACAGAAACGGGGTCTGAGGACTGTCTCAAAGTACAATCAATCTGAGAAGTGTTTTATACATTTCTCTGGGCACCATAAAACAATTTCAGCATTCCTTTTTAGGTAAAGAATGTGAGCAGTTGTCTCGGATTCTTAAATAAGGAGTCTGATAACAAATGCAGGTGGGCCTCGAACTTGCGTGGGCACAATGAGGGCTAGTGGGTAATGTGTCCAGATGTCTGGCATGAGGGGCACATGATTTCCTGGGACCATTGTGGTGTCACTGCGCTTATCTGTGGGATTTGTCTGAGTTTCCTGTTCACGCATTTGTCTGCCAGCTATGTGCTGCCCCACATGTGACCTGTTAATTGATAACCTCAGGCTTAGGTCTCAGAGCCTGCATGACCACTAATTTCTGAGTTGGGGTTGATGGAGAGTTCATGATGGGTGAACTCGATAATAGTGATGCAATTCCGTTTTTATATCTGAACATATTGTGGTGCATATAAACTTTTCAATATTAACAGAACCAAATAAAGAAAATGAAATGTTTGATTTTCCGTCCACTTTTCAAGGGGCAGCAGTAACTGCTCAGACAAATGTATTAATCTGAAGGCATATAACAGAAAGAACAAAAAAACAAGATGTATTATTAGGCAGCCCGAGAGCGAGGTCAAAATTAATTTCATCTCTATTAGTAAGGTCGTCTGAGCCAGAAAGTAATGTGAGATTTCCCCAAGATGAGACGGGGCAAAATGAATATGATGGTGCCCCATTTGCTTTGAATATGATAAATTCATAATTTTATGGTCTTACAATGTTCTTCCCTGGTTAGAGCTATGGGTGTAGCTGTATTCCTGTTCCTAATAAATAATCAAGAGCTTAAGGAGACATGAAATACGTTGGCTACAGAGGCCATCACCAGAATGTTGCTTTCTAGACACAAAAAAAAAAGTTCACTGTTAAACGTTATGCCGAATATGAACCATTTACCTATGTATGTCCTTGTATAGAATATATGGACTCTCTTGGAATTAACGGCAAGATTTGTAATAAGATGATTAGTACAATCGGTGTTATATGTGTGGTAACCTAAATTCTGACACATTGTGAGTCTTTTCACTCACAACCTCATAAGGAAAGTTGGAGCAGTATTACTGCTTTGGTAATATCAACTAACTAAATGTCAAGAGTCAAATACCCTGCTGGAATGTACAAGGTCTCTGTGAGAAATTGTTTTTTTTAGTTGAATTCGAGGAGGGGGTTGGGGTGGTTGGCAAACCCTGCCAGGATGAACCACAAAAGTCACTAAATGTAATTACCTGTGCTTAACTCTCCGGTAGCTTGGCACATAAGCAGTGAGGCTTAACAAAAATGTAACCTGTAAAGTACTTATGCAGTACACCAATAACTATACACAATATAAAAAAAATTTGCCCACCAAGTTGGAAAAATAGATTACAATTTAAATATCTGACACCACAACTACAAAGTAGAACCAGGTATATGCATTTTTAAAGATTTAAGTGAAAATAGTGTCATAAAGCACAAAGCGCAATTGTGGTAATATCATTGAGCAAGAACGGGTGAAAGTCACAAGTTCAGGCTGACTGCGATGGTGCATGTTACTGGGACCAGGCAAGTCCAACTGAAAGAGTTACCTTGAAAGTCCAGCATGAAGAGTTCCGTGAAAGGGACCATGCGGAGAAGACAGCATTGCGGATGGGTGACCTGCTGTAGCGCGAAGCTCCTGGCAGGCGTTGTGGATGGTCATTGCTGGAGCTTCGGGTTGGTGGTCACCGCGAGCTGTCGATGCTGTAATGAAAAGAGCAGATCTCACACTGCCATGCGTCACTTGCAGGCACTGTGGCACGAAGAATCGGGTTCGCTGGAACCTTGCATTGGCAGGTGGGCCTGCTCTCTGACTGAGGTCAAGATCTGAGGGGCACCTTTTGGGGATCAGGAACTCAATTGAGCAGAGGTCAGTAGGGCTCAGGCAGCAGGTCAGCTGGGCAGTTGCAGCGCCCACAGGAGCTTGTTATGTGCCTGTAGCTCAGACCAGGTGGTCAGCTGGCTTACACTTGGAATTGCGCCAGCCTGGGGTGAAGGGTGCATATTGAGTCTTTCTATTCAGCAAGTAGGTTAGCAGGCTACTGAGCAGCAAGGCAGCAAAGTGGCAGTCCTGGCATCAAAGCAGTCCTTCTTCTGTAGCATCCACAGGTCCAGGAGTGTACTCAAGTGTGGGCCTTAGGGTCCCCTTTTATTTATGGTGCCTTCTTTGAAGTAGAACTTTCTAGAGAATCCCTATTTAAGTGCTTGAAGTTTCCGGAATCCCATACCGTGGCTCCAAGCTGGCTGCATTAATAATGCAGGGGGGACAAATCCTTTGTGTGAAGGCAAGCACAGCCTATTCAGATGCAAGTGGGGCTGTGATGAGCTACGCTCCCTATCCTGTCAGTTGAAGGCCCATCCAACACACCCAATCCCTCTATTGTGTAGCTGCTTAGGTGGAATAAATAAAATCCAACTGTCAACCACACCCAGTTATGTGGCCCAGGATCAGCTGCAAGCACCAAATAGTTAAGGGCAAGAAAATGCTAATTTTGTAAAAACACATTTTCAAATTTGTAACTTAATTTCTGACTATCACTAAAGAGGATTTTTTTTCATTACAATTAGACCAAACATGAAATGCTTACTTGCTACAAAACAAAAGTTAATCCTTGCTAAATGTAATAAGGCAATTCAATGTTATCCTATGGGAGAGGAAGGCCTCGCAGTAGTGAAAAAATAAATCACTAACAGGACATGTAAAACATAAAAGTACATGTCCAACCTTTTAATTACAATGCACCATGCTACCTAAGATCTACCTTATGGGTGACATTTATGCAATAAAATGGGAGTATAATGCCTGGCAAAGGGGTTTATATTGCCAAGTCAAATTGGCAGTTTAAAAATACATTTAGGCCGCAATGGCAGGCCTGGGACATGATTCTTAAGGGTTACTTAAGTGGGTGGCATAGTAAGTACTGCAGGCAGACCAGTAGCATTGGATTTACAGGTCTTAGGTATATAGTATACCACTTTACTAGGGACGTATGTGTAAATTAAACATATCAATCAGCTGTACACCAATTTAGCCATGTTTTAGAAAGAGGGCACACACACTTTAGTGCTGGTTAGTAGTGATAATGTGCACAGAGCCCTAACATAAACAAAAAAGGTGAAGGCAAAAAAAAGTCTGGAGGTGACCCTACAAACAGACCAAGGTCTAACAGCCCCATCATCTCTCCACTAATATACTGCTTTGGAAATTATATGTTAACCTGCTTACAGAATACCTGGGTGATTTAAACATTTGTATAATTAGATTATGAAGTACTGTGTACTTCATCCTTACGCTGCCCTAAAGGTTAACTCAATTTTGTTTTAGCTTCACATTTGTCTTTGGATTTCTCAGGTAATATTTTCCAGGATAGATAAACTGATGACTATTTTCTTTTTTAAACAATTTGCATTAAGAAAAGATTGAGCAAGGCTATGCAGTACATTTTGCAGTATGGTACAAGAAACCCAAATTAATATTTTTTATAGCTTCCCTACAAACCAAACCTCTCACCTTCCTCCCTACCAACCACCACCTCCAACACAGAAATCCGTGTCATGTCCACGTGAGAGGTTTCTAATCCTTCTTCCTTCACCATGATAATGTTCTCTTTTCCATTTTGATTGGCCACTGCACAGTTAGTAATTCAAATCTGACGGTCTCAGTCTGGGTGGCCTAGTCACGCATACTTCAGATCCCAATAAATTTTCAATCAGAGGTTGCAGAAACTTTTAAAACTTGTTGTGCTGGATATTCAGGTCAGACGCTATTTTTTCCATCACTACCAAATCCCAGCATTTCATATACCATCTGTTTAGCGTGTTTCCAATCTGCAGTCATTTAATGTTTAGCTGCTGTTCTTAAATAATGCACAAATGTTATTTTTTTGTTCATACGTGGGATCTCTAAGCCAAAACAGGAGGATCCTTGCCATAGCTGATATTGAGAAGCCAATGAGGAGTGTGGTACAAGAGAGAATTTTCTTCCACAAGTGTTGTAGTCTATTGCAGGACCATCAAATGAAGGGGTATATTCCACCTCAATGCACCTTCAACAAATCCCATGTGTTCGGGTAGATCTGTTTAAGTTGTTGAGGAGTAAAGTACCAACGGTACATCAGTTTGCACCTCTGTTCTCTGTGTAGTATTTTCCGTGTTCCTTGTTTACGCTTATAAATAGTTTTTCCTACTCTCCAGATAGTACTTCTCTTCTCAGGATTTTCTCCCATGATTTCTGAAAACCCGAATGTTTCTCCTCTCTTTAGTAACATGTAAATGTTTGATATGACTAATCCTGGAGATCCTGTGTAGCTCCTTCTTTCATGTAATGCCGATTGGAGTAGCAACAGTTTTGCACTGTGCAAAAGATGTTATGGTCCCTTTCATGAACAGATTTCGTAATGTAAGGCAGTTTCTGACATATGAACATCTGACCTTCCTTCACTGATGTAAAGTCTGGGTTTTGGTGGATGTAAAGGGTGATGGGTAGGTGTAAGCCCCAGTTTAGTATGTACTTCATTCCCTGTTCTCATTACTGTACTTAGGATGTCACTAGCATAAGCATTTTTTGGCCTGGCAAGTTCTGGTAACCAGAGAACATCCCATGGTGGCACACTCATCATTACTCCTTCCATGATCACCTATGTATTTGTCTGTTTCTTTGATGATGCAGGCCTGAAGGAGCTGTAGCTATGTGGCCTGGTAATGCCTCCAAAGGTCAAGCATCTCTCTTTATCTCTAGGCGCCATCAATACTTTCCCATAAATTGTATCCACTTTCTCACATAATAAAACGTTTCTATTTGCTTTAGCAGGGAAGGTATTTCTTCTTTTGTCATGAAGTTAAATTAAATGTAGACTTTTCAGTGTTGATGCAAAACCCTGTTATCTTTTCAAAGTGCTTCAGGTGACATACCATCAAAGCTAGCGATTGTTCGATTTAGTTAGCTTCGGAGAATGTCATCGACAAAGAGACATAGCTTATGAGGTTCACCCCCAAATTCAAGCCTATGTAGCTTTGAGTCTTCACTTATTACCACAAATGGTTCTACTGATCGTGCAAATAGCTGCAGTGAGGGGGGCACCCATCTGGCCACTGTGTTAGTTTTAGTCCTACTTAATATCCTTGTTGCAGGTGCATTTTAACTTGCTGATATCCAATTCCTCATCTTAGCACCAGAGCCCAGACTACTCTAGGTATGGCTCAGAAAGCTCCTGTGAACGCATTTAATCACTTTTTCTGCATCTAATGTGAGTAAGATCGCTGGAATTTTCTTCCTTGTGACTTTCTCCACCAAGTGAGTGATCAGTTTGATATCCTTTGTGTAGGAGGCTGGCCTGGTTTGCAGTGGGTGCCTATGGTACTTACACTGTATACCAGGTCCAGTTATCCCTTATTAGTGTAGTGTAGTGTAGGCGGTGTCTAGAAGCCAGGCTCTCTAGAGGTAGCTGTGGATGAGCAGCCAAGGCTTATCTAGGAGACATGCAAAGCTCATGCAATACCACTGTAGTCACACAGTACTCAAACACATGAAAGAAAACACCCAGTGTTACAAAAATAAAGGTACTTCATTTTGGTGTATAGGTAAAATGGGGTGCAATACCAGGGGATTACAGGCGCTCAGGATACTAATTGGCCAATTATATCATTAGGGGTTGCCTACACAAGGGAAAACACCCATCCCTCGAAGGTTCAACATAAACCCAACAATATGCAACACAAAGTGAGGCCCCCCTCGCCGAAAGAATTTTTTTCATTCACAAGTTAAGTAAGTCAAAATTCAAGTGAGTAAAGTTCACATCAAGTAAGTCAAAATTCAAGTGAGTAGAATTCAAAGGAATGCAATCCATAAATTTCACGTAAATCAATATAAAGTCCAATCCAATCCAGAAGGGTATTTGATCACATCTTCAAATTTACAGCATCATCCATGGAAATACACTCCGAGCCAACACGTGTTTCGTCATGGGGAAGTCTTCTAGTCCCCAACGACTTCTTCAGGGCTCTTATAAGCTTCCAATTTCAAATAGTTTTAAATTACTCCAAAAGGTAGGTATTGTTTCTAATATGACTGCTCAGTGTAAAACATCATGCATCTAATTCCTTGATAGTTGTATGTTCAGTAATTGAAAAGCCATTTTATTCAAAGCTAATAGGCTGCAAACGATCCAAATACGGCGTCTAATCGCTTGCAAACGCCATTGTTGCGAGCTCATGCAATACCACTGTAGTCACACAGTACTCAAACACATGAAAGAAAACATCCAGTGTTACTAAAAATAAAGGTACTTCATTTTGGTGACACAAATACCAAAAAATACCATAGAGGCTATACTCCCTTAGGAGGTAAGTAATACACAAATTATACACACTAGATGCAGAAACAGGTGTAAGAACAGTTAGAAAACAGTGCAATTAGTGAAAATCACAATAGTAAGAAATGGGCCTAGGGAGAACACAAACCATATACTATACTAGAAAACCCCAAACATAAGTACCAGAACCCACCCCAGTGCCCAGGAAAGCAGGAGTAAAACACAGTAACTTTCCCAGAATACACACAGAAACGGGACAGATGATTATGCAAGAACCAGAAGAGACTGCAAGACACCAACAACGGATTCCCGGATCTGAAGACCTGTGGAAGAAGGGGACCAACTCAAAGAAGCACAGAGGAAGATCAGGAGCCCCTGCTGACCCAGATAAAGGTGCATAAGAAGAACCACCGGTGAAGAAGAACAGTCAGTACTGCACCCAAGAAGATGGATTTGGGTTCCTGGTTTCTGCATATGATTTCCCATGACGGATGGAAGATTGCAGTCTGGTTTGCGTTGCTGGAGTCAGCCAATAAGCCTTAGTACATGCAAAGCTCACGGTTAGCGGAAAAGTGCGCTGCCTGGGACCAGGAAAGACTCTACCCATGAGGGGAAGACAGAGGGAGCTCTCAGCAAATCAGAGAGCCCACAGAAGACCAGGCAGTGCATACAGGAGTCCCACAGCACGGGGACAAAGAAGTTGCAGAAGAGGCCCACGCAGCACTACAACAAAGGCTCCCACATCACCGGAGAACCACTCGGGTAGCTGTGCGTCGCAGGATGGAGTGCTGGGGGCCAGAGCTACAAGGTGCACGAAGAAGTTTGTGGAGAAATGGCAACAAGCCTTGGCAACTGCAAAACATGCGGTGCATGGAGGTACTGTCTTGCGTAGGGAGGCAGGCTCTTACCTCCACCAAAGTTGGACAGTAGAACGTCTGGACCTCTTCAGTCCACCACCCGTGATGCAGGATCCACGCTGCTCAGCAAGAGAGGGGATCCATGCTGAAGTAGTGGGGTGACTCCTTCACGCCAAGGGAGATTCCTTCGTTCTTCTGAAGCAGGCTGAAGACAGGCTGTCCTCAGAGGATGCACGACCGGGAAACAGTTGCAGTTTCTGGCAGGAGCTGAAAACACAATATTGCAGAAGGAGTCTTGCTTCTTTGTTGCAGTTTGTAGAGTTCCTGGAGGGTCTAGATGCAGTTTCTTTAGTGAGAACTCGAAGTGTAGAGGATTCCCACTGGAGCCTTGCAATCAGAATCTGAAGAACCACCTGCTGGCACTGGCTCCCAGAGTTCCCTGCCAACCTGGAATCCAAGATGGCAAAGCCCAGGGACCCTCTGGAGGATCTCTGAGCACCACTCCTGGGGTGGTGTTGGACAGGAGAGTGGTCACTCCGCTTTCCTTTGTCCAGTTTTGTGCCAGAGCAGGGACTAGTTTATGCAAGGAGGGCACCAAATGTGCCCTCCAAAGCATTGCCAGTGGCTTGGGGAGGCTACCCCTACCAATCCTGTAACACCTATTTCCAAAGGGAGAAGGTGTAACACCCCTCTCCCAATGTAAATCCTATGTTCTGCCTTCCTGGGCTCAAGCTGCTTGAGCAACAGGAGGGCAGAAACCTGTCTGTGAGGTGGCAGCAGCTGTGGCTGTCTGGAAAACCTCAGAAGGCTGTAATGGCAATACTGTGGATCCTCCCTTAAGGAGCCCCTAGAGTGCATGGAATCATACAACGAATGCTTGCAAAAGCCTTGGGATAGGATTCCAACATGTCTGATACCAAACATGCCTATGTTCGGAGTTACCATTATGTAGCTGGACATAGGTAGTGACCTATGTCCAGTACACGTGTAAAATGGCTCCCCCACATTCACAAAGTCTGGGAAAATGGTCTTGGAGGTCATGGGGGCACCTCTACTAGTGCAGAGATGCCCTCACACACAGGTACTTTGCACCCTGCCCTCAGGCTGGAGGGCCTGCCATAGGGGAGACTTATAAGTGACCTGGTGCAGTGTAAATGGCCCTTTGCCTGGGCTACCTATAGGTGGCAAAAGATATGCTGCAGCCGATAGGGATCCCCTGGAATCCCAATTCCATGGGTACCTAAGTACCATATACTAGAGACTTATAAGGGGGCACCAGTATGCCAATCACGGACAATGACCTCATGCAACATATAAGACGGGTAAGCCCACGTTGTTGTGGGATTTGTCAAATTAGGCTACAAGTTCAATTCCAACAAAACAAAACTAGCCTTCCTTAGTGTCCTGTTTTTGGGATACAAATTATCAGATGAAGGCAAGAGCCTAACGACCCAATTTTTAGAAAAATGTGCACAACTACAACATCCAAACACCATAAAAAAGCTCCAGTCTTTATTGAGCTTTTTAAATTTTGCCCAAACATATATTCCAGATTATGCACAATGCATTAAACCTTTATACGTCTGGATACGTCCTGATTTTTCCAGTACATACTGGACAGTCAAACACGCATTCTCAGAGCATTACAACAAGACATGGTTGCAGTTAAACACTTACATTCAAGGGACAACAAAAACACTTGGTCATCTGAGTGATTGCTAGTGCCATTGGTTTTTACCTATGTAACATCCAATGAGGGTGAGACCGTCCCGACTGCATACAAATCACATTTGTATTCTATAGCAGAACAACGCTTTGCTCCCACTGAGAAAATTCTCACTGCTGTTCAGATGGATGTCATCAAAGAGAGACCTCTGGTCCGGGGGAAACTTACCACTGTCCTATCTCATATCGCAGTCCTTGAGGCTGTGACAAAATCTTACGTTCCCAACGCTAAAGCTCTACATCCACATTGGATTCAATGGGCAACGTCTCTGACAGCCTCTGATGTTGACTATATTTTTGACTCAAAATTACAAGCTCATTTTTTTTGCAACACAAACTTGAATACCTAATTCCAGCAGACACATTGCCTATTGAACAATATCCAACAATTATGTACACTGGGGACTGAGCCCAACCACCTACAGGTACACAACATCAACACTCCGCTCACTTACACAGGTCTGAGTGGCTACATGAAGGATGGAGGGTTCCGTCCACAACATACTTCTATGCAGACCTTAGGGGACTGCACTGCACGATTGGCAGAACTTAAAGCTCTGGTGATGGCACTGGAACACACAGATCCAGAACTGACGTGGATTTCTGTGATTCATACTATCATGTCCAGTCCTTCAATGAATATCTGCATTACTGGTGCCAGAATGGGTTCTGAGATTCAAAGGGTAACACCATCAAACACAAACTTCTTTGGAAGAAAGTAGCGGATCTGAAGGAAACGCTAACTAATGTCCATGTTGTACATACACTAGGACACCATCTGTTAGACTTGGAATCCGTGGCGTGGTCTTCCCTAATTCTTTGCCTCTGTTTCCCAGGTTGCTGGTGTGTGCTGGACTCTCTTTTTGTTACTCTGGGCACTAAAGTGTAAGTGCTCCTGTATAAAATATGTATGTAATTGGTTTATCTATGATTGGCATATTTGATTTAATGTTAAGTCCCTAGTAAAGTGCACTGGAGGTGCCCAGGGCCTGTAAATCAAATGCTACTAGTGGGCCTGCAGCACTGGTTGTGCAACCCACAATAGTGGTTCTGTAAACATGGTTCAGACCTACCACTGTAGTGTTTGTGTGTGCAGTTTTAAACTGCCAATTTTACTTGGCAAGTGTACCCACTTGCCAGGCCTAAACCTTTCCTTTTATGTAAGACACCCCTAAGGTAGGCCCTAGGTAGCCCCATGGGCAGGCAGGGTGCAGTGTATGTTTAAGGTAGGACATATACTAATGAGTTTTATATGTCCCAACAGTGAAATACTGCCAAATTCGGGTTTCCCTGTTGCAAGGCTTATCCTTCTCATAGGTTAACATGGGGGCTGCCTTTAAATGTCATTGAAGCTTAGATTCCCTTTGGGAGCAGATAGACGTGTGGAGTTTGGGGTCTGAGCTCACAATGTAAAAATAAATCTTTTAGTAAAGGTGATTTTGAGATTGTGTGTTTGAAAATGCCACTTTTAGAAAGTGTGCATTTTCTTGCTTAAACCATTCTGTGACTCTGCCTGTTTGTGGATTCCCTGTCTGGGACAGTTTGACAGTTGGGCTGTTTGCACCTCTCTCTAGACAGTGACACAAAGGGAGCTGGGGTGTAGCCTGCATATCCTGATGAGCCATCTGTGCTAGGAGGGAGGGGAAGAATGGTCACTCACACCTGAAAGGGCTGTGCCTGCCCTCACACAATGCAGTCTCCAAAGCCCTGGTGTGTGTCTGGGGCCTGGCCTGGGCAAGGCAGGATTTCACAAACAAGAGGGACTTTCCTTTGAGGTAAGCCTACTTCAAAGGCCAAAATGGGTATAAGAAGGGCACCCAAAACCACAGACTTTAGATCACTTCTGGACATCAACAGGAAACTTTGCCTGGTGAAGAGCTGAAAAGTGCTGCCCTGCCTGTGACTGTGCTTTGTGGAGCTATCCTGCAGTTGCTGCTTCACCCTGGTGAAAGGGGACAAAGACTGGACTTTGTTGTGCATTCCTGCTTGTGAAGAAATCTCCAATTCCTTCTAGTGAAGAAATGTCCTGAGCTTGCCTCCTGTTGTTGAAGTCTCAGGGCCATCAAAGACTTCCCCTGCAGCACCTGGAGTCTTTGCTGAGACTCCTGCCCTGCTAAGTGGTGCCCTGCCCAGTTCCTGGGGCCTTGACAGGTGAAGCTGGCAGACCAATATTGAAAATCCACTCACCGACTGCCATGCGGGGAAATTTCTTACACAACCTTCGAGATGCGGCTGAAGAAACAACGAGTCGCCGGCTCCGTGGCTGAAATCGATGCAGTGCGGCTGGGAGATCAATGCTCACGGCTGGAGAAATGACACGCTGCATCGTTAATGGAGGCTGGTAAAGTCGCAACCCACATAGCGCAGTTTTGCTATCACCGTGCTGTTGGATTTCGACGCAAACCTTGCTGGGTGCAGAAAAACTACGCAACTCCTGTCCGGACCAGAGTGCTGCCCGGATCAACGCATCACTCTCCTGCGGAGAGGAAAACCGACATATGCCAACCAAACCGGAGAAGGAGAAACGATGCACGATCTCGCTTGCAGATGAGAAATCGATGCACTGCTTACCTTTTTTGACGCACACTTGCCCGTGCGTGTTATTTTGACGCTACCCAGGTACTTTTCAATGCTAACAGTGTTTTACCTGTATACAGAAGAATTTAAGACTCTTTTGCTTTTAAAATTAATAACTTGACTTGTGTATGCTGGATTTTTGTCGTTTTGGTCTTGTTTTGGTTAGATAAATATTTTCTATATTTCTAGCCCTCTGTTGTGTTATCTTATAGTGTTTGCATTAAGTTACTGTGTGTTGGTACAAATACTTTACACCTAGAACTCCGAAGTTAAGCCTGCCTGCTCGTGCCAAGCTACCAAGGGGGTGAGCGGGGGTTAGCTGAGGGTGATTCTCCTTTACCCTGACTAGAGTGAGGGTCCTTGCTTGGACAGGGGGTAACCTGACTGCCAACCCAAGACCCCATTTCTAACACCAACATGTTGGAATACATGTTGCTGGCAACACCTTAGCTGATGAAGAAGCCAAATCAGCAGTAGCTACGGATTCTGTTGCTGCAGTAACTCATTCTAGAACGAAATTGGATGATGTAACACTGGCTGCTGTGAAAGCTTCGGCTGACTGCATACCCATGCCAAAGGCAAGTCCTGCCAAGTATTCCTGAACCACAGCGAGAGGCTTCTAACAGCTCTCCTCTTCCAAACACAGCTCCAGTTTTTGCACGAACTGCTTCTGGATATTTTGCCGACATCAATGGCATTTTCACGGACTCATCTGCGTCTACTGCAAAAGAACTGTCAAGAGCACGTAAGCTGATAATGTGGCTCAAAATTAACTATTTTATTCTTCCATGGAACAATCTATGGCTCTTATTAACTATAACTGCCTTCCTCCTTTGGATTGGGTTTGTCATTGTTTTCTTTTTTACTGGTACATGGTCATTACCATTCTGAACGCTCTAAATTTGAACTGGTGGATGAGGTCCTAAAACCACATTTTTGCTCTCACAAAGTCAGTAGTGACTTGTCCATAGCGAACACTTCCGCTATACCAATTCTTGATGGGACTGTTTGGGATAAAGTATCATTTGATATATATGGCCCGATGGAGGTCATTCAAATTCCATATGTATTTAAACTTTCCATGAACGATGTTATAACACCCGGAGTAGTTTCTGATGATTGTGATGTGAAAACAGTCGATTCTATGATGTTTGATTTGCAATATTTCAATGTATTTGAAAGTGAGTATGTTTATCATTCCAAAAAAAATTATGGAGATATGTTCTGTTCTAATTATTATGGACATTGTTTCATTCACAGAGCAAGTACCGTAAAGACTATCTTTAATTATACGCAGAGGGAACACTGTCCGACTGCGCCAGTGCAGAGTTCCCAAACGTATGCTGAAAAGTCTGCATATTTCTCTGGGCAAAATGTTAAAAATGCTGAGTAGTATTGTTTTATATTGCCATGAATGTAAAGTCAACACATTTTATTGATTCATACACAATTGATTTATATTCTGATTCCTTTGTTTTCGGGTTAGCTATATAAGGCTATGAATATTGGTTGAAGTCAATAGAAAAGTGTGTGGGGAACTAATAGAAAATAAATCAGGAAATAAGGGGAAAGGAAGCTTTATTTAGTGCATTCCTGATTTCTGTTCAAATTATATTTTTAAATTCAACTGTACAACAGACAAGTTGTTTAGACTTAGCAAAAATTACGGGTTTGAATGCAGCCAGTATTACTGCCCCTGCAAAATTTTACAAATGGCAAAAGCTCATAAATGCAACTGAAGATCAGCTCGATGAGTGGGTCCAGAATGGAACATTTAACACATCACTTTCACGTCCTGGTAGGTTACTGTGGTCAGCAGACACCAGTGGGTGCCATACACGTTTTGTAAACTCAACGGGGGTTTTAGAACAAATAGGCCAGACCCTCGCTATGTGTCATCAGAACACTTGGGTATACTGACAACATATAGGGGGTAATTTTGACCCCAGTGACAAAAACTGCCTACCGCCCCAGCGACGGCCGCCAAAAGACCATCGCTGCGGCGACCAGCCGTCTGCCAAATTATGACCACAGCCGGAGGATGGCAGTAAGGTGATGCTGCTGCCAGCAGCAGCGCCACACACCAATAGACCGCCACCAGCCATATTATGAGAATAATACAGCCTGGCAGTGTTCTGTTGGCGGATGCTGCTGCTAGCAGCAGCGCCCCGTCCCGTCTCCTGCCAGAGGACCCCCTGGATCCAGGTAAGTGGGTGCTCCGACAGGAGAGGGGGGTGTTGTGTGTGTATGTGGGTGTGTATGTCTGTGCGTGCATGCGGGTGTGTGTTGCATGTTGTATGTGTGTGCATGTTTGGGGGTGTGAATGCGTGTCTGCGTGTATGTATGTAAGTGTGTGTGGATATGTGTGTGAATGGATGCATGCATGCGTGGATGAATGTGGGAATGGGTGTGTGTATGCGTGTGTGAAGGGAGGGGTGTGTATGAAGTGGGGTCTAGAGGGGGGTGTATGAAGGAGGGGTCTGGAGAGGTGGGGGGGTGGAACATGTGGAGGGCGAGAGGGGTGGGGAAGACCCCTATAAGTGACAAAGAAAGGAGCCACAAAAACCATGGCAGTAGGTGGGGTCATAATCCCGCAGGCGGGCAAGTGACGGGCGTCGGGCTGGAGATTCTTGTCTCCAGCCCGACAGCTGTTACCACTGTGGCAGTCGGTGTGGTACATTGGCGGTTTGGCTTCAGCCAAACCGCCAATGTCATAATATGGAGGAAAGTACCACCAGCCTGTTGGCAGTACTTTCCTCCATATCACCGCCGACCGCTGGGGTCACAATGACCCCCATAGTGTAGGGAAATTATGCCAGCATTGGTTGAAAAGTTCCTAATTTGATGCTATAAAAGGAGACCTCAGTCTCCTGTCTAACAATACAGATTTGCAGGCTTTCCTGTTAGGCCCCAGAAGACAACGCAGAAAGCGCTTCTTATATGCAGTACATAATGAAATTTGGAAACTTTCCCAACAAGAAACTGCTTAGGAAAGTTTACAAAAAGCATTAGCCATTGTAGATAATAGGACTAACACCCTATCCCACTGGACACACACTTTAAACATTGTCTCTTCTGCAATAGACATAGTACAGAGTGACATGTCATCTTTACACCATGGACAGTCAACTAAGGTCCACTATGCAGTTAGGTTGGACACTACAAACATTAAAAGCAAGTCATGTTCCCTGGCAACACGTTAGTGCAAGGGACATATTTTCAACATTTAATTTAAGGTGGCAGCAACAAATAATGGCTAAAAAGGAAGCAACTTATGTCATGCTAAACACTGAGAAATTAGAAAAGTTGACTTTTATTGTGGCTGAAATACCATCTGCTGAATGGTTAATACACAGGGTTATTAATCTGCCTATTTCAACAATTTAATTCACATCCTGCTTGAGACACATTCCAGTAGGCAGATATGAAAGGCTGGGAGATAGTTATATACACAAGGTGTGGGAGCTTCCCTTTTCGAACAACCATTTCAATGGTCTGTAAGAGGTCTTTCTTAGCTGCAGTGAATGCAAGACATCTGTGAGCCATTCAATAGTTTGTTAAGTAGCTGTCTTTGCACGGGTGTGTAATGCCTCGGCAGCAACCTTGGCTTGCTATCTGAAGAGAGTTTGAGTCCCCTTGATTAGACCTGCGTTCCAGGTGATCTTAAATGGAGGCTCCTTCACTGTGAGAGTTGTTGTGAAATGTGATATGGAATGGATTATGTCGTTTCGGTCTCCCAAATTGTTACCTGTTGCAGGAATGTCCTTTTTCCCCTACACAACAAAGGGAAGTAGCAGAAATTTGGCTTCATATTGCTTCTTCAGATGTGAATTCTGACAAGTTTGAGCAGACATGAAGCCTTGTTGTTTCAGAAACATGTGGCCCTAACATCTGCAAGCGAGACCTATGTGCTTCAAGTTGCGAGGTCATCTGCAGAGATTCAGTCCCTTTTAAGTACAAACTTTCCGAGACACTTTGGTGAACTCGTTGGACGAATATTTAACACGTCCAGTACTACTGGAATCGCACATTTCTTTAAGGCTGTTTGTTCTAGTTTCATTCACATCTTTTCCTCTATATTTGGCTTGTTACCTTCAGCCATGCACTCGTTATTTTCAAGTGTTTTCAGGGGATTTCCGATAACTTTGGCTATAATAGGTGAAATTCTGTTGTTGGTATTTTTTCTGAGCAATGGCTGTCCCTTCACAACAAGGAGGACTGAAAGCGCTTCTACCGGCGCCACTGTGTTGTGAAAGCATGATGCAGTATTTTGGAGCACCACTCCTGGAAGAACTGGAGTGCGACTGGTCTCTGTCATTTAGACCGGTTTTGGATTGTGTACAGTCTTTGTTTCAATGCCTTTTTGAATGTGCACTGAGAGTTTGTCTTTCTACGCATCGCTTACTTTCATTGGATGCTGATCTGTTGATGTTCTCGCTGACGGCTGATTACCAGACATGCGTGTTGGGGGTGTGTTTGCTACGGGAACCTGTCTATGAGTTGCCCTTCATGGAATATGCGGCTCTTAACTCAACAATGGGCACAACACAGAATGATGCTGCCTTAGCAGGAGCTCAGGCTTTGGAACATGAGTGATCCTTGGTTTTCTTTGGAAATTATTTGGCAATTTTACCACCTGTAGAAATGGAACATTTCCTCACTTCAATTGTCCTGGATACAGTAGACGATTTTAAAAATGAGATTGACTTTTGAATTTGATTTTTTTGGTGTTGTTACTGATGTTTTAAATAGCCCCTTTTACCCTATGCTCAAGTGTCTTAACTTGTCATTTTGACATTCATGTCTAATATGCTTTTATGAATAGGTTTTAGTAGCTTTGATATTTCATTTTAGGCTTTTAAACCAACTTTGAACCAGCAAATGGAGAGTGTTGTATAGCTATTTTAATCATGTTTTAGACACATTATTTTAGCAAACGAGGCTTGCCATTGTGCACTTTAGCCCAGTTACATTTTATTCAGCACTGCCTTGTTTTTCTAACATTAGCCACATTTGGGGTTGTTCTTTCACACAGGAAAGCATTACGTTCTTAGCACAGCATCCATTTCACTTTGTGCTTTACTCAAGGCTGCAGTCAGATAGGGTTGCCAGCAAAAGTGGTACGCTCGGTCTCAGACATTCACAGAAACATGAATATCCTTACACTGGGACCTTTTCCTAGAACATCAACTATTTTATTATAAAAACACTTATCTGTCCCATACACGCTAGAAGGAGATTCCAGCCAGATGACCAGAACTGCATGCTGACAGCAGATTGTCTTCCCTACAGCTGCTTGCTTAGATTGCTGAATCCCTGACCTATATGGGAACAGTGTCTTTTTAGACAACAGGCTTCCTTGCTCAGGTATGGGGGATGATGTCTTCACAGGGGAGGAAACCTGAAGGGCAGATTAGGGCTTATCACGCTGTGCTCCGACATGAAGTCTTGAGGAAGAACCTCAAGACGTGGCTCTTTGAATGAGGCACAGACCTACCACCAGCACCTTGAGACCCTCACAGGTGAGTGGTTGTGCTTTATAAAAACAAATTGATTGATAACATAGTTTAAGTAGGAAACAAATATATTACTCCTAGTGACAGTATGGTGGGTCTGTTTTTGTGTTTCACACTCCTTGTCACAATTTTGCTTGTAGTGTGTTTTATCATCCTAGCTAATGCAATACATGCCATTTTATCTAAGATGCAGTTACTTCAATAATGAAAATGTCACTTACCCAGTGTACATCTGTTCGTGGCATCAGTCGCTGTAGATTCGCATGTTTTGCAATAGCTCGCCATCTGGTGTTGGGCCGGAGTGTTACAAGTTGTTTTTCTTCGAAGAAGTCTTTCGAGTCACGGGACCGAGTGACTCCTCCTTTTGTGTCCATTGCGCATGGGCGTCGACTCTATCCTCGATTGTTTTTCCCCGCAGAGGGTGAGGTAGGAGTTGTATTGTAGTAATAGTGCCCATGCAATGGAGTGACTAAGTATGTACCTATATAAGGTTGAAATGATATATATACAAATAGTTGAAGGTAACTTCCGAACTGCTACAGGCTCCCGGGGAGGCGGGTGGGCACATGCGAATCTACAGCGACTGATGCCACGAACAGATGTACACTGGGTAAGTGACATTTTCAGTTCGATGGCATCTGTCGCTGTAGATACGCATGTTTTGCATAGACTAGTAAGCAGTTATCTCCCCAAAAGCGGTGGCTCAGCCTGTAGGAGTGGAAGTAGTCTGAAACAATGTTCTTAATACGGCTTGCCCTACTGTGGCTTGTTGTGCGGATAACACGTCTACACAGTAGTGCTTGGTGAATGTGTGAGGCGTAGACCATGTGGCTGCCTTACATATTTCTTGCATTGGGATGTTTCCTAGAAAGGTCATGGTAGCACCTTTCTTTCTGGTTGAGTGTGCCCTTGGTGTAATGGGCAGCTGTCGTTTAGCTTTAAGGTAGCAGATTTGGATGCATTTAACTATCCATCTGGCTATACCTTGTTTTGATATTGGGTTTCCTGCATGAGGTTTTTGGAATGCAATAAATAGTTGTTTAGTCTTTCTGATGTTTTTAGTTCTGTCAATGTAATACATTAATGCTCTTTTGACATCTAATGTATGTAGTGCCCTCTCAGCTACGGAATCTGGCTGTGGGAAGAACACTGGAAGTTCCACTGTTTGATTTAGATGGAACGGTGAAATAACCTTTGGTAAAAATTTAGGATTAGTCCTTAGGACGACCTTATTCTTGTGTAGTTGTATAAAAGGTTCTTGTATTGTAAACGCCTGAATCTCGCTTACTCTTCTTAGGGAAGTAATGGCGATGAGGAATGCAACCTTCCAGGTTAGGAACTGTATTTCGCAGGAGTGCATGGGTTCAAAAGGTGGACCCATAAGTCTAGTTAGGACAACATTTAGGTTCCATGAAGGAACAGGTGGTGTTCTTGGTGGAATAATTCTTTTAAGGCCCTCCATGAATGCTTTAATGACTGGTATCCTATAAAGGGAAGTTGAATAGGTAGTCTGCAGGTATGCAGATATTGCTGCAAGGTGTATTTTAATGGAAGAGAAAGCTAGGTTAGATTTTTGTAAGTGAAGCAAGTAACCCACTACATCTTTTGGAGTTGCGTGTAATGGTTGGATTTGATTAATATGGCAGTAGCAAACAAACCTCTTCCATTTACTTGCATAGCAGTGCCTGGTGGATGGCCTTCTGGCTTGCTTTATGACTTCCATACACTCTTGTGTAAGTTGTAAGTGTCCGAATTCTAGGATTTCAGGAGCCAGATTGCTAGATTCAGCGATGCTGGATCTGGGTGCCTGATCTGTTGGTTGTGTTGAGTTAACAGATCCGGTCTGTTGGGCAGTTTGATGTGTGGTACTACTGATAGGTCTAGCAGCGTTGTGTACCAGGGTTGCCTTGCCCAAGTTGGTGCTATTAATATGAGTTTGAGTTTGTTTTGACTGAGTTTGTTTACCAGATAAGGAAGGAGAGGGAGAGGAGGAAAAGCGTAGGCAAATATCCCTGACCAGTTCATCCATAGGGCATTGCCCTGGGACTGCCTGTGTGGGTATCTGGATGCAAAGTTTTGGCATTTTGCGTTCTGTTTTGTCGCAAACAAGTCTATCTGAGGTGTTCCCCAGAGCTTGAAGTAAGTGTTCAGAGTTTGGGGGTGAATTTCCCATTCGTGGACCTGTTGGTGATCTCGAGAGGGATTGTCTGCGAGTTGATTCTGAATCCCTGGGATAAACTGCGCTATTAGGCGAATTTGGTTGTGAATTGCCCAATGCCATATCTTTTGTGCTAACCGGCTCAACTGCGTTGAGTGTGTCCCCCCTTGCTTGTTTAGATAATACATTGTTGTCATGTTGTCTGTTTTGACGAGAATGTATTTGTGAACTATTATTGGTTGGAAAGCATTTAGTGCTTGAAAAACTGCTAGCAGTTCTAAGTGATTTATATGCAGTTTTGTTTGATGTACGTTCCATTGTCCTTGTATGCTGTGTTGATCGAGGTGTGCTCCCCACCCTGTCATGGAAGCATCTGTTATTACGTATTGTGGCACTGGGTCTTGGAAAGGCCGCCCTTTGTTTAAATTTATATTGTCCCACCATAGAAGCGAGAGGTAAGTTTGGCGGTCTATTAACACCAGATCTAGAAGGTGACCCTGTGCTTGTGACCATTGTGATGCTAGGCACTGTTGTAAGGGCCTCATGTGCAGTCTTGCGTTCGGGACAATGGCTATGCATGAAGACATCATGCCTAGGAGTTGTAATATCATCTTTGCTTGTATCTTTTGTGTTGGATACATGCGTTGTATGATGTTGTTGAAGTTTTGAATTCTTTGTGGACTTGGAGTGGCTACTCCTTTTGTTGTGTTTATTATGGCTCCTAGGTACTGTTGTACTTTGCACGGCAGGATGTTTGATTTTGCGAAGTTGACGGTGAACCCCAGTTTGTAGAGGGTTTGTATGATTTGATTTGTGTGGTGTGAGCACTTTGATAACGAATGGGTCTTGATTAGCCAGTCGTCTAGATACGGGAATACATGTATTTGCTGCCTTCTGATGTGTGCAGCGACTACTGCTAGACATTTTGTAAAGACTCTTGGTGCTGTTGTTAAACCGAAAGGCAATACTTTGAATTGGTAATGTATTCCTTTGAATACAAACCTTAGGTATTTCCTGTGCGATGGATGTATTGGTATATGGAAATACGCATCTTTGAGGTCTAAGGTTGTCATGTAGTCGTGTAGTTTGAGCAATGGTAGCACTTCTTGTAGTGTGACCATGTGAAAGTGGTCTGATTTGATGTATGTGTTTACTATCCTGAGGTCTAGGATTGGTCTTAGCGTCTTGTCCTTCTTTGGTATTAAGAAGTACAGTGAATAAACTCCTGTGTTTATTTGTGTGTTTGGTACTAATTCGATTGCATTCTTTTGCAACAGTGCTTGAACTTCTGTCTCCAGGAGCTCGGAATGATGTTGTGATAAATTTTGTGCTCTTGGTGGTATGTTTGGAGGGAATTGTAGAAATTCTATGCAATAACCATGTTGGATAATTGCTAGAACCCAAGTGTCTGTAGTGATTTCCTGCCATGCTTTGTAATAATGACCTATTCTTCCCCCCACTGGTGTTGTGTGGAGGGGATGAGTGACATGTGAGTCACTGCTTAGTTGCAGGGGTTTTGGGGCTTTGAAATTTTCCCCTATTCCTAGGGAATTGCCCTCCTCTGTATTGGCCCCGAAAGCCTCCCCTGTACTGTCCCTGGTAACTGGACGGTGTTGCCTGTGAGGTGCTGGCTTGTGTGGCCTGACCCCGAAACCCCCCTCTAAAGGGTGTTTTGCGGAAGGTGCCGTAGTTTCCTCTGCTCTGCGGGGAGTAGAGTGCGCCCATTGCTTTAGCAGTGTCCGTGTCCTTTTTAAGTTTTTCTATCGCTGTGTCCACTTCTGGACCGAACAGTTCTTTTTCATTGAAAGGCATATTGAGAACTGCCTGCTGTATCTCTGGTTTAAACCCAGACGTTCGTAGCCATGCATGCCTTCTGATGGTCACGGATGTATTAATTGTCCTTGCAGCTGTGTCTGCTGCGTCCATGGAGGAGCGTATCTGGTTGTTTGAAATGTTTTGACCTTCCTCAACCACTTGCTTTGCCCTTTTTTGTAGGTCTTTGGGTAGATGTTCAATGAGGTGTTGCATCTCATCCCAATGGGCTCTGTCATAGCGCGCAAGTAGTGCTTGAGAGTTGGCGATGCGCCACTGGTTTGCAGCCTGTGCTGCGACTCTCTTTCCAGCTGCATCGAACTTGCGGCTTTCCTTATCCGGGGGTGGTGCATCCCCAGATGTGTGGGAGTTGGCCCTTTTCCTAGCTGCTCCTACAACGACGGAATCTGGTGGCAGCTGTGCAGTGATGAAAACAGGGTCTGTAGGGGGCGCCTTATACTTTTTTTCCACTCTTGGTGTGATTGCCCTACATTTGACCGGCTCCTTAAAAATTTCTTTTGCGTGCCGGAGCATACCAGGGAGCATAGGCAGGCTTTGGTAGGAGCTGTGGGTGGAGGAGAGGGTGTTGAATAAAAAGTCATCCTCGACCTGTTCTGAGTGGAGGCTTACATTGTGAAATTGTGCTGCTCTAGCCACCACTTGAGAATACGCAGTGCTGTCTTCTGGTGGAGATGGCTTCGTAGGGTATGCCTCCGGGCTGTTATCTGACACTGGGGCGTCGTATAAGTCCCATGCGTCCTGATCCTGGTCACCCTGGCTCATGGTGGTGTGAGCTGGGGAATGTGATGGAGTTTGTGCTGGTGAGACGTGAATTACAGGTGGAGGAGAGGGTGGTGGAGTAACCTTTTTCACCACCTTTGTTTGTGGTGTTTGTTCAGTTTGGAACTCCAGTCTTCTCTTTCTTCTAATAGGGGGAAGGGTGCTTATTTTCCCTGTTCCCTCCTGTATGAAGATACGCTTTTGCGTATGGTCTACATCGGTAGATTGCAGCTCTTCCTCGAACCTATGCTTTCGCATTTGGGAGGTTAGTGAATGCTCCTCTGTATAAGAGCCTGAAACTGGGTCGGTTGCAGGTTGTTTTGGCACCGAAACCCTGTCTGCATCTTTTTTCGGCTCCGAGCTGACTTTTCTTTTTTTCGGGGCCGAAACCTCTCGGCGTCGATCTTCGTCGGTGCCGCTGTCTCGGCGTCGAGCCGTGTCTACACCGCTATCTCGGTGTCGATGCTTGTCTCCAGCACTTTCTCGGTCCCGAGAAGGCTGCGTACCGGTGTCTCGACCGGAGTCGGACTGTCTCTGCACTGTTTGGGCCTTTTTCGGTGCCGACGGTCGGTCACCGAATTTATGGGTCGAGCCATGGCCTGGTGGCAGTGGCGTCCCCTGGGCCTTGACAATCTTCTTATGTGTTGTTTTCGACGTCTTACTCACGGTTTGTGGGTCATCGAATTCCTCGGAGTCCGATTCGTGGATCGAGAAGGTACCTTCCTCTTCTTGTTCCTCGAACTCTCGGTGGGCTGTCGGCGCGGACGCCATTTGAAGTCTTCTGGCTCGACGGTCTCGGAGTGTTTTTCGGGACCGGCACGCACAACAGGCCTCGCAGGTGTCTTCACTGTGCTCAGGTGACAGGCACAGGTTACAGACCAAGTGTTGGTTTGTATAGGGGTATAGGGGTACTTGTTGTGGCATTTGGGACAGAAACGGAACGGGGTCCGTTCCATCGGCGTTCTTCAGCACGCGGTCGGGCCGACCAGGCCCCGACGGGGGATCGAAAAACTACCCCGAAGGGCACCGGAGCTCTTCGATCTTCGATGCGGTGTTGAATCTAACTACGCCGATCCCGAACGCAACAATACCGACGAAAATCTTTCGAATTTAGCTATCTTTCCGTTCCGAAACTCGGAGCGACAGGAACACGTCCGAACCCGATGGCGGAAAAAAAACAATCGAGGATAGAGTCGACGCCCATGCGCAATGGACACAAAAGGAGGAGTCACTCGGTCCCGTGACTCAAAAGACTTCTTCGAAGAAAAACAACTTGTAACACTCCGGCCCAACACCAGATGGCGAGCTATTGCAAAACATGCGTATCTACAGCGACAGATGCCATCGAACACCTTATTAAACTATAATCTGTTTGTCTTTGCCTGTGTGAGACCAATGTAACTGAGTGAAAGGGATGAGATCTGATCGACCACGATTCCTCTGAGGAGTCCTCTCTGTCATGCACCCGGTTGCCACAACAATCCCAGGCCTGGGGTGGAGATGATGCACTGCTAGTTGGCCGGAAAACCTGGATTGGGCTGACAGGTGTCAGATGGTGTGGGCCTGTACTCAGTAGCCCACAATTCAGGTGATTCTGTCACCCAAATCCAGTAGTCTCATTAGGATACGCAACATCCTATCTTTCTAAGAGAGCACTGTGTTCGGCTCATGCGGGCAATAACCCCGTGCTCCTGGAGGATTAATGCTGGTGACTGCTCTTTCCAAATATTAGCCCCAGCCCTGTGGAAAAATTTGCTCCTTGAGCTTAGTAACACTCAGAGCCATTTGGATTTGGCTTACATCCTGGCTCTTTACCTATTAGAGATTGTTACTCTTTCTAATCTTCTCCAGGCTCTGCTAACTGGTTCTGGTGAGTAGCGTCGAGAAGCCCCTTGCTGAGGCAGCTATGCGCTTTAGAAAACGTATTAATGTAACATAACATATCCTGATTTAACAGAGCAATAGGCCTGTAAGACTTACATTCCTTAAGGTTTTTCCCAGTTTGGGAATCATGGTCACATCTGCTTTGCACATAGTGAAGTGAACCCCTTTACCTTACCCGTAGGAGTTAAAAAGCTCCATTTGATGCAAGACCATGGTCCCTCTTAGTGATTTATGAAATGTAGCCTTTATTGCAGTTAATACGTCTTCATTTGCAATTGGTCTGTCGTGTAGGGAGTTTGCATTCCTGAAAATAACCCATCCCCCCCCAAATGTTCATCTTTTTCTGCCTGGTGTACAGTTACTGATAAATGTTTCTAAGAACCTCTGTTTTTCCCTTTTCATCCTTCTGAAGCCTACCTTGGGAGTCTATCTATGCTATAAATGCTTTGTTCATTTTGGCATTAATATGATGGGCTCAAAGCCGCCTTGTTTTGTTGCCTGTGGAGTAAAATCTTTGTTGAGTTTTCAATAGTAGGGTTTCTACCTTAATGGTGTGAATGACATTTAGTTGGCCCTTGAGTCTATCTAAGCCTTTCAGCAGCGGCCTGCTTGTTGTAAAGATGTTCCTCTTATCCTTTTAATTTTACATGGAGTTTTTCTGCTTCTAATGATCTTTCCTTCCTGTTCTGTGTAGCCATGGACAATAGGGTGTATCTCATGACCGCTTTCAGTGCATCTCACGTAAAGGACATTGGTGTAGTATTCTTTTGCATGACTGGCACTGAAGTTTTGTAAATAATCGCACATTTCATGTAGATTAGCAGGATCTCACAAAAGATAGACTTTGAGGCGCCATTGCCTATGTGACTGGTCCTTCCTTTCCACCTTCCTCTGCAGTACAATATCAATATGGTCATAAAATGAAATGTCTCCAATCTTCATCCTGTCTACCATTGCCATGATTTTCTGTCCACTAGCACATAATCAATCTTGCTGCATCTCCTGAGAGTAGCAGAGAAAAAAACAAATACTCTCTCGGTGCCATGCCTCAGTCTCTAAGCATCTACTAACCTTAGCTTGTCTATTATGTTTTTCAGCTTTTTACTAGTTGTTTTAAAGACAAGTCTAAGAGTTTGATTTGTCAAGATCCCCATTCCCCACTATGCTGAAATCCCCTTTAACTACTACTTTGCCCCACAAAGATGGCCTACTTCCACCAAAAGGGTACCCAGAAATCTGTCTAACCTTGTAACAACATTATTTTCCCCCTATATTCTGAAGAAGGGCATATCTGCTTTCTTTGTCTCAGTTAGAAATATATGGGTGTGAGAGAGGGTCTCTTTTTGACATGGTTATCCCACACTTTTTGCCAGATGTTGATGTGTCCTAGAAATTGTAGTGCCCAGGGCCCCTGTAAACAGGTTCCCTGGGCCAGAGCTCTTTCCCTAAATTTATTGTGATGCATTGGCATAATTGGATACACCCTTAACTACCTCTATAAGTCCCTAGTTAGTGGGTACCTATGTACCCAAGGCCAGGGGAACTAGGGGTAGGCCCCTGAGGTCAGCAGAACTGATTGTGCCACCCTCTAGGGCCATGCATCCAGATGCATCCAGCACTGCCATTGCAGGCTGAGTGTTCTGGTGCACAGCTAAAACTCAGACTCAACTGGCACACTGTCTGTGTGCCTGTCCACCATACACTGCATTTACTATGGGTAAGACACCTCTCTGGCAGGCCTTATTGCCCTAAGGCAGGGTGCTCCATATTATATGTGAGGGCATAGCTGCATGAGCAATATGCCCCCACGGTGTCCTTGTCAAACCTGGGACATAGTGAGTGAGCAGAGCAGCCATTTTAAAACATGTACTGGACACTGGTCAACACGAGTTTCCCAACTACATGATATCCACTCTGAACCCTGGGTTGTTTGGTATCAAAGAACTCAGAATGATAAATCCAAACTGATGCCAGTCTTGGATTTATCCCATATGGTACCCAGGGGCCTCCTTAGAGGTGCCCCCTGCAAAAGGTAACTAACCCTGGCATGGTTGCTGCCTGGTCTTATCCAGCTGCCACCTCCAGACAGCCAAAATATAAACCTTGGGGGAGAGCCCTTCCTCTCCGGTTTGTAAGACAATGCCCTTCCTGGATGGAGGAGCTAACGCCCCCTCCCTCAGGAATGTGTGATGTCCTGGCAGTGAGCTTCAAATGGCTTACTGCCCTTGAAACTCGACCCCAAAGCCTGCTGCTAGCAGCAACAACTGGCATCCCCCTTTGCAAACTCCCACTTTTAGCAGGAGCAAAAGCAGGAAACCTAACAAAGGGTAAAACGAGTAGCTTTACCTGGCATGCACCACCCCTAAGGTATTGCTTGCAATGTGGACCCTCCTTTTCAGTTTCCTCTATCTTGGGATAGAGCAAAATAGGCAATGAGGTTTAGGGTAGAGACCTTTCCCACAGGAATTGGTTACTATAGTGGGTGTAGCCACCCAAAGATAAACGTCCCATTGGACACTACCAGGTTCCACCTAAAACACTCACTAAATTCAGTATTTAGTGGGTACCCCTAGACCAAGATTTCGGATTCGAAAGGACAAAAGAACAGCACCAAAGAAGATCCAAAGCAACAGTACCGTGGATCGGCTGCACCACAAAAAGGCACCAAACCCTGCCTGTTGCACGCAGGACCCAAAAATCGCTGCTGGTAAGGAGCTGGACACTGGACTGACCCCAAGATACCCAGGGGACCTCCAGGCTTCACAAATTGCCCCAGATCTTCCTTCTGAGTGGAGGCACCACTCTGCAACAAAGCAAGGCCCAACAAGCCTGTGAGGGTCACTTCACTGACCTGCCCATATCTCCCGAACCGCAAGTCGCAGCTGGACTCGATATCACCCTGATGACCGCCAGGACAAACCCTGCAAGTGTGCCAGTGGCTGAGTCGTGCCAATACCCCAGGTAATGGTCAGTGGATGTCAAAAAACAAGTGAAACAGACCCCCTCCCCCCCAGCTGCAACTGGACCTGAAGGAAGCCCCAGTTGAGGGACTTCAGGAACAAACCAGATCTCCCAGCAGAATGCCCCATTTGCCTGCAAGAGACCTTGAACACGACCGACATCTGGACCAGTGAGGCATCTTTGCACACAGCCCTTGGATAAACAACTCACCCTGAAACAAGGAACCATCTGTGCCCCAAGGGTCTCTCACCCCACCCCTTGCGACCTCAACACCACAAGGGGACCCCAAGGCACCACCTTTTAACCTGCCCCTGCAGACCTGTTCCAAGTGGTCCTCACAGTGGCCCTGCACCAGTTCCAAGAGTCTTTCAAACGCTGCTCGTACTGGAACCGGGAGTCGCCCGAACTTCTTCTGCTGGCACAGCGTGCCCACCGACAACTGCGGCCAACCTGTCAAAGCTGAACTTGGTAACCCAAACGCATGATTTTATATGCACTTTTATAGGTGACCTTCCATTGATTCCTATGGGGCGTAACTACGCACAGAAAGACTGCATTTATTAACACTTGAAAAAATCATAACTTATAAAGTACTTAACCAATTTTGATAATCTTGGTCTCAAAAATTATATAAAAATCTGAAATACTTATATAAATAGGTCTCGAGTTATTCCTTTGAGTGTGTGAGTCGCACGATTGATACTGTGTGTACAACAAATGTTTTGCACTTCTCCAAGATTAGCCTAACTGCTCGACCATGCTACCTAAAAAATCAGAGCAGTAGGTGATCTAGTTTTTGCTTCTGGGACTTGACCCCCTACAGTGTGCCTAGTTTGTACACTACATAGAGAGCCAGACTCCTACAATGGGCTTGCACAGTTTACTTATCTTATACTGCCAAACCTGCTGTCTTCGTGGATTCTGAAGAGTGGAGTTGGCTCAGTTTTCTCTTATGTCTAAACCAGTTTATGCCAACCGCAGAAGGTGAGTCTCCTGAAGCAGAATCCCATCTGGGTCAGTCTCACTAACATGAATCGAAAGCTTTTGTCTTTTGGTAGGAGAGTTCAGGCATCGTACAGGTCAAGGTGGTGATTCTAAGTCACAACAGAATCTGCTGAGCTCTATTCTTCAAGATGTGGATGAAGTTTAGAGGCATTCCTGATGTTGGCCACACTGAAACCTGAGGCTCCAATGAAGAACCCGCTATATTAGCCACACATTTTTGTGCCACATTAAAACAGCTAAAAAGCATTATTAATAATACCTTCTACATATCAGCAGTAAACACTCTCATTCTCTCTCAGGAATGCGTGATACCTTGGTCTTCCTGACAAACTGTTCAAGAGTTCACAAATAGTCCAGAAAGCAGATGCTGGTCTACTCACTGGTGTGCCATGTAGGAAGCCTATATCCTCTGCTCTTTGCAGTTTGCACTGGCTGCCAATTAAAAAGGTACCTGTTAAATCTCTTATGCTTATATAAAAGGTAATACACAGTACTAATTCGCTATTCCTAAAAAAAACAAATAATAATAATAACTACTGCCCTATAAGTCTTCAATATTTTTAAGCTGCAAGGTCTCAATCTTCTCTGTGTTCCCAGAACCAAAGCAACAACGTTTGGTAAACCTACCATTCCAGTCAGAGCTGGGAAGGAATGGAATAAATGATCTGACCTTCTCCTTGCCAGTCCTAATCTACTGACTTTTCTGAAAACCTTTGATATCTCATTTGTTTAATTCATATTAATTTGCTGTTTATTTTCATTTTGGTTTTAGTGCCAAGAAGTGTGCTTACATACACTTAATAAATAAAAATAAATATGACACAGAATGCATCACAACAGGTGATTTAAATAGAAGTAGTTGAATGAGGTGAACAGAAAGGACAAAAGGGCAGACAGATAACACTTAACTGTGCCTCCTGCAAGAACCTGAAGGATCTACAATAAAACAAACACCATCGCAGCTGCCTGCAGAGTGCAGGAATGACCAGCACCATGCCAGACAACAAACTTCCCACAGTGCCCAGAGTAAATGGACTTTGCCAAAAGACGTCAAGCTGCAAGAATAAAATCCACTTCGACAGTTGGCAGATAGAACACATTAAACTGCTTCCACTTATTCGCCACACGTGGATGTGTAGTTTGCGAAGACTTAGGTGCAGAACCCTTCCTTATTGCTGAGACAGGAAGTCCTCCTGAAGCAATAAACGGATCTGAGGGCTAATGCTCATGCTCAGAAACGTTGGGTATCAAACTCTTTAGGACCTATCTGGGCTTTTAAGTCTGCCCTGACTGTCCTCAGAACCCGAGGTAGTTGAGGGAATGTGCATCAGAGACGTGTCCTATTGTAGCTGGAATGTGTCCCCTAGTAACCTTCCTTGAGAAAACTCAAGTAAACAGTTGAGTTGACACTGCGCGTCCTCACTGATGGCAAACAGATCAAACTAGGTTAAATCCAACTGGTCGAAGATGACCCTTGCCACCTGAGGGTGGAGATGCTGCTTGTGATCCACCATCCAACATCTGCTCAGCCAGGCTGCTCTGTCATTCAGGAAAATGTTCTGTTGGTTCATTCACTTCCCTAGGTGTAGAGCCTCCTGACACAGCACCACACTCCACACCCTGCTTGCTGCAGTAGTGCATGGCAGTTGATTTTTCCTCTGTAATTTGTATGCATTGTTTGCATCTGGCTTGCATATTACCTACTGTTAGTCATATTTTGAGTATTCCGCTGTAATTTGTACTTCGCTTTTCCTCCTTCTTAAGGTTGTGCATTTTGCTGCTCTACTGCGGTTCTTTTCCTGCCGTTTTCTCTCCACTTCCCGCCTATCACCTCAGCGCCCCTTCCTACTCATAAGACATCCTATTGGAGGCTGCAGTGCGGCTGCGCCACCTGCACTCGAAAGGTAAGCCAGTCTGCACCAGGACTGCACCCAGTGCCAGGAATCCTGACTCTTCCCGCTATTCACAGTTACACCGCTGACGACCTCTGGACCCCAGAGTCTGCAGCAACTGCTGACACACCATGCCTTGATCTACAATAGGACCTTTTACCTGCTGGCACTGTCTTTTGCCCTTCAACACCAAAGCACCTGTACACACGACGAGCACCACAACACCGACCATGACAGCTTCAGAACAACTCCACTGCATCTTGCTCAACGCACAATCTCTCCACAAGCACGCCACTGAGATCTGAGACACTATCACCTCCCTCAAACCAAACAAGTGCGCATTCACGCCAGATATGGTTTACCAGCAAGGAGGCCACAGATCGAGTGACCTTCAAGTCATCCCACAACCAATACCACCAACTACTGTCAGACACGATAAAGAGCACCTTAGACAACCGCTTCAATGTCAGCTGTAACCACAGCAAAGAACTGTTAAACTTTGCCAGAGTTCTCCACCAACCCCATAGTCACCGAAAACAACCTCACCTCTTCTCAGGAAATCTGCAACACCCTGGCAGACTTCTTCCATGACAAGATGTCCACCATCTACAAAACATTCAAACCCCAACCCATTGCAGCCCACACCCTCAGCCTTCTCGTTCCCATGAATGCAAACCCTGACCACGTGCTCACCACCTGAGACCAGCTCACCACACAAAATACCACAGCCATCATGGACACCGTCTGCCCGTCTGCTCACCAGCACCCATGGACCCCTACCAACAGCACATTTTCAACCTCAAGAGTACGATGATCAGAAATGAGCTCACCGCCATTTTCAACTCATTCATAACGTTGGCCCCCTACCCAGAAGGATGGAAACACAGAAGACAAACCCCTTCTAAAAAATAAAAAAATAAAAAGAAAAAAAACAACAAAAAAAAACATCCTCCAACCCCAGAGAAATGAAAAACTACTGACCCAGCTCTCTGTTCCCCTTTCCCGCCAAAGTCCTCAAAAAGGCTATCAACCATAAACTCAGGGAACACCTGGAGAAAAACAATATTTTGGACTCCTCCCAATCCAGTTACTGCAACATCCAAAGAACCAAAACTGTCCTCATCGCTGACATCTGATGACATCAGAACCCTCCCCGACAGGGGAGAAAGGTTTGTCCTGATCCCCCTCAACCTCTCAGCAGCATTGATTCCATATTCAACCACACACTAGAAGAGGCTTTATCATGAAGGAATTCAAGGAGACACATGCACATGGATCGCTTCTATCACCAGAAGAACCCTAAGAATCTGCTCACCATCTTTCACCTCAGAACCCAAGATCATCATCTGTGGCATCCTTCAAGGCTCGTCCCTCAGCCCTACACTCATCAACATCTACATGAGTCCCATGGCCAACATCGTCAGAACCCACGGAATGAACATTATATCATATGCAGATGACACCCAGCTCATCTTCTCACTCACAGAAGACCTCTCCACCATCAGGGCACACTTCCGCTGCATGACAGCATCGCCGACTGGATGAAAAACAACTGCCTAAAACTCAACACACACAAAATGGAAGTGCTGATGTTCGGGAACAACACCCTTTGTGGAATGACTCCTGGTGGCCTTCCGAACTAGGATGCACACCAACTCAGACAGACAACGCTCGCAACCTCAGCATCATCCTGGACAACAAGCTCACCATGACAGTCTCTTCTGCCTGCTTCCTCAGCTGGACTACAGCAACACACACTGCAGGAATCACCATGCATCTCCTGAAGAGACTAGTCCATACAGAATTCAGCAGCCAGCCTCATCCTCTACCTCCCCAAATGCACCCCCACACCACCCTCACCTCAAGAGGCTCCACTTGCTCCCCCATTCAGAAGAAACACCAATTTAAGGTGATGATTCACACCTACAAAGCCCTTCCCAATTAAGAACCAGCACACATCAACCACCTCCTGAATTTCCACCAAACCTCTAGACACCTGCTCTCCACTTCTCCCTCCCTCCCACAAACCCAACGCGTCCGCAGAAGCAACACTGGAGGACGCTCCTTCCCCTACCTCCTGGCAAAATCCTGGAAGAACCTTCCCCTTCACCAACGGCCCTCATACTCTCTCCTGGAAATCAGGAAAGGACCCATGACCCGGCAGTTCAACTGAGCATCTATAGGAAGCTGGCCTGGTGTGTGGTGGGTTCCCAAGGTACTTATACCAGGTAGCTCCTATTAGTGTAGCATAGGCAGTGTCTAGAAGCCAGGCTCTCTAGAGGTAGCTGTGGATGAGCAGCCAAGGCTTATCTAGGAGACAAGGCTCATGCAATATCACAGTAGTCACACAGCACTTACACACATGAAAGAAAACACTCAGGCTCTCATTACGAGTGTGGTGGTCTTTTGTGGTGCAGGCCCGGTAGTAAAGAGTGCCATATTATAGTAAAGAGCGCCATATTATGACTAAAGCCAAACCGCCACAACTCTGCCAGTACCCCCAGAGTGGTTGGACCTCCGGCTCGGCGGCAGCCGTAAGACCGCTGGTGGCATTACGACTCAGAAAACCGCCAGGCTTTTGCCACGAAAACCCTGGTAGAAACACATCTGGCGACAGGAATCTCCAATCCTGTCGCAGGCACACACACACCCCACACGTCGCCACACACTTGCAGACACGTACCACCACCACTCACTTCCTCACACATCCCCACCTGACTGCACGCACCCACACAAACCCCTCCACTCACACGCACAGGCATGCACCCCCACCCATCCGCATACATTCAACCCCCCATATACACACCCATTCTGATACACACACATACACCACACACATGAAACCACCCCCACCCCCAACCCCTTCCTTTCAGTCGGTCCACCTACCTGTGTGGGTGAGGTGATCGTTCAGGAGGGGATGGGTATCGGCGGTTCCACCGCCAGCGCGATACCGCTGTGCAGGGACCGCTGTGCTCTATTATGTCTCGTAATACGGCGGGCGGAAATCTTGGGCGTGGCAGTGCTGGCGGTTCAACTGCCTCTCACACGCCATCAGTCAAGCTGACGTGTCGGATTTTTGCCTGTCAATGGGCGGAAATCCATTGTTTTTTCATTATACAGCTGTTTTCGGGCCGTTGGCGGTCTTTTGGCACCACCGCCGATGGTGATCTTGCCAAAAGACCGCCAATGTCATAATGAGGGCCTCAGTGTTACAAAAACAAAAGGTACTTTATTTTAGTGACACAATTACCAAAACGTACTAGAGAGGCAACCTTCCATTAGGAGGTAAGTAACACACTACATATGTACACCAGTAATCAGACACAGGCATAGAAAGTGTTAGAAAAACAGCGTAAATAGCAATAGACAATAGTCACCCTAGAGGGAGCCCAAATCATACACTAAAAAATGGAATGCAAATGCAGAACCCCCACCTAGGTAAATGGCGTGTGTAAAGGGGAGCTAGCGGGAAACTAGGAAATCCCAAAGTTAAGTACCACAGTGCCGCCCCCCCCCCCCCCCCACAGCGACCAGGAAGAAAGGAGTAAGTTACTGGATTTTTCCTAAACCACCAGAAGGAAAGCGAAGAAAAAGAAGATAATGCAACACCCAGACAAGACTGCAAGAAACCAGCAGTAGATTTCTGAAGAGGAAGACCTGTGGAAGAAGGGTACCAAATCCAGAAGTCACAGAAGAGTTCAGTGGGGGGCAGGAACCACTACCCACCCGTCTGTGGTTGCAGGAGTTGGTTGACGGTAGCAATGCATCCCTGGAGAGTTTCTGGAGGATGTAGTTGACGTCCCACGCTGGATCGATTATTGCAGTAGGTCAGTGGTGTGGAAAAGCCAACAACAAGCCTTGGCAAAGGCAGAAGTGGCGGTGAAGCAAAAGTGGAGCTACCAGGAACCAGCACGGACCAGGAAGACAACTCATGCGGGGAAGTCCTAGAAGGACTCTCTGCAAGAAAGAGTCCACAGAAGAAAATGCAGCCCCCACAGGAAGAGGAACCAGGAGTCTTAGAGGAGCCCACGCAGCACAACTGGAGAAGGGTCCCATGCTGCAGGAGAAGCACGCAGAGGGCTGTGCATCGTAGGAAGGAGTGCTGGGTCCACACAGAGCCTGAAGATCACTTAGAGGAGATTGACAACAAGCCTTGGTAGCGGCAAGAGACGCGGTGCACTGGGGTACCATCCTACGTGGGAAGGCAAGGGCTTACCTCCACCAAAGTTGAACAGCTGGTAGAGAGGATCAAAAGACTACACTAGACTACCACCCGTGATGCAGGATGGGTGGGATAATACATGCTGGATCCCCTGGTACCCAATGCCCTGGATATCTGGGGACCATATATTATGGCCTTACATGGGGGCACCAGTATGCCAAATGTGGAGTGTATGTGGTTCAAGTAACCAAGTTTAAAGGGAGAAAGCATAATCACTGGGGTCCTGGTTGGCAGGATCGCAATGAACAGTCATACACACTCCCAACAGGCAGAAAACGTGGGTAACCATGCCAAGAAAGAGGGTACTTTCCTACTGCCCCCAAAGCAGCAATGTTCTCAGCCCCTGGATACCATCATGGGTGATTAGCTGTTGTAGGAAGCTGGCCTGGTGTGTGTAGGACACCTACAGAAGTGGCACTTTATACCAGGTCCAGGCGACCCCTATTAGTGAATGTAGGCAGTGTCTAGGAAGCCAGGGCTCTCTAGAGGTAGATGTGTATGAGCAGCCAAGGCTTATCTAGAAGACATACAAAGCTCATGCAATACCAACACAGTCATACAGCAATTTATTACACATGAAAGGAACCACACCGTGTACAAAAATAATAAACAAAGTACCTAATCCAGTCCACAGTGGAATGTCCAGTGGGGGCAGGAGCCACTACTCACCCTTTTGTTGATTAAGATCCAGGTCGACGAGGGAAGCAGAAGGCCAGATGTGGAGCCCAGGAGCTGAAGAGGAGTTCTTGAAGCGGTGCAGATGGTGTCCCATGTCAGTTGTCAGGTCGCAGATGGTCAGTGGTTTAGGAGAACCACCAACAAGCCTTTGAAAATGTAATAAGAAATAAAAGAAGCATTGCAAGGCTGAAGAGGACCAGCAAGGTCCGGGGGACTCAACCCTTGGAGGAGAGTCCGACTTACCCTCAGCGGTCGGGAGAGACAGCAGAAGCAGTTGCAGCCCCCGCAGATAACCCAGTGGCAGTGGGCACAATAAAATGCAGTGAGGTACAATCAGCACACCCAGAGAGGAGTCCAACATCACTGCAGTAGCAGAGAGGAGACTGTTCTTGGCAGGATGAAGTGCTGGAGGCCCGTGCTACATAGAGCCTGAAGAGTCCTTGGGCAGGAGTCAACAAGCCTTGGTTGCTGCAAGAGCTGGGGTGCAGACAGGTACTGTCCATCAAGGAGAGGCAAGGTCTCACCGGCTCTCACGTTGAACAGCTGGTAGTGAGGACCACTTCAGACCACCACCTGTGATGCAGGATCCATGCAGGTCCAGAGGAGAGAAGATCCATGCAGCCGGTCGTTGTTGCTGTAGGTGCCTGCAGTTGCAAGGAAGTGACTCCTTCACTCCAAGGAAGATTCCTTCTTGCTGCTTGTGACAGCTGAAGTCTTGCCGACCCCAGAGGATGCACAGCCAGCGAAATGTTGCGGTTTCTGGAAGGAGCTGGAGAACAATGCTGCAAGACAAGGTTGTCTCTGGAGTTTCAGTCTTGTCGATTCCTGAACAGTACACTTTCGGTTCCAGTGGACAGAAGTAGAAGTAAATGATGCAGAGTCCTGATGTCTTGCACGTTGAATCCGGGGACCCACCCACATGGGAGCAGCTAAATAGCCCTAAAAGGGGGTTTGGTCACCTTGCACAGTAATCACCAATCAGGAGGGATCTCTAAAGTCACCTGTCTGACCTGGCCACTCAGATGCTCCCAGGGGCCTCTGCACATGTTAGATTCAAGATAGCAGAATCAAGTGGCCACCTGGAAGAGCTCTGGGCACCACCCCTGGGGTGGTGATGGACAGGGGAGTTGTCATTCCCCTTTTCTTTGTCCAGGTTCACGCCAGAGCAGGGACTGGGAGTCCCTGGACTGGTGCAACCTGGTTTATGCAAGGGCACCAAATGTGTCCTTCAAAGCAAACGAGTGGCTTGGGTGAGGCTACCCCTCCCAAGCCTTGTAACACCTATTTCCAAGGGAGAAGGTGTTGCCTCCCTCTCCCACTGGAAATTCTATGTTCTGCCTTCCCCTGCCTGAGCTCGTCAAGCAGTAAGGGAGGGCAGAAACCTGTCTGAGGGCTGGCAGCACCACGGGCTGCCTGGAAAACCCTAGAAGACTGGTAGGAGAAATACTAGGGGTCCCCTAAGGACCCAGAGTGCATGGAATCTCATTACCAATACTGGCAACAGTATTGGGACATGATTCTGACATGTTTAATACCAAACGTTCCCAGGTTTGGAGTTCCCATTATGTAGCTGGACACAGGTAGTGAGTGACCTGTGTCCAATACACGGGTAAAATGGCTTCTCCGCATTTACAAAGTCCAGTGCAATGGAACTGGAGTTCGTAGGGGCACTTCTACTCATGCTGGGGTGCCCTCACACACAGGGACCTGCATCGTGCCCTTTGGGCTGGAAGAGCCTACCATAGGGGTGACTTAGAGTGACCTGGGGCAGTGGCCATTGGTGAAAGGGTGCATGCACCTTTCACGCAGGCTGCAATGGCAGGCTGCAGACACAGTTTGCATGGGCTCCCATCGGTGGCATAATACATGCTGCAGCCCACGGGAGATCCCTGGTGTCCCGATGCCCTTGGTGCCCAAGTACCATATACTAGGTGTAGGAAAATGCCACTGTTGGCAAGGTTACCCCCTAACTTTTTGCCTTTTGTTGATGCCAGCTTTGATTGAAAGTGTGCTGGGACCCTGCTAACCAGGCCCGGCACCAGTGTTCTTTCCCTAAAACTGTACCTTTGTCTCCACAATTGGCACAGCCCTGGCACCAAGGGCCTTGTGGCCAGGGAAGGTCTCTAAGTGCTGCAGCACGTATTATGCCACTGTGGGGACCCCTCACTCAGCACATGCACACTGTCTCACAGCTTGTGTGTGCTGGTGGGAAGAAAAAGACAAAGTCGACATGGCACTCCCCTCAGAGTGCCATGCCCACAACCCACTGTCTGTGGCATAGGTAAGTCACCCCTCTAGCAGGCCTTCCAGCCCTAAGGCAGGGAGCACTATACCACAGATGAGGGCATGGCAGCATGAGCAATATGCCACGACAGTGTCTAAGCCAATTCTTAGACTTTGTAAGTGCAGGGTAGCCATACTGAGTATATGGTCTGGGAGTTTGTCAAACACAAACCCCACAGTTCCATAATGGCTACACTGAATACAGAGACGTTTCGTATCAAACTTCTCAGCACAATAAACCCACACTGATGCCATTGTGAGATGTTTCGAGAAATGCACAGAGGGCATCTTAGAGAGGACCCTTGTATGCCAGCTCTGCTGTTAGTGTGCGACTAACCGGTCTTTGCCACCCTTGCCACTTCCATATGAGTTTCTGACCACATGGGGTGAGTGCCTCTGTGCACTCTGTTGCCAGAAACAAAGCCTGTCCTGGGAGGAGGTGCTTCACACCTCCCCATGCAGGAACTGTAACGCCTGGTGGTGAGCCTCAAAGGCTCAAGCCTGGTGTTACAGTGCCCCAGGGCACTTCAGCTAGTGGAGATGCCGGTCCCGCCCCCACCCCCCACCCCAGACACAGCCCCCACTTTTGGTGCCAAGTCCAGGGAAAGCACCAGGGAAATAATGAGAAAAACAGCCAGATCCACCCCTAAGGTAACCAGAACTGAAGTGACCCCGCTCCTTAGAAAATCCTCCATTTTGTTTTGGAGGATTCAGCGCAATAGGAATAGGGATGTGCTCCCCGCCCCAAAGGGAGGAGGCACAAGGAGGGTGTAGCCACCCTCAGGGACAGTAGCCATTGGCTACTGTCCTCCAGCCCTAACACACCCCTAAATTTAGTATTTAGGGGCGACCGTGAACCCAGGAAATCAGATTCCTGGCGACCTACAAATAAGGACTACTTAGCGAAAAACCCTAAAGAGAAGGAGGAAGATGACAACTACTTTGGCCCCAGCCCTACCGGCCTGTCTCCAACTTCAGAGAACCTGCACCAGCGACGCATTATGCTCGCCCAGCGACCTCTGCTGACTCAGAGGACTGCCCTGCAACTACCAAGGATGAAGAAACTCCTGTGGACAGCAGGCCTGTCCAACCAAGCAAGAAGAAACCATCTTTAAAGGGACTCTCACCTCACTCCAGAAGTGCGAGTCCCCACAACTCTGAGCCCAACGCCCATGGCCCATGTGTAGAGAAACCAACGACCCAGAGAGGATCCCCAGGTGACTCTGACGACGTGTCCACCCTGGGCTAACCTCTCTGCACCCCCACAACAACTCCTGCAGTGGGAATCCCGAGGATCCCCCTGACTGAGACTGCCCAGGACGAAGAAACCTGACGCCTGGAAGAAGCACTGCACCCGCAGCCCTCAGGCCCGTGAAGAACAGACCACTGGTGCAGCAGTGACCAGGAGGCACACTCACCCTTGCCCAGTTGGTGGCTGCCCCGAGAAGCAGCCCTGTGCCCTGCCTGCAACGTCTGAGTGACCCCCAGGTCACTCCATTGATTCCTATTACAAACCAGACGCCCTGTTTGCCCACTGCACCTGGCTGCCTCAGTGCCGCTGACCTTGTGCTTTGTGTGCCTACTTGGGACCCCCCCATCCTCCCAATGCTCTAATAAACCCACCCGGTCTGGTCCCCGGGGACGCAGGTACTTACCTGCCAGCAGACTGGAACCGGAGCACCCCGTTTCCATAGGCACCCATGTTATTTTGGCTCCTCGGACCTCTCCACCTGACCGGCCCTGTGTTGCTGGTGCTAGGAGTTTGGGGCTGGCTTGAACCCCCAACGGTGGGCTATCTTATGCCCCAGAAACTGAACTTGTAAGTGCTTTACTTACCACATTACCCTAACTGAACCTCGCTCCCACAGGAACTGTTGAATCTTGCACTGTGTCCACTTTTAAAATAGCTTATTGCCATTTTATGAAAAACTGTGTACATTACTGTTTTGGTTCAAAGTCGTAACTATACCTATACAGAGTACCTTACATTTAATGTACTTACCTGAAATTTGAATGTTGTGGTTCTAAAATAAATTAAGAAAATAATATTTTTCTATATAAAAACCTACTGGCCTGGAGTTAAGTCATTGAGTGTGTGTTCTCATTTACTGCTTGAGTATTTACAACAAATGCTTAACACTACCCTCTGATAAGCCTAACTGCTCGACCACACTACCACAAATAGAGCATTAGTATTATCTAATACTGCCTCTGTCAAGCCTCTTAGGGAACCCCTGGACTCTTTGCACACTATATCTCATTTTGATATAGTTTATTTAGAGACAGCTTCCTACAGACCATCTCTGGTAGAATTTCAGGTGATAATCTGGGTGAAAAACTTCTCCTGATAAGTGGTCAAGTGGCAGTCCTTATATACTAAATTTTATCAGAAAATTGAATTTCTGACATAAGTTTAGGAATGTCTGACAGATTATGTACATCAAGGTCTGCATTCCAGACGTTTCCTTATGTACGTATCAGGGAAAAGAACGTCAATTCAGACTACATTATTTTCGTTATATGCCTATGTGTTCTTAATAGACCTTGACAAGGTGAGAAGTAGATATGTGACCCAGTGAAATGTCAGATTAGATGTTGTATCTGTGTCATTAATTGAAGAACTTGACAATATCACAGTTCTAGAAAGATAAGGTCTGGCGACATCTTCATTAAGAGGAGACATGACAAAGATTCTGCTCACATCAGAGAATATGGCGGCTTCCACTGTCCGAGTTAAGAAAGATGGCAGCTTCCGGCAACTAAGACAGAATCGGGCCTATATAAGATAGAGTCAAACCTTAAGGGACGTTACCTCCGCTCTGCAGGACTCCTACACTTGCCAACATCCCCTGCATACACAGAACCAAATTAGGAGTACAAGAATTCTCTTATATACGTCCTAAAGTGTCGAACAACATCCCTCTCTGCATCAGAGCCTCTTCCTCGCTTCCTGAATTCTTCAAGAAGCTGAAGCCTGGCGTTCTAATTAACCAACCTACCATAGGTAGAGCTAGGTGGTGACACATACTCAACATCAGGATACCTTCACGGGTGACAGTGTGCTATACAAATACACATAAGAAAACAAAACAAGCAAGAAAGTTGGTCAGAAAAGTTTTGGAGGTGACCTTACTTGTCACACAAGGTTTTCAGGTGTAGGGTGTTGTGTTGTGTCAGAAAATCAGGGTCATCAGGGAATGGCCAATGTTGCCTGGAAACTGGTAGCTCAAATGACAGGAGGCCATAGCATGGCTAGGAGAAAGTGGCCTTAAGCGTTTCTGAAAGAGCCTTTTTGAATGGCAATAGTGACTTAGAAGAAGTGGGGCGTGGTTGAAGGATCTCAGTTAACAAGTTTGCCTTGGTTTTAACAGAAGGCAACTGTAAGCTAAGCTCTTCTGGTGCCCTTTGACCAACTACTTTGAAAGATGTTTTTTTGTTTAGTGGCTCGTGTGGTGAGAGTAGCTTAGTCTAAGGAGATGTACCTAGCCCACTAGCATTTTGAAAAACAAGTGGATCAGAATCACCTCTGAAAAAGAACCTAGACTCTTCCGACAGCCGCTGAGCTTCCCTTCTGGAGCTATACACAAGGTCCGGAAGCTCCATAAAAGGGAGAGAGGCTGGAGACCGCACCCGTGGCGTCTGTACCAGAACTTACAGTATTGGATGCAGTGCCAGTGAGGGCTGTTCTGGAGCCACTGGAGTTGAGGAAGAGCCTGTAGGAAGCACTATGGAGGACAGCTTTGGCTGCAGAGCCAAAGTAATCCCCGGTGCTGGAGTAAAGGCAAAGGAGATGGGGGCAGAGATGGTTGAGGCATAAAAAGGATGAAAGGAGATTGGGTAAAGCCAATTTGCTGCACTACAACAGAAAGGCCCATAGGACATGTGGGCCCATTTCCCTGCGGATGATGTCTAACAGTTTTCAGAAAGAGTGCAGGGTCTGTTGCTGGAGCAGGAAACTCCAAGTAGGGATGACAGAGCTAAGGGAGCAGTAGTTGGCGTGGGCCTGTGAACCGGCACTGGGTCTAGAGGAACCAAAGGCATCAGCTCCTCTAGGGGTAGGGGAATCAGTCATGGCTCCAACATGGAATTCCAAAGCATATGGGAGCACCTTGGGCGACTTAACTTTTGACATCCAGTGCTGCTCAGACTCCTGTCAGTTCTCCTTTTTATGTTTGCATCAGGAATACTTTGGTGATGACAACTTCCTCCTAGCTCAAGACTTCCTCATGAAACAGTGATTTTCCTGGGCCATAAATTGTTTGGCTTTCCTTTCCTAGATGGCATTGGAGTGGACACTCAAGGCTGACATATGACTTTGCATTGTGGTCAGACCCCAGGCATCAAAGACAGATGTTGTGCATGTCTGTGATGGACCTCTGTCAATCACAGTCTCTACAGGTTTTAAAACCTTACATTTTAGGGGTGACATTCCCGCACTGCACCACAAACAAGGAATATATTCAACAAATCGTCAAATTAAAATCTGAGAGAATCTGAGGACAACAAACTCTGAAAGCACATCAATGGCATGGAAAAAAGGAAAAGAAGTCAGGGTGTCAGCGCGGGTTCTTTACGATCCAGTGATGTCACAGTTACAATATTTCTGGAGCCCATATGGATTCAGCATCCCTTACGAGTATGAAGAGCTAATGAAAAGTTTCTGGATTCAGCCTGGCACCTAGGTTATTCAGAAGGTGAAGAATCTGCAGGTAGAAGTTTCCACTAGAAGTCAGTGTGCAAGGGGTTTTGCTTATACACAAGACTGCTCCGTAATTTACAACGAGGAACAAAGCCACCATGGAGCATCAATGTGCAAATGGGAACAGTGCTGAGAAAATTCAGATCCACTCTGGCACCTGGAGATATTCTTAAGGTGAGGAATTTGTGATTAGAAGTAGCCATCGCCATAGCCACAAAAGGAGCGAGAGGCAGATTGAGGGAGTTCGAGGAGCGTCTGCGAGGCCAAGGGACCGAGCCGTAACCCGGGAATCCTTAAAGCGCTCGAGCACTGAGTCTGCCTTGTCTCCGAAGAGATGAGTGCCATCAAAGGGCATGTTCATCAAAGATTGCTGGACATCCCCCGAAAAGCCAGACGTCCTCAACCAGGTGTGGCATCTCAGTGCCACCGTCGATGCAACCGATCTACCTAGTGAGTCTGTCGTATCCAGTCCACAACGGATCATGAACTTGGCTGCGTCTTTCCCATCTGTTATGGCTTGGGAGAGAACATTCTGTGCCTCTTCTGGAACTTGGGACAGCAGTTGCGTGACCGTATCCCAGAGAGTATGGGAATAGCGGCTGTAAGAAAATGTCTCCTTGCTGCAGTTACCCTCCCCCTCACCTTTTGCCTGATATTGATGCTGACTTGACAGAGGAGTGTGCTGGGACCCTGCCAACCAGGCCCCAGCACCAGTGTTCTTTCACTAAAAACTGCAGCATGTGTTGTGCCACCCTAAGGGACCCCACAGCTAACACATGCACACTGCCACTGAAGACTGTGTGTGTTGGTGGGGATAAAAAGGTAAAGTCGACATGGCATCCCCCTCAGGATGCCATGCACCCAAAATACTGCCTGTGGCATAGGTAAGTCACCCCTCTAGCAGGCCCTAAAGCCCTAAGGCAGGGTGCACTATACCACAGGTGAGGGCATTGCTGCATGAGCACTATGCCCCTACAGTGTCTAAGTCCATTCTTAGACATTGTAAGTACAGTGTGGCCATATTAAGTATATGGTCTGGGAGTTTGTCAAAACGAACTCCACAGCTCCATAATGGCTATATTGAATATTGGGAAGTTTGGTATCAAACATCTCAGAATAATAAACCCACACTGATGCCAGTGTTGGATTTATAAAAAAAAATGCACACACAGGGCATCTTAGAGATGCCCCCTATATTTTACCCAATCCTTTAGTGCAGGACTGAGTGGTCTGTGCCAGCCTGCCACTGAGACAAGGTTTTGACCCCCTTTGTGCTCTGTGGGGCCAGAAACAAAGCCTTTACTGGGTGTTGGTGCTTCACACCTCCCCCCTGCAGGAACTGTAACACCTGGAGGTGAGCCTCAAAGGCTCAGGCCTGGTGTTACAATGCCCCCAGGGCACTCCAGCCAGTGGAAATGCCCACCCCCTGGACGAGCTTCCACTTTTGGCAGCAAGTCCAGAGTAGATAATGAGAAAAAACAGGAGGAGTCACTCCTTCAGCCAGGTCCACCCCTAAGGTGACTAGAGCGGAAGTGCCCCTCTCCTTGAGAAATCCTCCATCTTGCTTTGGAGGATTAGGAACTATAGGGATGTGCTCCCCTCCCCAGAGGGAGTGGGCACAAGAAGGGTGTAGCCACCCTCAGGGACAGTAGCCATTGGCTACTGTCCTCTAACCCACCCCTAAATTTAGTATTTAGGGGCAACCCTAAACCCAGAAAATTAGATTCCTGACGGCCTACAAAGAAGAAGGACTGCTGACGTGAAAACCCCACAGAGAAGAAGGAAGACAACAACTGCTTTGGCCCAAGCCCTACCAGCCTGTCTCCCGATTCAAGGAACCTGCACCAGCGACGCATCCTGCGGGCCCAGCGACCTCAGCTGACTCAGAGGACTGTCCTGCAACTACAAAGGACCAAGAAACTCCAATGAACAGCGGCCCTGTCTAAACAACCAAGAAGTCACCATCTTTAAAGGGACTCTTACCTCACTCCAGAAGCGTGAGTCCCCACCACTCTGCACTCAGCACTCCTGACCCGTGTCCAGAGAAACGAACGCCGCAGAGAGGACCCCCAGGCAACTCCGATGTGTCCATCCAGAGCCACCTTCTCTGCACCCCCACGACGACGCCTGCAGAGGGAATCCAGAGGACCCCCCTGACCGCGACTGCCCAGTGAAAAGAAGCCAGACACCTGGAAGAAGCACTGCACCTGCAGCCCCCAGGCCCGTGAAGAACCAACCACCAGTGCAGCAGTGACCAGCAGGCGGCCCTTACCCTTACCCAGTCGGCGGCTGGCCAGAGCAGCCCCCCCGTGCCCTGCCTGCAATGTCCGGGTGACCCCCAAGTCCCTCCACTGATTTCTATCACAAACCCGAAGCCTTGTTTGTCCACTGCACCTGGCCTCCCCTGTGCTGCTGAGGGTGTATTTTGTGTGCCTGATTGCTCCACCCCGCTCTACAAAACACCCTAGTCTGCTCCCCGAGGACGCAGGTACTTACCTGCTAGCAGACTGAAACCAGAGCACCCCGTCTCCATAGGCGCCTATGTTATTTGGGCCCCTCTTTGACCTCTGCACCTGACTGGCCTTGTGTTGCTGGTGCTGGGTGTTTGGGGTTGACTTGAACCCAAAAAGGTGGGCTGCCTACGCCCCGGAGACTGAACTTGTAAGTGCTTTACTCACCTCAAAAACTAACCTGTACTTACCTCCCACAGGAACTGCTGAATTTTGCAGTGTCCACTTTTAAAATAGCTTATTGCCATTTTATGGCAAACTGTGTACATTACTGTTTTAATTCAAAGACCTATCTTTACCTATGCAAAGTACCTTATATTTAATGTACTTACCTACAATTTGAATCTTGTAGTTCTAAAATAAAATAAGAGAATATTCTTCTATATAAAAACCTATTGACCTGGAGTTAAGTCACTGAGTGTGTGTTCTCATTTATAGCGTGTGTGTGTACAAGAAAGGCTTAACACTACCCTCTGGTAAGCCTACTGCTCGACCACACTACCACAAAATAGAGAATTAGAATTATCTAATGTTGCCACTATCTTACATCTAAGGGGAACTCTTGGACTCTGTGCACACTATTTCTTACTTTGAAATAGTATATACAGAGCCAACTTCCTACAGACACCATCTGAAACTCTGTTTAGAGCTGCTTTGAACTGCTGGTGGGACAAGTTTATATTCCACAGAGTTGCTGCACCTTTTGGCTCCAGGCCTCAATAAGGGCGTTTAACCAGATGTTTTGGGATGCCAGACTGCTTGTGGAAGCAACTTCCAAGCTCTAGGAAGCTGGCCTGGTGTGTGGTGGGTAACCAAGGTACTTACACTTTATACCAGGTCCAGGTATCCCCTCTTAGTGAAGTGTAGGCAGTGTCTAGAAGCCAGACTTGGCTGCTTACCCACAGCTACCTCTAGAAACCAGGCTCTCTGGAGGTAGATGTGGATTAGCAGCCAGGCTTATCAAGGAGTCATGCAAAGCTCATGCAAAACCACTGCAGTCACAGCACTTACACACGTGAAAGAAAACAATCAGGCACTTCATTTTTGGTCACACAATACTACTAAATACTAGAAGGGCAACCCTCCCATAGAAGGTAAGTAATACACTAAATATGTACAATAGTAAACAGTAATAGGAATAGAAATGGTTATAAAATAGTGCAAATAACAATAGTGACACTAGAGGGAGCCCAAACCATATACTAAAAAAATGGAATGCGAACAGAGGACCCCCACACCTAGGTAAGTGGAATGTGTAGAGGGGAGCTGGGAGTACTAGAAAACCATAAAGGTAAACAACAGTACCCACCCAGCGACCAGGAAAGCAGGAGTAAATCACTGGAATTTCCCAAAACCACCCAAAAGGAGGGAAAAGAAAAGACCCAGACAAGACTGCAAGAAACCAGCAGTGGATTCCTGGAAAAGGAGACCTGTGGAGAGAGGTGACGAAGTCCAAACGTCACAGTGGAGTCCAGGAGGAGTAGGAGTTACTACCCACCCAGCTATACTTGCAGAAGTTGGTCGACGGTGAGGAAGAACAAATCAGCACTGCAGTCCTGGAGCTGGAGAAGAGTTCCTGATGGATGCAGAAGATGTCCCACGCTGGAGGGAAGATTGCAGATGGGTGTCGTGCAGGAATCCCACCAACAAGCCTTGGCAATGGCAAACTTGTGGTTAGTGGAAAAGTGGTGCTGCCAAGGACCAGCAAGGCCCAGGAGGACTCCACCCAGGACAGGGGGAGTCACAGGGGACCCTCAGCGACACAGAGGACCCACAGGAGCGGAGGTAACACCCACAGGGGTCCCACATGACTGGGACACAGAAGTTGCAGAAGGAGCCCACGCCGCAGGAGAACCACGCAGAAGGCTGTGCGTTGCAGGAAGGAATGCTGGGGACTGGAGCTACATGTCACCTGAAGATCCTTTGGGGAGATGCAAACAAGCCTTGGCAGCTGCAAGAGACGCGGTGCACAGGGTTACTTGTCCTGTGTGGGAGGGTAAGGGCTTACCCTCCACCAAAGTTGGACAGCTTGGCCGATAGTGCCAAGAGGACTACTCTGGACCACCACCCGTGATGCAGGATCCACACAATTCATGAGTGGAGATTCATGCAGTGGGTCTCCATTGCAGCAGGTGCCTGCGGATGCAGGAGAGTGACTCCTTCACTCCAAGGGAGATTCCTTCTTTCTTTGTGTGCAGGCTGAAGACACGCCACCCTCAGTAGATGGTAAGTGGAAATGTTGCATTTGCTGGCAGGAGCCCTGGAAACAATGCTGCAGAAGAGTTCTTCTTCAGTCTGGCCTGGCGGGTCCAGTCGCAGTTCCAGAGGCCAGAGGTTGAAGTGAAGGTTGCAGAGGAATCCTGCTGGAATCTTGCAAGCCGAATCTGAGGACCCCAGACCAAGCGGGAGGGCAGAAACCTGCCTGAGGGATGGCAACAGCTTAGGTTGCCTGGAACCCTCTAAGACCGGTGGAAGCAATGGGAGGGGAAGGGGGTTGTATCAGGGGTCCTCTAAGGAGCCCCCCAGAGTGTATGGGATCATACTTCCAATACTTTCAACAGTATTGGGGTAGGATTCTGACATATTTGATACCAAACATGCTCAGGTTCGGAGTTATCATTATGTAGCCTGACATAGGTAGTGACCTATGTCCTGTACACGCTAAAATGGTATCCCTGCACTCAAAAAGTTTAGGGAAATTGGCCTGGAGTTTGTGGGGCACCTCTGCTAGTGCAGGGGTGCCCTCACACACAGGTACCTGCACCCTGCCCTCTGGGCTGAAAGGGCCTACCATAGGGGTGACATAGTGACCTGGTGTAGTGATCTCTAGTGAAAACGGGTGCATGCACCTGTTTCACGCAGACTCCAAAAGAAGGCCTGCAGAACACTTTGAACGCACTCCCTATGGGTGGCATAATACATGCTGCAGCCCATAGGGATTCCCTGGTACCCCAATGCCCTGGTACCTATGTACCATATACTAGAGACTTACATGGGGGTACTAGTATGCCAAATGGGTGAAAAAAGCTCCAGCAACCAAGTTTAGAAGGAGAGAGCCTAATCACTGGAGTCCTGGTTAGCAGCATCCCAGTGAAAACAGTCAAACACACTAACAAACAGTCAAAAAGTGGGGGTAACTAATCTAGAAAGAGGCTACTTTCCTACTCAAGCAGATTAAGTTCTTCAGAGATTATTTTATAGTAGCTTGTGCTGAGTGTACATGCTTGCAGAAACTAGCTTTCTGTATGGTTGTTCATCTTGAATTCATTATGAAGAATCTTAAACTGTGACCTAAAGACTGAGCTCTAAGCATTGTTCAGAAAAGCACTGAGTTTCCCTGGAAATGCCTCTGTGCCGTATGCTAGTGTTGGAACGAGTTTAACATTTATTATCTTCAGCAATGGTTCTAGTGTGGGCTATTTTGTGGTCTTGAATGCAAACTGAAAAGCAAATTTTAACGAGGTACATTTTGGCTTCAATGAAGTAAGATGTGTTAGGTTACCTCCTTTGTCATCCAGCCAACATCTGAGATATTTTTATTTGTTTGATTTATCAAACGACAGTTGTTCAAAAACCAAGCACCTGTTTTTTCCCCCTTTTTCTGTCCAATATCACAATGTTTGTTTTTTCAAAGTTTCAGGATCCGTAGGGCTTGAACCCGGCCTTCTGTGAGGACATCCTCAACGCACCAGGATAGCACAAAAATCCTTTGACAATACATCAAAAGAAGACCAGTCAAAAAGTGAGGGAAGAGCAGCTCTCTTTGGACAGCTGCAGCGGAAAGAAAAGAACTGACGTCAGCATGCTAGGGTGGAGCCTATATAGGTCCTGAAACATCATATCCAGCGCGCACGACGCCAAACATGGAGCCAACCGACGCCATCTGACAGCACGCAGGAGTACTGCTCAAAAATCTCCAGATCCAGACTGACCAGAGAGGGGAATTCTAGGGTAAGGAATCTGCACCTAGAAGTCCATCAGTTATGTAGAACATTAATCAATCAGTGTAGTACCATTGTCATTTGGTTAAAAGGACTACGACGCCTGCGTAAAGGAGTTAGATTATGGACTGATTCGCATGTTATGGTGCATGGCTTACAGCCAAATTCAATGCAGGTATCAGGTCACACAGAAACTAATTAAAAAGAGCTGTGGCTAATACGCATCCTTGATTGACGGCTTGTTCTATTTTTATCTTGCCAGAAACTATTTCCCAGTTTTACTCTGGCCCACATACCTAACTGAATGCCACAAAGGAGTGCATCTGAAATTTGCCAGGCTTTAAGATTAGACCAGAGCAACTGGTGATTGACGTGATCAAAAGCCTTGCTATAATCTACAAACCAACAGTAGAGTAGCTCACCTTTTCTTATTTGTTTTGCAGCAAGCATCCTACTAGCCACAAGAAGTGTCAGCAGTACCCAAGAAGAGTCTGAAAACCAGTTTGGTTCAGGAAAATCAGGTTCTTTGAACTTGTCCATGGTTCAAAGTCCTCCAATAGAAGAGGCCTCAACTTAGAAAACGCGCTATGATAGCTATCAGGGGCTGCCACTGGGCCATTTTTACGAATGGGGCGCAGAATCGAGCCGGACCAGGATGCTGGAGGGGATTCAGTAATCATACAAGTTTTATAAAACGTTTCCAAAGACGTGGACCAAAACTCAGCATCCTGTTTGTGATCTGATGCAGGAAAGCCGTTCGAGCCAGGATCGTCATCGGCTCTGCTTTTGTGAATCAGAATTACAATTCTTGCGGTTGTAAAAGTTGATGCATATTGAAAGATTTGCACCTTTATTTCCTCAGATCTTCTGCACTTACATTTTTGCTTGCTAAGGCTGAGTTGTCGATTAGAGAATTTTGCTGAGGCACTATACAAAGAGCGGATATGTGTAGCCAGTATTCAGGGGTAACATTGTTATGTGTTATGTTATGTTAACTGTATTTGTATAGCGCGTGGCTACCAACAGGACTCCCAGCGCTGGACCAGTAACCATAGACTAAGCGGAAAGGCAGCTGATCTTAGAACAACCAAGTCTTAAGAGCTTTATGAAAAGCCAATTCATGGCTGATTAGTCTAATCCTAAGAGGGAGGAAATTCAACAGTTTAGAGCTCAGGTATGTCATCATAGAGCCACTCCATCTAGTTTTTTTAAATTTACGAATTGTTGTAAGAGCGGCAGTTGCGAACCTCAGGTCTCTGGTGGGCTTATAAAATGTTGCTAAAGTCTTTAGCAAAGGGGGGGCCCTATTGTGTAATGATCTGTGGATCACACACAAAGATTTAAATTTAATACCTCGTTCCACTGGAAGCCAGTGGAGCAATGCAAGGGCTGGTTTTGCTGTGGCGTGCCTTGGAATGTCTAATAGAAGGCGTGCTGCAGCATTCTGGACTTCCTGCAGTTTCCTTGTTACATATTTGGGTGAACCAAGGAGTAGACCGTTGCCATAATCTAAATGAGACAAAATAATCGCTTGAACAATAAGCCTTTTAGCAAGCGGAGGAAGTATTCCCAATACCTTCCTTAATAATCTCAGAAGTCCGTAACAGGTGGCAGAGACTTTCTTCGTGTGATGTTCCAACATAAGGAGGGGGTCCAACCAGATTCCTAGACTTTTAATGTGTTTCTTGGGGGGAGGCATTTCCTCAGTAACACTGAAAGGGGGAAAGTTCGTACCGAGGTCAGGATGTTGGCCCAGGATCATTAGTTCAGTTTTGTCCCCACTAAGTTGGAGCATACTATGCTTCATCCAACCGAAAACTGCCTGGAGGCATGAGGCTAAAGAGTTTCCTTCCGATCCTGTGTTTATGGAAAATGAAATCACCAACTGCGTATCGTCTGCATATGAGACAAGCGACAGTCCAAATGATTCCACCAACTCTGCCAAGGGGGCCATATATATGTTAAACAATGTTGGGCTAAGCGAAGAGCCCTATGGTACACCATAACTCCAGTGGAGCTTTTCTGAGAAGTGGGAGCAGTCAAGGACCTGGAAAGTTCTATCTTCAAGGAAAGATAGAAGCCAACTAAGTGCTAAGCCCTTGATACCAGAATTATACATCCTAAGGCCCAGAACACAATGGTCTACCGTGTCAAAAGCGGCACTCAAATCAAGGAGTATCACCGCTGTTGTGTGTCCTTGATCCATCCGTTTTCTTGCCTCTTCCATGACCGTTAAAAGTGCTGATTCGGTGCTATGGAAGGGCCTGAACCCTGTCTGGGTGGAATGAAGGATGTTATTGTCTTCCAAAAACCTGGATAGCTGTAAATTGACAAATTTATCAAGAATCTTAGATATGGCAGGGAGTAGGGAAATAGGCCTATAGTTTTTAAGCTCAGAGGGGTCCAGATTAGGTTCTTTAACAAGGACTTAACTATCGCATGTTTCCACAGAGTAGCGACATGGCCCTTGGACAGCGAGGAATTCAGAAGTTCTGTCAAAACCGGAACGATGACAGAAGACCCAAGGGCCAGCACAGAGGGAGGGGCCGGATCCAATGGGGAGCCTGACTTCAAAGATGCAAGAAGAGAGGCAGCCTGGGCCTGCGAAAGAAAAGAAAAAATGGATAGGGTGGGCGTATTATTAAAAGGATGTTTAACCTGGGCTTCTGCCTTGGCCTCACTCCTGGACAAGTTCAAATAGATGTCGCTAATTTCCTGTTGGAAAAATCTCGCCAATTGGTTGCTACGGGTTCACTGAGGCTTCAGTTAAGTCAATATTAGTGGGAGAATGTAAAATGTCTTTGAACACCTGAAAAACCTCTTTTGGGGAGCCAGAAACTTGTTCAATTCTGCGGGAATAGTATTTACCTTGTGCTACTTTTATTTAGGCATGGTAGGACCTAATAGCCCTCCTGTATTCCACCCTAGCTGCAAGGTCATAAGATTTTCTCCATTTTCTTTCTAGGACTCTGCAGTGTCTTTTAAGGAGAAGTAAGCGGGGGGTTGGGGGGGGATGGGGAAAACAGGGACCATTGGGTGCCTTCTCTCCGACGTGCTCCGGGTGAGGTCCTGTGGGGATGTAATGAGTCGGTGATCCAGTCGTTGAAGTGATTAGTCCCTATATCATTTATGTTAGGAAAGGAAAATGTCACTTACCCAGTGTACATCTGTTTGTGGCATTAGTCGCTGCAGATTCACATGCTGTGCACATCCCGCCATCTGGTGTTGGGCTCGGAGTGTTACAAGTTGTTTTTCTTCGAAGAAGTCTTTTCGAGTCACGAGACCGAGGGACTCCTCCCATTTCGACTCCATTGCGCATGGGCGACGACTCCATCTTAGATTGTTTTCCCCGCAGAGGGTGAGGTAGGAGTTGTGTATGCTAGTAATAGTGCCCATGCAATGGAGTGAATGCGTATGTACATAATAAAGTTTCAAGTAATCTATTTACAAATGTACAAATGTTTAAGATCTACTTCTAAACGGCTACAGGCTCCCGGGGAGGCGGGTGGGCGCATGTGAATCTGCAGCGACTAATGCCACGAACAGATGTACACTGGGTAAGTGACATTTTCCGTTCGATGGCATGTGTAGCTGCAAATACGCATGCTGTGCATAGACTAGTAAGCAGTTATCTCCCCAAAAGCGGTGGTTCAGCCTGTAGGAGTTGAAGTAGTTTGGAATAATGTTTTTAGTACAGCTTGACCTACTGTTGCTTGTTGTGCAGTTAGCACATCTACACAGTAGTGCTTGGTAAATGTATGAGGCGTAGACCATGTAGCTGCCTTACATATTTCGTTCATTGGAATATTTCCTAGAAAGGCCAGGGTAGCACCTTTTTTTCTGGTTGAGTGTGCCTTTGGTGTAATAGGCAGTTCTCTTTTAGCTTTAAGATAGCAGGTTTGAATGCACCTAACTATCCATCTAGCAATGCCTTGTTTTGAAATTGGATTTCCTGTATGAGGTTTTTGAAAGGCGATAAATAGTTGTTTTGTCTTTCGAATTAGTTATGTTCTGTCAATGTAGTACATTAGTGCTCTTTTGATGTCTAATGTATGTAGTGCTCGTTCAGCTACAGAATCTGGCTGTGGGAAGAACACTGGTAATTCTACCGTTTGATTCAAGTGGAACGGTGAGATTACTTTTGGTAAAAATTTGGGATTTGTTCGTAGAACAACTTTATTTTTGTGTATTTGAATAAATGGTTCTTGAATGGTAAACGCTTGAATTTCACTCACTCTTCTTAGAGATGTGATGGCAATTAAAAATGCAACTTTCCACGTAAAGTATTGCATTTCACAAGAGTGCATGGGCTCAAAAGGTGGGCCCATGAGTCGTGTTAAGACAATGTTGAGGTTCCATGAAGGAACTGGTGGCGTTCTTGGTGGTATAATTCTCTTTAGGCCTTCCATAAACGCTTTTATGACTGGTATCCTAAATAATGAAGTTGAGTGCGTAATTTGCAGGTAAGCTGAAATTGCAGCAAGATGTATTTTTATGGAAGAGAAAGCTAGTTTTGCTTTTTGCAAATGTAGTAAGTATCCTACTATATCTTTTGTAGATGCGTGTAAGGGTTGAATTTGATTATTATGGCAGTAATAGACAAATCTTTTCCATTTATTCTCATAGCAGTGTCTATTGGTAGCCTTTCTAGCCTGTTTTAGGACCTCCATACATTCTTGTGTGAGGTCTAAGTGTCCGAATTCTAGGATTTCAGGAGCCAAATTGCTAGATTCAGCGATGCTGGATTTGGATGTCTGATCTGTTGTTTGTGTTGTGTTAACAGATCTGGTCTGTTTGGTAGTTTGACATGAGGTACTACTGACAGGTATAGTAGTGTTGTGTACCAAGGTTGCCTTGCCCATGTTGGTGCTATTAGTATGAGTTTGAGTTTGTTTTGACTCAACTTGTTTACTAGATATGGAAGGAGTGGGAGAGGGGGAAAAGCGTAAGCAAATATCCCTGACCAGTTCACCCATAGCGCATTGCCCTGAGACTGATGTTGTGGGTACCTGGATGCGAAGTTTTGGCATTTTGAGTTTTCCTTCGTTGCAAATAGATCTATTTGTGGTGTTCCCCAAATTTGGAAGTAAGTGTTCAGTATTTGTGGGTGAATCTCCCATTCGTGGATCTGTTGGTGATCCTGTGAGAGATTGTCTGCTAACTGATTCTGAATTCCTGGAATAAATTGTGCTATTAGGCGAATGTGGTTGTGAATAGCCCAATGCCATATTTTCTGTGTTAGGAACACAACTGAGTTGAGTGTGTCCCTCCTTGTTTGTTTAGGTAGTACATTGTTGTCATGTTGTCTGTTTTGACAAGAATGTATTTGTGGGTTATCATGGGTTGAAATGCTTTCAGCGCTAGAAATACCGCTAACAGTTCTAGGTGATTTATGTGTAACTGTTTTTGCTGTACGTTCCATTGTCCTTAGATGCTGTGTTGATTGAGGTGTGCTCCCCACCCTGTCATGGAAGCATCTGTCGTTATCACGTATTGTGGCACTGGGTCTTGGAAAGGCCGCCCTTGGTTTAAATTTATACTGTTCCACCATTGAAGCGAGATGTATGTTTGGCGGTCTATCAACACCAGATCTAGAAGCTGACCCTGTGCTTGTGACCATTGTGATGCTAGGCACTGTTGTAAGGGCCGCATGTGTAACCTTGCATTTGGGACAATGGCTATGCATGAGGACATCATGCCTAGTAGTTTCAGTATTATTTTGACTTGTACTTTTTGTTTTGGATACAAGGTTTGTATTACATTGTGAAATGTTTGTACTCTTTGTGGACTTGGAGTAGCAATCCCTTTTGCTGTGTTGATTGTTGCTCCTAAGTATTGCTGTGTTTGGCACGGCTGCAGGTGTGACTTTGCGTAGTTGATTGAGAAACCTAGTTTGTGTAGGGTTTCTATGACATATTTTGTGTGTTGTGAACACTGTTTTAGCGTATTGGTTTTGATTAACCAATCGTCTAGGTATGGGAACACATGTATTTGCTGCCTTCTGATATGTGCAGCTACTACTTCCAGGCATTTTGTAAAAACTCTTGGCGCAGTTGTTATTCCGAATGGCAACACTTTGAATTGGTAATGTATCCCTTGGAATACAAACCTTAGGTACTTTCTGTGTGAAGGATGTATTGGTATATGGAAATATGCATCCTTTAGGTCTAGTGTTGTCATGTAGTCTTGTTGTTTGAGCAGTGGGATTACGTCTTGTAGAGTAACCATGTGAAAATGGTCTGATTTGATGTAGGTATTTAATGTTCTGAGATCTAGTATCGGTCTCAGGCTCTTGTCCTTTTTGGGTATCAGGAAGTACAGCGAGTAAACTCCTGTGTTTAATTGATCTTTTGGTACTAATTCTATTGCTTCTTTCTGTAGCAATGCCTGAACTTCTAGTCCTAGAAGATCTATATGTTGTTTTGACATATTGTGTGTTTTCGGTGGGACGTTTGGAGGGATTTTGAGAAATTCTATGCAATAACCATGCTGGATAATTGCTAAGACCCAAGTGTCTGTTGTTATTTCCTCCCAATGTGTGTAAAACTTGGTTAGTCTCCCCCCCCACAGGTGTTATGTGTTGGGGATTTGCGACCTTGAAGTCACCGTTTGTTTTGAGGAGTTTTGGGACTTTGGAACTTTCCTCTGTTTCTTTGAAACTGTCCTCCTCTATATTGTCCCCGAAAACCTCCCCGCTGATACTGGCTCTGGTAAGTGGGCTTTGTTTGTGAGGTTGTGGCTTCTGTGGTTTGCCCTCGAAACCCCCCTCGAAATTGTGTTTTTCGAAATGTGCCTCTGCTCTGCGGGGAGTAGAGCGCGCCCATGGCTTTGGCCGTGTCAGTGTCTTTTTTAAGTTTCTCAATTGCAGTGTCCACCTCCGGCCCAAACAACTGCTGTCCATTGAATGGCATATTCAGCACAGCTTGCTGTATCTCTGGTTTAAATCCTGATGTACGCAGCCATGCATGCCTCCTTATCGTTACTGCTGTGTTGACAGTTCTAGCAGCTGTGTCTGCAGCATCCATTGCTGATCGAATTTGATTATTGGAGATATTTTGTCCCTCTTCGACCACTTGCTGCACTCTTTTTTGAAACTCCTTTGGCAAGTGTTCAATAAGGTGTTGCATCTCGTCCCAATGGGCCCTATCATATCTGGCTAGCAAAGCTTGCGAATTTGCAATACGCCACTGGTTTGCTGCCTGTGCCGCCACCCTTTTGCCTGCCGCGTCAAATTTTCTACTCTCTTTATCTGGAGGTGGCGCGTCTCCTGAAGTATGAGAGTTGGCTCTTTTGCACGCTGCTCCAACTACAACAGAGTCTGGTGATAGCTGTTGTGTTATGTACACTGGGTCTGTTGGTGGCGGTTTATATTTTTTATCTACTCTTGGAGTAATGGCTCTCCCTTTGACAGGCTCTTCAAACACTTGTTTGGAGTGTTTTAGCATTCCGGGCAACATTGGCAGACTTTGATATTGACTGTGCGTAGACGACAGTGTATTAAAAAGGAAGTCATCTTCAATGGGTTCTGAGTGAAGGCTGACATTGTGAAATGCTGCTGCCCTTGATACCACTTGAATGTAGCCTGTACTATTCTCAGGTGGCGAGGGTCTTGCTGGATAGCATTGAGGACTATTGTCTGACACTGGTGCGTCGTAAAGGTCCCATGCGTCAGGGTCATCTTGACTCATCCCCGTATGTGTTGGGGATTGCATCATTGGTGGAGTGGCTACCGGTGATAGTTGTGGAGAGTGATGTGGGGATGGTGGTGGTGTTATTTGTTTAGCCACTTTTGCTTGTGGCTGTTTGTCCTTGTCCTTGTCTTGGAAGGCAAGTTTTCGTTTCATTCTGATTGGGGGAAGAGTGCTGATCTTCCCTGTATCTTTCTGAATAAAGAGCCGCCTTTGCGTGTGATCTGGCTCTATTGTCTGTAATTCTTCTTCAAATCTGTGTGTCTTCATTTGAGAGGACAGTCCTTGTTCCTCTGAATAGGAACTAATTTTCGGTTCAGAGGCCGGATGTTTCGGCACCGAAACCTTTTCTGCTGCTTTTTTCGGCTCCGACAAAATCTGTTTGCTTTTCGGCGTAGTGCCCTCTCGGTTCCGACCAATCTCGGTGCCGCTGTCTCGGTGCCGAATCTTTTCGGAGCCACTCTCTCGGGCCCGAGATTGCAGCATGCATGTATCTCGACCGGAGTCGGATGACTTCGACACCAGCTCGCCCTTTTTCGGTGCCGATGGACGGTCACCTACTTTTTGGGTTAAGCCATGGCCTGTTGGCGGTGGCGTCCCCTGGGCTTTGGCAGTCTTTTCGTGAGTTTTTTGTTTCGACGTCTTACTCGCGGTTATCGGCGTTTCTTCGGGATCGACCTCCTCCGAGTCCGAATCCTGGATGGAGAATGTTTCTTCCTCCTCCTCGAAACACCCTTGTCCTGTCGGCGCCGACGCCATTTAAAGTCTTCTTGCTCTTCGGTCCCTGAGTGTCTTCCTCGACCGAAACGCTCGACAGGCCTCACAAGTATCCTCCTTGTGTTCTGGTGACAAACACAAGTTACAGACCAGGTGTTGATCTGTATATGGATACTTGTTATGGCATTTTGGACAGAAGCGGAATGGGGTCCGTTCCATCAGCCTTGAAGAGACACGTGGCCGGGCCGACCAGGCCCCGACGGGAACGAAAAACCCCGACGGGCCACCGGAGCTCTTCTCAATTCGGTGTCGATCTGTTGTAACTAACCCGATACCGAACGCAAACAATACCGACGATTTTTCCGAGATTCTAACTAACTTTCCGACCCGAAACAGAGTGAAAAGGAACACGTCCGAACCCGATGGCGGAAAAAAAACAATCTAAGATAGAGTCGACGCCCATGCGCAATGGAGTCGAAATGGGAGGAGTCCCTCGGTCTCGTGACTCGAAAAGACTTCTTAGAAGAAAAACAACTTGTAACACTCCGAGCCCAACACCAGATGGCGGGATGTGCACAGCATGTGTATCTGCAGCTACACATGCCATCGAACGTTAGGTTTACAACTTTCCAAGGTCCTAACCCAGTCATCGGAGCTCAATTTATGCCATTGCCTACCAGACTGCAACAAGGGCTGGGATGGCCTCCTAATAGTTGGTGTGTCTAATTTTAAAGAAATTACAGTCTGTACATTGACTGTTTCTGACCCCCTACAGAGACGACTGATAATGATCCAAAGCTTCTTTTGGTTTTTGTTTCGACAGGCTAAGAAAAGTTCAATCCAAAGTATTTCCTTGTACTTTTGTTTTGCTTGCCAGATTTGTTTTTTATACAGGCCACGTGGGATGTATATGTCCACAAGCAAAGAAAGATTTGACCCTGATTTGAGTGATTCTGTTGGACATCTTACAGACATAATTCTACTCTTTGAGGATCCTCAGATTCATCTTCTAACTTAAGGTATATCTGGGTGTCACCTAAGTGTATGCGGAAGCTGATAAGCTGCTAAGATGTATATTAAAGATACTACAAAGATGGGTAAAGAGATCTATACCCATATTACTCCAAACAGAATGACACTGATTTCAGAAAGAAGAAAGCCTAAAGTAATATGCTTGATGCAAATGCTCACTACACCTGCATTTATACTAAACCAAAAGGTCTACAAATTGTGGTCACTGTTTGTGGTAATTCAAGCGTAGATACCAGAAGAATTTAAATGTGATAAACAAAGAACTGTCAGTTTAGGAGTTTGGGGCTTGTGTGAAGAGTGTGGATTGTTCTTGAACCATGGTGAAGGGAAAAACACCATGCTCGCCTGTAACCAATAGATATGATGATCAAGCTATATTTACTGCAAAAGCAACATTTTCTGTCAGGATAGATGCTGAACACTTCCTGATAATGAAAGATCACACTCTAATTTGTTCTTGCATGAGGTGTACAGACCCAGCTGGCAAGAGAGATTGCAAGGGTGTTCTAAAAAAACAAAAGGTCAAGACTAAATAATGTGATAAGATGTGTTTTCAACAAGGTTTTGAGGGGGAGCAACCCTATTTTAATGTATGAAAACTGTATTTAACGCACACCAAAAACTCTGCAGTGGAGTGCCACACATCATCACAAATGATCAGATGCTATCCAAGTGTGTCTAAGGTAAAAATGAAAAAGCCACTCTCCAAGATAGGAATTTCAGGTCGGACTAGTGAACGTGTTCAAGAGGAGATCTCATAAGCTGAGTCAAGACTCTTAAGTGGGAATCAGCCTTCATTACACAGCTGTTTTTGAGGACAGGGCAGGGCAAGTTTTAAGCCTCAGGGTGGAGAGGGGTGGGGTCAGGGTAGTTTTTCGGACAGGGCAAGGTAGGTTTTAGGGTTCAGCTGGGGGTCGGGTAGTTTTAGGACAGGGCAGGGTAGGTTTTGGGGTTCAAGGAGGGGGCAAGGTAGTTTTTAGGACAGGGTAGGTTTTAGGGTTCAGGGCAGGGTAGTTTTTAGGACAGGGCAGGTTAGGTTTTAGGGTTCAGGGCAGGAGTGGGGGGTTGGGGTTACTTTTAGGGCTCAGGGCAGAGGGGTGTAGGGCTCAGGGGGTGGAAGGGGCAGTTTTAAGGGCTGGGGTGGATTGCAGAGTATGGTATCAGGTGTAAGGGGGCAGAGCAGAAGACAATTTACCACGCATGTTCCTGTACCAAACATGCTTTTACAACAAAATGTGTTGTTAAGGCATGCATGGTAAAGGCATGTGTGGTAAAGATGCAGTAGTAGTAGTGACAGCGTTCTTAAGGCATGTGTGAATCCATCATACAACCGTGTTAAGCTGGCACCTGCACCGATGGTGGCCTATTTGGAGGAGAGGCCCGAAAAAGACCCTTCATGAACTCTTTGATTAGAGGATCGGACCATAGTGATAAGTTCCCAGAACATCTTCTGAATCTGGAAGTGGCTGCTAAACGGACTTTAATGGAGGAATGAGCAAGACCTGATTTTGCAAGCTGCAACAGATCCAGGAGGATCTGCTCCGTTGTAGAGGAGATGGGTTGATAAGACTGAGAGGAGCACCATGAACAAAATCTTCTCCACTTAGACAAGTAATATTTATTTGCTTATTCGGCATAAACCTTTTTCAAAATGAAGCATTCCTCAGAGAGACCTAGGGCACCGTATTTAATATCGTGAAGAGCCAGGCTTCCAAACTGAGTGTGAATTTATGGATGGAGCACCTGGCCCTCATTCATTGACAATAGAGTCTGTACCAGTTGGAATAGTATGTGAGGACTCTGATAGGCAAAGTAGCTCTGTAAACCAATACTGCCTTGGCCACGATGGCGCTATGAGGATTAGATGACAAGGCTTGCAGTTCATCTTGCAATGACCCTGGGAATGAGTGGAAATGGAGGGAACACATAGGCAAACATGCCTGTCCATGTGAAGTTGAAACCATTTCCCTAAAACCCGGTTGAGGGTATCTGCTGGTGTACAGTTTGCACATTTTGTTGCGACGAGTGACAAACAGATCCACGTTCTGAGAACCCCACCGGTGAAAAACTTGACGCAGTTGTTGGTGATTTATTTCCCACTTGTGACATTGGCTGCCGGTTCTTCTAAGTGAATCTGCCCAATCATTCCGTGCTCACAGAACGTGCTCTATTTTCAGAGAAATGTTGTTGACCAACAACCATTTCCAAATTAGTTGTGCTTGTGTCGAGAACGCTTGTTACGTTGTGCAATAAAACATGGTAGTAGTACTGTACGCTCTCACTAAAACTGCAGATATGTGAATTCTGGGGTGAAGCGCCTGAAGTCACAAGAACACCGCTTTGAGTTCTCGAAGGTTTATGTGTAACTGAGCATCCTGAATGGACCACTTCCCGTGCACCCCCAGGTCCTGTAGATGAGCACTCTATCCGTCTAGGGAGGCATCTGTTGTCATTATCACCTGTGGTGTAATATGAAGGAACGAAAGCCCTTGCAAAAGATTGTTCATGCCTGTCTACCAGGACACTGCATCCTTCATTTTTGGTGTGAGGAGAATGGTGTCCTCGAAGGAACCTTGAGCCTGGGTCCATTGAGCACCTAGCTGCTCCTGCAGAGGGTGCATGCGGAGACGAGAGTTCAGGATTAATGGGATGCAGGATGACATCATCCCCAACATGGACTTGTACTTCCTGACAGAAATGCACCTTTTTACTGGGAGCGCCTCCGCTTTGAGACACAGAATCAGTTCCAGAGTGGGAAAAGGCTTGGACACAGTTGTGTCCAGAATCACTCCTTAGAACAATGCAGATCTGGAAGGATCGGGAGAGGTCTTTTCTTTGTTCAGCTTGAGAACCATAGGCTGAAAAAGCTGAATTCAAGTCTGCATTGATTGTTTAGCTTTCTGAAGCGCGAGGCTTTTATTAACCAGTCGTCCAGGTGGGCGAATACCTGGTGACCTGAATATCTGAGAAAAAACGCCACCAGCGCCATGCACTTTGTAAAGGCCCTGGGAGCTGATTTTAGTCCAAAGGGATGTACTTTAAACTGGTAGTGGCACTCTGACACCTCAAAGCTCCGAAACTTTCTGGGCTTTGGATGGATAGGAATGTAGAAATATGCGTCAACAGATCAAAGGAAGTCATACAGGGCCTTATTACGACCCTGGCGGCTGGCGGTAACACCGGCAACAGGCTGGCGGTGTACCGCCAGTGGATTATGACCGTGGTGCATTAGCCACGGCCACACCGCCGGGCCCTCCAACATAGTCATAATCCCCATCCGCCAGCCTGTCCATGGTAGTAAACACCGCCACGGAAAGGCTGGCGGTAAGGTGGACTCGGGTGCCCATGGGGGCCCCTGCACGTGGCATGGGCAGTGCTGGGGCCCCCAGGCACAGCCCCATCATGCATTTCACTGCCCGAATTTCGGGCAGTGAAATGCACGACGGGTGCTACTGCACCTGCTGCACATCAACAGTGCCGCCGGCTCCATTATGAGCCGGCTGCAATGTTGATGTGACTTTTCCGCTGGGCCAGGGAAAAGTCATAATAGGGAGCCACATATACCGCCAGCACTGGCATAGTGGTGCCCGCGGCTTAGGAGGTCAACTAGTAAGACCGCCGAAGTCGTAATGAGGGCCACAGTTCCCTGTTTCCATCATCTGAAGGATTTCCTATAGTGATATCTTCCAGAAAGACTGCTTCTTGATGTATTCATTCAATAGCCTGAGATCCATGATATGCCTCAATTTTCCTGACTTCTTTTTTAGGAAGAAGAAGTTGGAACAGAATCCCACGTTGCACTTGTTTGGCTGAACTGCCTCTATTGCCTTCTTGTCAAGAAGCACTCGAATCTCCTCCTTTAGTATGTGGGAAGATGACAATGGGAGGATCTGCACGGAGGGAAATTGGGAGGCTTTTCAATAAACTCCATAGTGTGACCATGTTGGATTACATTTAACACCCATTTGTTGTTGATTATATTCCACTGATCAAAGAATATGGACAAAGGGTAGCTGAACTTTAGTGGGACAGGAGTGACATGGACCTGCACCACATCACTGACTCCTGGAACCATCCTTGGTCTTTCCTCCAGCCAGTGGATGCCTATGCATTGGTTGTCTGGCTGCTGCTGATGGTCGGTAGGGCTGCTGGGTTGAGTAAGGAGCACAAATTCCACGCTGCGGATAAGGCTGGTATCTCGTTTGCGGTAAGGACGGCCTGGTCGAAAACTGGCCTCTACCTCTGCCCCTAAATGATTGAAACCTTCTTTGTTGCAGAGTGTTTAGAGAACGGGCTGTGTCGTATCAGCCTTGATGGACTGTAAAGCTTCATCTCTGTGTTTTCCAAATAAGTTCTCTACGTCAAAGGGCATATATAGGATTTTCGACTGAACCTCAGGATGGAAAGATGTTGCTTTTACCAATCCCTGGTGACGTAAAACTGCCACACCTGCCTTCTGCCTGAAGGCTATGTTGGAATATCCATGGCGACATCTATAATCTTAGATGAGGCTCTTTCTTTTTGTCCTGCAGAAGATATTCCAGGAATGATGACAAATCAGACCACATTTGGCGGTCGTATCTACCGAGGACGGCTAGAGAACTGGATACTCTGATGGAAATCGCTGCCATGGCTAAAAACCTTTTCCCAATATTGTCGAACTTGCGGCCTTCCTTGTCCGGAGGAGCAGAGCAGGATGAAGATGGTTTCTTTGCTTGTTGCTGCGCGGCCTGCATAATGACGAGTCTGGTCTCAGCTGACCAATAAGGGACGGAATCAGGGGCCTTAATTATTTTTTTTATCCAGTTTGGGGGCAGCCACTGGGATAGAGGCCAGAGTCTTCTTTATTTTCAATCCTTCATGCCAAATGAAGTCCAAATGCGGGGAGACCCTTGTGGAGCGCTGAGCCTCTAGTTTAAAATCGTAGAGGAGACATTAAGTTTGCTTCACTGAGAGCAGAAGGTCGAAGTGGGTTTGCATGCCCTCTCTAAGATTTCATGAAATCCCCAATGTTTGCTGGAGGGGAATCCGCTGGAGAAGGAGTAGGAGAGTATGGTAAAGATGCAACATAATCGTCCCATTCACGTTGGTCCCGAGCGTCAAACTGAATATCACCCTCCTCAGGTGGCTGGTCACTATCGCTGTAGGCAAAGGTGTCTGGCATAATAATTGAGGACAACCCAGTGATCTCTCTATGTCGTAAAGAAGACGCACTCTCAGGAGCTGAAGCAACAACCTCAGCAGGCTGTGGTACCGGCGTTTGCTTGTTTGAAAAACGCAAATAACAGTCTATCATTAAGCGAAGGTCAGTGACCAATGATAGTGGGAGCATGATGTGATTGTTGTACCTGATGATGGTCATCCTCTGACTCTTCATACAGGTAGCGCTCTTGGAATTAGTCATATTCTTGATGTGGATGATGGTACCTGTCTTTGAAAGAGAAGTCACCCTCTAGATAGGTGCACTGATCATGGTCTGGGCCCTCAATGTCTGACACTTGGCATTTCACACTGAGTTGGGAGGGGCTGTAAGTGGGGCCAAAGAGTCCTCCATATCCCGACTCCTGCATTTCCATCAAGCGTACTGGTGGCAATGGAGAAATCCTGGGGCAAAGATTAAATAATGCCCTTAGAAGACATCAGCAAATGTCTGTTATGCTCATCAACAGTGTCGTTGACAGTGTCGTCAATGGAGCTCCAGAAGAAAACTTCATCGATGGTAGGATCTTGGTTAAAGGCTCCATTGATACCATCGGTAAGGACATTCCTGCTGCCGGAGTCGGTCTCGTCGACGAAGGTGATGGCATCATCCCATTCTTCGTAGAGGATGCAGAGGTGGTGGTTGCAGTCGTCACCCTAAACAATATCACTGTTGTCACTGGTTTTGCCAACGACCTCCTCGTCATTGCAGCAGACATTGACGGGTTAACCTTTGTTGACAGGCGAGATTTTCTTGACACTGACAATGGTTCCTTCAAAGTTGTAGAAGGTGTAGAGGAAATGGAGGCACATTGCTGTGCCTGAGAGGAAGAAGGACCAGCTGGCTCCTTAACTTCTGACCTCTCCTCACTGCTCTCTTTGGGGTGAGACGTTGGATTTGTCGCGCCTGAATCCTCTGAGGGGGGGGGGGAGGAACCCTTCTTTCTGTTTTATTGAGGGTGCCTTTTTTTCTTCTGCAATAAGAGGAGCAGTCTGGCTTCATGGTTTTTAAGAGTCTTTGCCAAAAAGGTCCAGCAATATCTGCACCCTTTGGGTTTGTGCTGAGGGTATTAACAGTAGAAGCATTGTTTGTGAGGATCTTCTGGGAAAAGCCTCGACTTCAATCAATCAATACTTTATTAACTTTATTTCGGCTGAAAGCCATAAAAGTAGACAATACAAAAACATAACAAGATTGTGCAACATGTCAGTTATAAAAAAGAGAAAAATGACAAACAGATGACACAGTTTACTTTGGGAGTCCTGAATGATACACGGTTGTGAAAAATGGAGCAAGGCTAGCATTATTTTTAAAATCTTAACGTCCCAGAAAGTATAAAAGTATTAGGTCATTGTATTTTGACTCCAATCAATTAAAACTTATTAAACTGAATAAATATAATCTAAGACCGATATATTAAAAACACATGATTCTAACAATTCACTAGTTCTCGTCTCCCATATATTCTACAAGTACGTCACCGCTGAGGAAACAATTTTGTCATTTATCTCAGTTGTCGAGTATAAAAGGAAGAAATTCCATAGTTTACTTTAAGAGCCCTAGAAAAATAATAGGGTCACAAAATTGTAAGAAACAAAGCAAACCATCATTATTCTTAAAATCTAAAAATCCAGAGATAAAAAAAAAATATAATAAAAAGAATTAGACCATTATATCTTTGACTTCAACCAATTAAGACCTGTTATATTAAATAGGTATAATCTAAAACCAATGTGTTAAAAACGCACGATTATTATAATTCTCTTGTTCTTATGGCCCATGCACTTCGCAAATATCTCGCAACTGAGAAAACTATTTTATCATTTGTGTCAGTTGTTAAAAGTCGTAATGCTGTATTCCATTCCCTTATCCCAACTGACCTACATAACGGAGCAATCCACTTTTTCCTAGGTGCCAGATATCTAGGGCAGAAAAACAAAGTGCGCGAGTGACTCTTTTGTCTTTTGGCAATGATGGCAGTATATTAAATTACAGTCCTCCAATCTTAATTGCGCTGTAAATGTCTTGGGCGGGAGGGTCCCTAGTCTGAACTTAATAAATAATGTTTAAGTATAGGGAGGATTTACATTATCCATGTAGGCCTCAAATTTGGGGCTGCATTTATGGTCTAGAAACTGTAGAGTCAGACTGCCATGATTTTTTAACCAAATTTGGGCCAAAATGTTCTCCCAATAGCACCTTTTTACACGCTCCTTTGTTTCCCTGGTCAAATTATGAGGAGCACTCCACACCTCCTCCATCTTGAGGAATTTGCACGTATCTCTAATGTGTCTGAACCAAGGGATCTTTAGTACGCTATCACTTACGAGAAATTCATCTAATGCTATATGGAGGGTGGACCGATACTCTAAAGTCCAAAGACGAATCCAGTACATTAGTGGTCTTAGTGCAATTTCGTTATGTATCTCATTTAGGGCTAAGTCAGATCTGAGGGGGGTGAGAGGGGTGCTCATCGGCAGCTTCAAGAAGTTTCGTATAAAGCGGTTTTCTACCATGGTCAGACACCTAGAATTAGTATGTCCCCAAAGCTCAGCACCATAAATTGAGGCTGCTACTGCCACTGCTTTGTAAACAGTGATGGCAGGTGTTATCTCCCCTTCCAAAGTATTAGCTATTTTCATCCCTATCACTGTTGACCTCTGCCTAAGTGCTGTCAGACTCTTCCCGATCTGTGCAGACCAACGTTGGTCGTCGCTTAACCTAATCCCCAAATAATCAAATTGACTGACTCTCTCCACTGGTTGGCCTGCTATCGTCATTTCCCCCCTAAATAGTTTATGCGGGTTAAAGGCCATGAACTTCGATTTTGTTGGGTTAATTTCAAGTCCTCTATTAGAGCAAAAATTATAAAAGGCGTCCAATTCATTTTGTAGGCCCATGGGTGTTCTTGAAATTAATAAAGTATCATCGGCGAACATTAAAATGGGGACGGGGGCTCCAGCTAACCTTGGGGCGTCATGATTACAGTGTAGCAAGTGGTCCGCAGCACCATTGATGTAAAGGTTAAACAGTGTTGGTGCCAAAATGCACCCCTGCCTAACCCCTCTATCGACAGGTATAGCTTCCGTTAGATCGCCGCTTTCTGACCAGCGCACGTGAGCATAAGTCCCTTCGTGTAGATATCTAATCAGTCTTAGTAGTTCACCATTGAGTTGATAACTCTCCATAACTTTCCATAATGTATCCCGAGGTACCATGTCAAAGGCAGCTTTTAAATCAATAAAAGCTACATACAAATGGCTTTTATTGAGTGACAGGTATTTCCAGCAAAGAAGGTTAAACCTAAATGCCTTGTCTATTGTACTCAACCCTCTTCTGAAACCTGCCTGAGAATCGGAGAGAATTTGAGAATCCTCTATCCATATCTGTAATCTATTCAGTACCTGCTTAGTAAATATCTTTTGGCTAACATCAATTAGACTGATAGGCCTATAGTTGCTAGGTTGTTCCCTTGGCCCTTTCTTATAAATAGGGACTATGATTGCTCCTTGCCACGTAGTAGGAAGTCCTCCCCCCCTTAATATCTCATTACTAAGCGCATTTAGATACAGAGACCAGGTTGTCGGTCGGGAGAGATATAAATCACCTGGAATACCATCAAGACCAGGGGCCTTCCCTTTACGTATTGATTGGAGAGCCGCTGTTGTTTCTTTTAGGGAGAAAAGGTCCAGGTCAAATTTGGGTGGTGTTACACTCCCACCCGTTAAGGTATTGGCAAAAAGGTCATTAGGTTTTAGGAGAGGAATAATAGTACTACTAGGTTGAGGTTTTCTGTATGCGTTTGAAAAATGCGTCACCCAAGTTTCTGGCTGAATTACAGGGTAGTTTTCCATACCTTGAGAACTACTTTTATCTGCCACTAGTTTCCAGAATAAATTGAAATCCTCCTCATGGAGCGCCTCAACCATCCTATTCCAATATCTAGTTGCCCACTCTTTTTTTGCGTTTTTAAGTACATCTTTGTATACAGCCCTGCATTTTCTTATCTCTCGACAGTTCCCTTCCTTAAGTGCTCCCAATAGCTGCATTTTAGCCTGACGGCAGGGGTTAGAAAACCACCTTGATGTTCTAGTCCCAATCTCTGTCCGCCTCCTTACCGTCTGGAAATGTGGTTTTAATTGGGTAATCAGGATACTATGGAGATTGACCAAATCCACCAATATCATATTTATATGTTTCAATGGGGAAAGTGTTGTTGCAACTGTTCTATAAATTAATAGCTGGAAGTTTACATCACCTTCAACCCATTCCCATTTCACGTTTCACGTTTTTACAATCATTGGTCCTAGTGAGGGCACTGTTTTGAGTCCATGTTGTCAATGTCTTACAACTGAATAAGATAGTAGAAAAGGAGGTACTCAAAGCTTGATGGTCACTGTCAGTACGAGGGAAAACAATCCTCGACTTGCCACAGAATCTACAAGGTCTGGAGAGCCTTTTCTTGGAATCCTCAGACGTGATGAAGAAAAAACATACAGCAAGCACACTTCCAACTGTACCTCAGGTGACCTCTGTGATGCTGGTAAAAAAACTAGAAAGCTGTCATGTCAAAAGGTGAACTGAGTAACACTGAAACTGAATGAAGCTCAGGGAGACTCCCTAACACACGACCTGTGGTAAGAAATCTCAGGTATGGTAGCTCTTTGGGGGACGAGGGCTTCAGGGTCTCTGGTCTGACTGGTTAAAGTTTGGGTGTTTTGAAACAATATCAATTGGCTACCAATGTCTATTGTTTTCTATGAGGTTTTAATTCTAATGCGTCAGCACTGCTTGTATTACTGTCACCGTGGGACTCCCATCATGACAACGTGGAAGATTCAAGAATGTGAATGTGAGAAAGATACACTACTGGAGAAGTTTAACTTTCATTCTTACTGCCGTCCAGTCAAAAAGAAGCTTCAAACATATGGTACTGAAAAAAGGAATGACACTTGTCAAACTGATCTGTACAAACCAGAGGTATCACATTTGATGGGACCAATGATCTGTGCTCACCCACTCTCTCAAGAGGAAAAATGCACTATAACAGTGGGAGTACCTTGGGCAACTCTCACATATGCCAGGCAAGCCCCACTATGGTTTCAAATACACTAAGGCCCACATGTGATATAACTCATTGCTTAGTGGTCCTTGCACTGGCTTTCAAATAAACAAAAAATGTTGGAGTATGACCAGACAATGCTAAATAAACTTCATCCACGGTGTGGCATAGACAGGCAAAAGACCCAATGCGTCCTGCAGGTCAATACTTTTCATACTTACCTCAGCATAATCTGTATATTTTAGTAGAATTTTCAACCACAGAGACCCCCGAACAAATAGTATGCATAGTAATTCACAGACTTCTCCCCTATGACAAGGTAGAGCAGAAATTGGCCCAGATCAGACAGTAATTCCAGTTTTATTACCACAATTCTTTCTCCATATCACAAGATAAAGAACATGGATGTGTGATACCAGCTGTGGTAACAGAGCACTGTGCACTCCACAATACATATCTCATGCTGTAAGTAGAAAATCGTCATTCAGTCGAACTTTGACATTTATCTGAAAAATTAAGTAGCTGGTGATGTGTTGTGTATGCTCATCACTAACCTTTTACCTGTTGCAATCAAATCTATTAATCAATTGGGGGTATGGGGAGCTTAAAAGCAGACTGAGTAGGGGTGGACTGAGATATGTTACCACTGACAAATGTGTTAATAAAGAGACATATCCTGCGCTTCTCCCATGAATTTTAATAGCTACACGCAAGAGTGATCTAAAAAGGGCACTTGACAGGAACAAAGGTACAACTGTCCTTTTGCATGCCAGTTATATGTTGCATGTTATTGTTTTGTCCTGGCCCATTTGGTTTGGTTTGACTGCAATCTTAATATTATTCTGGGGCAGTCTTTTTGAGTCCTGATGAAAGGCCTGGGACAGCTTTGACTTGGGGATGAAAAATGCTGGCTTACATATAGGGTCTAGAACCATTATCCCAGCAGACACCCCTTCAGTATTATTTTAATCATACCAGGAACATTGCTAATAAAGAGATATCTTGATGTTTCTCCCCTGCAGGAGAATTATCTTAAGTGCTCCCTGGAGCATGGATGAGCCCATCCTGTTTTTTTTGGGACTGGGGTGAGACCCAATGATGAAGAATGACACCAAAAGGGCGTGTGACAGTCTACCTAATAACACCATGTTTGATGTTCAAATTACATTTGTTTAGCTTTACTTCATCCACTGGCTCACCTGCAGTATTCACAGAAAGAAAGGTCAACTGTGTAGGATATATTGTTGAAACTATATTTTGAGGAAGATAAGAATTTGACACAACAAAGTATGTGTCATTAAGACTGCCTCATCAAGCATGCAACACGTGCTCAAATACTCAAAGGGTAAGATTTCAATAAACCCAGAAAATGTGAGCCCAGTGTCTACCACTATTTAGGATATTTCTCTACTGTGGTACTGATTACAGATCCCGTTTGTTCTCATCAGAGTCTCCCTTTTACAGGAGAGTACTTTCTGTTTTTGTAACTCGATAAACTATGGATTTCTAGCATTTAATCTACTTTTGATGATTACGAAAAGAGCCAATAGTACACATGGCCTAGCATTTAATCTAGTTTTATAATTACGAAAAGAGCCAATAGTACACATGGCCTATTCAACTTAGTGTCTGTGAAAGCATTACCATTTTTGACAGCTCACCAGGAATCATTGCTTCCGTTTTGCCAAACATGATTTCTTAACCTGTACTAAATAACTGCGCAAGATTTCCATTTATCAGACAATTTTTTGAAAAAACGAAAGTAGCAAAGTGCCCCTTTTGGTATGATCACCCCCTCAACCCCCAAGCTATTTGCCCGATATTGGTGCGGACTCGACAGTGTGCTGGGATCCTGCTAACCAGGCCCCAGCACCAGTGTTCTTTCCCTAAAACTTGTCCCATTGTTCCCACAATTGGCACACAACTAAGTCCCTTGTAAAATGTATCCATGGTACTAAGGACCTTGTGGCCAGGGAAGGTCCCCAAGGGCTGCCACATGTATTATGCCACCCTAGGAGACCCCTTCACCAAGCACATGCACACTGCCATTGCAGTTTGCGTGTGCTGAAAAAGACAAAGTTGACATGGCACCGCTATCAGGGTGCCATGCCCACAGACCACTGCCAGTGGCATAGGTAAGTTACCCCTCTAGCAAGCCTTACAGGGAGGGTGCCCTATACCACAGGTGAGGGCATAGCTGCATGAGCAATATCCCCCAACAGTGTCCATGTCAATTCTTAGACATTGTAAGTGCAGTGTGGCCCAAAAAGTACACGGGCTGGGAGTTAGTCATTACAAAGTACTCCACAGCTCCATGCTGGCGCTACTGAAGTCTGTAATATTTGGTATCAAACTTCTCAGCACAATAAACCCACACCGATGCCAGTGTTGTATTTTTTTAAAAATGCACCCAGTGGGCATCTTAGAGATGCCTCCTGTATTTTAGCCAAACGTCTTGTGCAAGTTCCAGTCCGTGCCAGCCTGCCACTTCCAGACAGGTTTCTGACCACATGGGGTGAGAGACTTTGTGCTCTCTGTGGCCAGAAACAAAGCATCCACTGGGTGGAGGTGCTTCACACCTCCCCCTGCAGGAACTGTAACACCTGGCGCTGAGCCTCCAAGGCTCAGGCCTCCTGTTACAGTGCCCCAGGGAACTCCAGCTAGTGGAGATACCCGCCCTGCAGACAAAGCCCCACTTCTGGCGGGAAGTCCGGTGGAAAAATTAGGAAAAACAAGGAGTGACCACTTCAGCTAAGACCACCCCCTAAGGTGTCCAGAGCTGAAGTGACCCCCCTCCCTGCAGAATCCTCCATCTTGGTTTAGAGGACAGGGACCAATAGGGTGAGGTCTGTGTCCCTCTCCCCAAAGGGGGTGGGCCCCACAAGGATGCAGTCCCCGTCAGGGACAGCAGCCATTGGCTACTGATCCCTGACATGCCCCTAAATACAGGATTTAAGGGCTCCCCTGAACCTAGCTCGATTCCTGGCGACCTCAAGAAGACTGAAGATACCAACTGATTTGGCCCCAGCCCTACCAGCTAGTCTCCAGCTTCTGAAGTTCCTGCTACAAAAAGGCAAGACATCCCGCAGGACCAGCGACCTCTTAAAAGCCTCAAGAAAATTGCCTGCACACCAGAGGACCAAGATCTCCCATGGACAGCGGCCCCGTCCAGAAAGAAACTCCAACAAAGGATTCCAGAACCACCCCAGATCCGCGAGCCCTGCCCACTCTTCACTTGACGCCAACGGCCCGTGTCGAGGTGGCCCAATGGGCTAGAGCTGGTCCATAGGCAATTCTGACCTAGTGTCCACCCTGGGTTGACCCCTCCTGTCTACCACAACGATGCCTGCAGACTAAATCCGGAGGACCCCCCTCACCACGAGGGAACTAGAGGAAAATTTCCCAACCCCCAAAAAAAGGTACCCATGCACTTGCAGCTCCGTGGCCTTGGCGAAGCCAATCACCTGTCAGCAACTTTCGGCAGGTGGCCCTCCTTCTCGTCTAGACTGTGGTTTGCCGGAATCGACCACCTGGATCTAGCCTGCAGCATCTTTTTGACCCTGGGGTCCCCCTATTAAAAAGCATTGGGAGCCTGACGCTGTGTTAGCACCCTGAACTCGGCTGCCCCTGTGCAGCTGAGGGTGGGTGTTTGGTGCTGAGATGTGCCTCCCCCTCCCCCACAGTGCTCTCTTAAACCCCCCAGGTCTGCCCTCCGAAGACACAGGTACTTACCTACAAGGCAGATCTAATTTTGAGTGCCCCCAGTCTCCATAGGAGCCCATTCTAAATCTTTCAGCAACTTTGACCTCTGCACGCAGCAGGCCCCGTTTTGCTGCAGGTGGGTGCTTGGTGTTAACTTAAATCCCAACCTGTGGACATCCTATCCCCCGGAGACTGGAACTGTAAGTCTTGTACTTACCTCAAAACTGTTGAAAAGTTTTCTCCCCTCCCAGAACTGGTTTGAAAATTGCAGTAGTAACTTTCAAAACAGATTATTGCTATTGATTTGAAAAACGTATACCTTGTCAATCTGAAACAAAATGGTTTGGATACATATGCTTGCTACCTACTTGCAAATGTACTTACCTGCAAATTGAATCTTGTGGTTCTAGAAATAAACAAAATATATTTTTGCTATATAAAAATCATTGCCCTGAAGTTAGTCACTGAGTGTGCGCTTCCTTTATTGCCTTTGTGTGCAGAATAAATGCTTTGCACTACCCTCTGATAAGCCTAACTGCTCGACCACACTACCACAAAAGAGAGCATTAGTATTATCTACTTTAGCCTCTGTTAAACCTCTGGGGACTCTGTGCACACTATATTTCATTTTGATATAGTACAGACAGAGCCAGCTTCCTACAATGACACATTAGGGCTACGAATAAAACTGATTGGTTGAATATTGAATTTAATTGTCGTCGTACTGGCCAGATCAATTTCCAGACCTTTTCCCTGATTTCCTCCATTACGTTGACCTGCTATACGTCTTTCAAACTCTTCTAAATTATCTGGTTTGAGTAAAGAGGCAATGAGCCATCAATTAGGGCTTACAAGGTCAGGAACTTACCACTCATATTAAGTACCTAACTAGCTCCTCCAAAACAACACTAGATGCATGTATTGCCAGTTGTCGAATAATGGTCTTGAATTTAAATATTCAACTAATTCTAGAAACCCAATTTCTAAAAATAACTGCACTGTGCACAGCTCAATTGGGAGCCCACTGCAATGTTTTCATTTGCGTTTATCACTATACATCTCCTTTTACTACAATCAAAAAGAATGCCCCCTGACCATGCAGCAAAGTCTTTTATATAACGTTGAAATTTATATTATATCCAAATTTATGAATGGAAGAATTTTCTTGAATGCTGGGGATTGGAAGTCTTCTGTGTTTTACACAACATAGCAAGAGATATGCATGGTGCTTTGGTTGAGAGTTAGAATCCTTAATGCTTTTAACCGTATGGTCCATTCTAAGGAGGAGATGGAATGGGACTGTAGGAAAGCACCCTCTTTTTGGCATAATTATCCCAACTTTTTGCCTGCAACCAGTATGCTTTGACTGTTTTCACTGGGATCCTCCTAACCAGGACCCCAGTGATTGTGCTCTCTCCCTCTAAATGTTGTTGCGTAGGACTTTATACACACCACAATTGGCATAATGGTGCCCCCATATAAATCCCTAGTATATGGTACTTAGGTACCCAGGGCATTGGGGCACCACGTGTTCCCCATGGGCTTCAGCATGTATTGTGCCACCCATGAGAACCCATGCAAAATGTGTCTGCATGCCTGCCATTGCAGCCTGCGTGAAAAACTGCATGCACCCTTTCAGTACAGGTCAGTGCACCAGGTCACTGTAAGGCACCCCTATGCTAGGCACGCCTAACCCAGAGGGCAGGTGCAAGTCCGTGTGTGTGTAAAGGCACCCCTTCATGAGCAGAGGTGCCCCTACAAACTCCATCTCCATTTTACTGGACTTCGTAAGTTCAGGGAAGCCATTTTACCCGGGTACTGGACACAGGTCATTTGGGTACTCCGGACATGGGCATGTTTGGTATCAAACATGTCAGAATCACACCCCAATACTGTTGTCAGTATTGGTTATATGATTCCATGCACTCTTGGAGCTCCTTAGAGGACCCCCCCCATATTACTCCTACCAGTCTTCCAGGCAGCCTGTGCTGCTGCCAGCCCTGACAGGTTTTTGCCCTCCTGCTGCTTGACCAGCTCAAGCAGGGGAAAGCAGAAGAAAGGATTTTCTGTGGGAGAGGGAGGCAACACCCTCTCCACTTGGAAATAGGTGAGACATGGCGTGGGAGGGGTAGCCTCCCAAAGCCACCGGTATGATTTGAAGGGCACACCAGTCCAGGGGAGTGAGCACTCCCTTATCACCCCAGGGGTGGTGCCAAGAGCTCCTCCAGGTGGCCACTTGATTCTGCTATCTTGAATCCAAGATGTGCAGAAGCCACTGGGAGCACCTAAATGGCAAGGTCAGGCAGGTGACGTCACAGCTCCCTCCTGATAGATGGTCACCTTGCTAGGTGACCAACCCCTCTTACTGGGCTATTTAGGTTCTACCTCTTGGGTGAGTCCTGAGATTCGACGTGCAAGATTCCAGCAGAACTCCTCTGCACTGTTTACTTCATCTTCTGGCTACTGGAATGACAACTGGACTCTACAGGAACCAACAATCTGTAACTCCTTTGCAACATTGTTTCCCCGGTTCCTTACAGCAACTGCAACATTTCCCCCGGCTGTGCATCCTCCGAGGTCGACAAGACTCTAACCTGCACCAAGAAATAAGAAGGAATCTCCCTTGGAGTGAAGGAGTCACTCCCCTGCATCTGCAGGCACCAACTGCAATGACGACCGACTGCGTGGATCTGCTCTCCTCCGGAACTGCGTGGGTCCTGAATAACAGGTGGTCTGGATTGGTCCCTTGGTCCTCTCTGCCAGCTGTCCAACTTGGGAGACGGTAAGCCTCTCCTTCCAGGACAGTACCCCTGTGCACCCCAGTACTTCTTCCTGCCAAGCACAGTTTCCTCTCTGCTGCTCCAGTGACGTGGGACTCCTCTACAGGTGTGCTGAGTGGGCCTCACAGTGACTGCTGTGCCTACTGCCAGTGGGTTGCCTGTGGGGGCTGCATCTTCTTCCTGTGACTCTCCCGACTGCTGAGGGTCACCCCAGACTCCCCTCGTTAGGTCAAACCCCCTGGGCCTTTCTGGTCCTCTTCAGCCTTGCAACTCTTCGTCGTCTTTTGCATTTACCAAGGCTTGGTGGTTCTCCAGCACCACTGACCAACTCAACCCGACAGACGACGTGGGACACCATCTGCATCACTTCAGGAGCTCCTCTATTTCCTGTGTTGCACAGCTGGTCTTCTTCATCCCCGTCGACCTAGTCCTGATTCCACAGAAGGGTTGGTAGTGGCTCCTGACATGACCGGACACTCCATCATAAACTAGACTTGGTCCCCTTCCTTTGCAGGTCCTCTGCACAAGCATTTTCCTACGTCCTCTTGTTGGTTTTGGGGAAAACCAGGTACTTACCCTCTTGGGTCTCCCAGTTCCTCCAGCTCCCCACTACTGATTCCACTTCCTGGGGTGGGGGACTGTATCTCGCACTCCAATTTTTTAGTATATGGTTTGGTCCTCCCATAGGGCCCTTACTATTTCCTATTAATTTTACCAATGCTTATTGCTTTTTAAGCTCTTTAATGATTGCTAATGAGCATATAATAGTGTGTTTACTTACCTCCAGTTGGAGGACTGCCTATTAGTATTCTAGTATTTGTGTTACCCTAATAAACTACCTTTATTTTTTAACACTGTGGTTCTTTCATGTGTGACAGTGCTGTGTGACTATAGTGGTATTGCATAAGCTTTGCATGTCTCCTAGATAACTCTTGGCTGCTCATTCACAGCAACCTCTAGAGAGCCCTGGCTTCCTAGACACTGCCTACACTTCAATAACAGGGGATACCTGGACCTGGTATAAGGTGATAACACCATAGGTGCTCACCGCACACCAGGCCAGCCTCCTACAGTGACAATGTATAGTCCTTAAGCAAGGAGCAGTATGACAAGTACTACTGTTCCAAAACACAGCCACACTAATGGAAAGTACTATATTAATTTATTCACAGTGCAATCTGTTCATGTAATGGCACAATAAAACTCAACATTTAAGCAAAAGTCGTAATGTCCCATCAGCTACACAGTAAGCATGCCCAAAATGCATGCATTTTTAGAGACGACAAATATCGTTATCTATCCACCTTCACAAGCACACTGAATGTGACCTCACTTGTTTCATTTATGACCCAAAAGCCTGTTTAAATAGATAATGGGGTTAAAGGTGAAACACACTGCAAATGCATATAATATTTTTTTTTGTAAGAAGGTGAGCTCTTGTTAAACTTTGTGTGTGTATACAGTTGGGCGTATGTTCTTGTTAGGAATTTTAACACTATATATTAAATATCATATTTTCTCCAAAGAGCAATATTCAACATAATCAAGCTAATGATTACCTTCATCCACTGCTCACTTTTGTGGTATGAAAACAAGAGAGAGATGCCGATCCTTCCCAGCAAGTTTTTGTCTACTCCATTATGAAGTGGATCTTTCTTAACTACAAAGCAAAAACAAATAATGTAAAGTGTCCTGCTGTACCAGACTCTAGTAACTACTTACTTTTTCATAAAATAAATTTTTGGAAACATAGGTATCGGCTGGAAAAGGACACATGCAGGCATGAGCTTTGCACCAGTGGCCTGTATTTAACCCCTGTGTAGCTCTAGTTCCACACACCATCGCGTTCTTTAGTGTGAAAATAATCTGCTCTGTTCTGCTAAGCAGTCAAAAAATAGACAATGTTTCACCTATCACTAGCTTTGGGGTTGCTTACAGGAGAGTCTGAGTATTAAGTTTACCAAGGTGAATTAGTTTTCTTCATCCAATTAAAAAATCTTGGAAATAACACTGGGACACACACACACACTGTATGGAAACCTTAACATAAAGCAAACAGTTTGATAAATCTTAAGATTGCCTCTCAGAGAATAGCTCTTCCAAACTAGTGCACGGAGGTATCATACAAAGAGCTCAATAAAACCTCAGGTGGATGCTGGTGGAATGAGTACTGTTTAGAGCTTACCTGTCCAAGACGGTGTTCAACAATTGACCTGTGTTCTACTCATAAGCAGAGAAGGATGCATCTCGATGCTTCTCCTTCCTCTATTTACATAACATTGATCATCAATCTTAGATACATGTTCTTCCTGATTTTTGTCCTTTTTTCTAGAGCTATTTTATGCTGTGGGATTCGTAAGCCTAGAAAGGTCTTTCCCAGGCTGGTTCTCATGTTTTGCTTCCAAACTCTTGCAAGGCTCTTCATCTTCAATCGAGAACTACCAAAGGTTTTTTTCTCTGTGCTTTGTGTTTTTTCCCCCACAATACTAACAGACCTTTGAGGAGACAGAAGCCGTTTGTATGGAACACTGACTATAGCAAGGAGTTGCTTATTTTGTTGGGCTATTATGAAGGAAATAAGAAAGAGCTTTACTGCACGTAGTCCTTCACATAATCTCTGATAGATGTACCATTGTATGCCATAGCTTCCATTTATGAGACAGAAGAAGTGATTCCTGGAAGAGCAAGGATATTATCTCAGATTAAAGACAAAGTCAACATACCATACAAACAAGCTACTTACCTTTGGTAACATTATTTATAATGGATACTCTAACCTCAAATTTCTCTCCTAGATCAGGAAAACTTCACACAGCAGTGCTCCCATGCACCAGTAGATGATTCTGTGTGCCGCCACATCGCCTCAAAAGTGAAGAGGCAGAGGTGCATGTAAGCACCACCCCTGCTTGTTGACGTCAGTTTCTTGTCTTTACCCTTTCCACCCTCAAACATGAGTGTGAACAACTGTTGACACCAGTGCTGAATAATAACTTGGGACCTTTCTAGATGTTACAATGAGGCCACTCCTGAGAACTGGGAGGTGGGAGGGCAATGAGAAATCTGCATCTAGATATAGTGTCCAGCAGAAAGTGTTACCAAAAGTAAGTTGTTCTTCCTATAGACACATCAAACTGCAGATTCCTCATCTAAGACTAGATACCAAAGCAGTACTTCTGCAGGTGGAGGGTCTGTGGAGTGGACTCAGACTAGTCCTGCAGAACCCAGCAGGCAAAATGTCCTTCCTGGCAGATCTGGCTGTCAAGGTAGTAGAGCTTTGTGAATGTATGCACGGACACCCTACCCCCAGTCTTGTACATGTCAAAGATAGGCACTCTGCGAGCCAACACAGCGGTAGCTTACAGACCTTCTGCTGGCTGTGTCTTCGCCAGAGTGCAGCAGATCCAAATGAAGTGAACTATCTACCTTGTCAGGATCATCTTCTGCACAACCTTCCCTTCTTCATACCAAAGAACCCCACAAAAAGCTGATTGTCCAAATGGAGTTCTGTAGTGTGATCAATATAAAAGCTTAAACCTCTTTTCAGGTGCAACTGATGAAGCCTCTCCTCTTACGAGGGGTGAGGAGAGGCTAAGACCATGAGCAGGATAATAGATTACTTGACGTAGACTGGACTCTCAACTTTAATTCAGGAGGCCGCCCGAGTTCTCAATAACAGTTTGTCTGGAACAAATGTTGTGTAAGGAGGCTCTCCGATAGTGCTTGAAGCTCATTCATGCAACGAGCTGAAGTAATCTCAATGAAGAAGCTAGTCTTCAGAGTCAAACAACACTGTGACCAGCAATACATTGGCTCAATGGGTACACGTGAGGAAAGTTAATCCCAATTAAGAGTCCACTGTGGCACCTCAAACTGTTTATAGGGAAATGTTTGTCAAGCCTTTTGTAAATCTCATCACAACTGGTACAGCCAACACCGAACCTTTAACAGTGCCCACTGAACTCCTTGCTATGCCAAACTCAAAAACATCTGACAACTTTTCTTGTAAATCCACACCAGTCCATAAATTTGCCCCGGTGCCCAACATAAACAGACTTTGTGGAAGGGTGCCTGGAGGCAAGGATGACATCCATCACTTCAGATGGCAGATTAAACATTCAATTGCAGTGGCTTAAGCTCCATGCATGCAAGTGCAAATTGAACAGATCAGGGTTGAGGACCATGCACTGTTGCCAAAACTGGAGGTCCCCACAAAGTGGCAGCCTGACTGGAGGAAAGGTGCTTAGGCTTCAAAGGTACAGATAACACACTCTCCTGGTCCAGTCCAGACCCTCAAGGATAAATTGGGCCGGTCAATGCTGATCTTCTTCAGAACTGTGCACAGGAGATAGGTAGGGTGTAGAAGAATCCCGGGGTTCCATTCCAGCTAGAATGCATCTCCTAACAAGTATTCTTGAGGAAAGTCCAATGAACAAAGCTTTTGACACTGCATGTTAATTGGAGGAGAAAAGATCCAACAAGGGTTCTCCCCATTGTTGGAAGATGTCCTGCACCACTTTGAGCTATAGATGCCACTTGTGATTCATCAGACACCGCCTGCTCAGTTAATTAGTGCTGGCATTCGGGGACCAGCCTCTCCAAATGGATGGTGGGAAGTCCTTCAAAGCCAAATGACTAGCCCACACCACCAGCAGACTTGTATAGAGCCGGCTTCCACTGAAAACCAGAGTCCCCTGATCTCCACCTTTCCCAGATGAAATCCCCAGCCAATCAGAGAAGTGCCCATCACCACCACCTGCATTGGGTAGGGAAGGGAGAGGTCCTGCCACTGGACCAACTGGGTACGAGAAGCCACCACAGCATGTCTCGAGCCATCTCCACTGAGACCTTGATGACAACAGTCAGATTGATAGTGGACCCACTGGAACTTTAAGTTTGATAGCAGATTCACAAAGTGCCATCTGACATAGCTGATGAAGAGAATGCAGGAGGTCAAGAAGCTTCAGAGTTGCACTCACCGTGATCCTGGATTGAGCCTGAAACATGGGGTTCATAAACCAGGACAGGTCCAATAAATGGAAACCTCTGCGAAGAAGCCAGGTGGGACTTTGGCTCATTGACAGTAAACCTCAACGATGTTAAGAGGTTTGCCTCTGTCCGAAAGCTATCTACAATTGACAATGGCAAGCCCGTTTTCAACAGCCAGTCACCGACGTAAGAGAATATAGGTATCCTTGATTTCCAACAATGGGCTATGACAACCCCCATCACTTTAGTGACCACCTCAAGGGCACTGGTAAGGCCAAACAGAGCACTGCAAACTGAAAGTGCTCTTGGCTAAGCTAACCTTGAGCTGCACAGTATGTGTTTGGTGGATGCAGAACAGGTATATTGAAATACACATCCTGCAGGTCCAGGATACTGTCCGGTTGCCCAGGGCCACGGTATACAAGTTCTGGGCCAGGGTGAATATTTTGAATTTGCCCTTCCACACGAAGGCATTCAGAGGCTAGAGGTTCAGAACAGGACTGATGCCACATCCCTCTTCAGAATGAGAAAATAAACAACCCCTTTATCTTTCCAAGTCCAGAACTCTCCCAATGGCGCCTTTGGAGAGCAACAGTAACACTTATTGTAATGTAATGGGCAATTGGTTATCAGAAATCCACACTGGTGTGGGAGGGATAGTGGGTAGTGCAGAATAAACAGGTAGAGCATAGCCACTTTGAACGATTTACAAGACCTATCTGTCTGAGATGATGGATTGCCAACCTGGGAGGAAATGTTGAATCCTAAGCCACACCAGTTGGGCATGCGCCACTGAGAGTAAACTACAGTAGTTTTGAAACAAGGAAAGAGGAATTAGAAGTTTGAGGCCAAAGATGGCATCTACACTGGCTGTCAGATCACAGTCCAAGGCCTTGAAAAGATGGGTGAGACTGCTGCACTTTCCTTAAAAGCCCTCCAAAACTACGTCTGACTTGACACTAAAAAGGCAGGATTCTTCAAAGGGCATCTCTATGAGGGAGGTCTGTTAACCACCAGAAAGCCCTGTGGAACACATCAATGACTGGCAGCGATATCTTATCCAGCACTAAGTGGAATACATATTTGGCTACTTCAATACCATCATAAATTGCCTGAGCCAACAAGACCATAAGGTCTTCTGTGCCCTCTGGCAAGAACTTACTGGCCATGTCTCAGAGGGCATGTGAATAGCGACTCAAAAAACAGACAGCATGTACAGATCACAATGGTAGGCTGGCAGAGGAAAAAATGTGCTTGCCAAACACCTCAATCCTTCTGCACTCAATGTTTAGAGGAGTGGTTGTAAAAGAGTTAAGAGTCAGCATACAGGTTAAGGTCCATAGGCTAAAAGTCTTTGTAGTGGGGTACTTGGTGAGAAAATGCTGATCACCAGGGTTGATCAGGTGGGCAAGAAGCCATTAACATATTAGTGAAGGTATCATTAAAGGTTGGTGCTCACAAGATCTCTGATAGGACATTTGTTTTGGTCTCAAAATAGAGGGTAGCTACAACTCTAGTGCAACAGCTGTACTCCAGGACTGTTACATTTTACAGTTTATTTTGCTTCAATTTTTATTATTTCAGAATCGGCCACATTTATGGTGCTGTTTTATTTTATTTATCTAGTTGTTCTTTCGCCTAGGGAAGCACTGTGTTTCTTAGCTAGACATTCTTTTCACTTTATGTTTTCCTCAAGGCTGCAGCGAGATAGGATTGCAAAGTGGTACACTGCGTCTCCAACATTCACAGATATACACACATCCTTCCATTTTCTCAGAATATCAGCTGTTTTATTATAAGAACACTTCCCTGTCCCATGCATGTTAGAGGGAGATTCCAGCCAGATGACCACGACCGCATGCTGATCGACTTTGCTACAGCTGCTTGCTGAAACTACAGGTTCCCTGGCCTACATGGGGATTAGGTCTCTCTAGATAACAGGCTTCCTTGCTCAGGTGTGGGGGATGACAGTTGTCACATGGTGTGGGATTGGACTCAGTTCCCCACAATTCAGGTGATACTGCAGCCCGAATCCAGCAGCCTCATTAGGATAATAAGAGCCCACTCGACAGGACCACCACCACCACAAATGTGCAAATCTTCCATTGGTGGCCCAAGTGGTGAGTTAAGCTCTGTATCAAATAAGGTGTGAAGTGTACTAGCATTCAGTAAATCAATGTATAAGCATCATCAATATAGGAAGGGGTAAGAAGCCATTACCAACATCTTGCAATGCCCGGTGCTCTGGTATTTGATCAAAGTCAAAACCAAAACTATAACAGAGCTTTTGCTGGAACGTGTGAGAAGGGAGAAGCACTGATTTTAGAGTCAGGCTGCAAGACAACTGTTTGTGCTTTGGTAATTTTCTAGCATGACATTGATCAGGCTACAGTCCAAGTTGGTTTGACACCGGGTCATCTTCTGGTACTGGTGGGTATCGGTGTAGGAGGGACCAGTGTGGGTTTCAGAGCCAAAGTAGACGTCTGTACTGGAGTCAATATCCTGGTTCACAAGTTACTTACCTTCAGGAACAATTTATCTGGTAGAGACATATTCTAGTTGCAGATTCCTTACCTTTGAATTCCTCCAGAAGTCAGTCTGGACCCAAAGATTTTTCTTCAAGCAGTACCTCTGCACGCCGTCAGTCGACTCCGCAGGTGTCGTTGGCACCGTGATGACGCTGCGGTCGTTTATAGGCACCACCCCGGTGCGCTGACGTTAGTTTCTTTTACCGACCTTCCACGCCAGTAGCGCGGAGCCATGAAGAACACAGAGTGGTGCGTCAAAACTAGGGCCCTTAAAGGGAACTTCCTGCCCACAGAAATCAGTTTGCAGTGCGGGGAGGATGGGCGAGAAGGTAAGGAATCTGCAACTAGAATATATCTCTACCAGATATATCGTTACCAAAGGTAAATAACTTGAACATCTGATAGAGACTTCTAGTTGCAGATTCCTTGCCCGAGCAATACCATCCCTGGTGGCTGGTTGCAAACCAAGATCACACCAAGAAGTCCTGCAGGACCGAAATAGCAAAGTAGTGTTTGGTAAAAGTGTGCAGAAATGCCCACGTTGCTGCCTGACAGATGTCCAGGACTGGAACGCCCCATGCTAGCGCTGTGGTAGCAGCAGTAGCTCCGGTGGAGTGAGCACGCAAACCTTCAGGAGGTTGCTTCTTAGCCAGTGCATAGCACATTTTGATGCATAAGAACCCCGATCGTGAAATGGTCCTCTCCTGCACCGCCTTCCCCTTCTTCGCACCCAAATCTCTCACAAAGAGTTGATCGTCCACCCGGAAGTCTTTGGTACGATCAAGGTAGAACTCTAACGCTCTTTTTGGGTCCAGCTGGTGGAGTCTCTCCTCTTCATGTAAGGGATGCGGGGGTGCAAAAAAGGTAGGTAAGGTAATGGACTACCAGACAGGGAAGGGTGTCATTTCTTTAGGTAAGAACCTCTTGTGCAAAGTACCATTTGTCAAGAGGAAAGGTGGCTTAGATGAAAGAGCCTGGAGCTCACTTACTCTGCGGGCAGAGGTGATGGCAACTAAAAAGACAGTCTTGATGGTTAAAAGCTGTAAAGGGCAGTTGTGAAGCGGCTTGAACGGGGCACACATAAGGTATGTTAATACTAGGTTTAGATTCTATTGGGGCATGATGAACGGGATAGGAGGAAAAAGATGTGTGAGGCCTTTAAGAAACCTAACAACAATGGAAGATTTAAATAGAGGCTGATCTGGTAACCTCAAGAAGCAGAGATAGCAGAAAGATATCCCTTAAGGGTGCCCAGGGTGGAGCCTGGCTGGGCAAGGTAAAGAATAAAGAGGAGGACCTGAGAAAAAGGAGCAGATAAAGGATTGACAAGGAGGCGGAGGGTGGACGGGTTTGGATGGATGACTCTCCCCTGCTGCTGCAACAGAAGATCCTCCCGAAGAGGCAGTCTGATCGGAGGAGCTATGGCCATGCTCAACAGCTCAGGATACCAGACTCTTCGTGCCCAGTCAGGAGCCACCAAGATTACCTGGGCCCGGTCTTGCCTGAACTTCTCCAGAACTCTGGGCAGAAGTGGTATGGGTGGAAAGGCATACATGAGGCCTGAATTCCACTCGTGACAAAACATGTCGCCGAGAGAGTGCCGCCTTGGAAACTCCAATGTGCAAAACAGCTGACATTGCGCGTTCTCTATGGAGGCGAACAAGTCTAACCAAGGTTCTCCCCACTGAAGGAAGAGACCTTGCGCCACCTCTGGATGGAGACTTCATTTGTGATCATCCATGCATCAGTTTGTCTGCCCTGGCATTCAAGGAGCCCACCAGGTGTTGAACCACCAGGGAAATGCCCTGATGTTCCAGCCAAGTTAAGAGGCGATGAGCCTCTTGACAAAGGGTCCACGACCCCACTCCATCTTGTTTGTTGCAGTACCCCATGGCAGTGGTGTTGTCTGTGAACACCTGCACTGCTTTCCCTTTGAGAGAGTGTAGGAATGCCTTTAAAGCTAGTCGAATCACTCGGAGCTCCAGAAGATTGATATGGAGCCCGGGTTTCCGCCGGAGACCAGAGGCCCCTAATCTCCGCCTCTCCCATGTGGCCGCCCCATCCCAGGAGTGAAGCTTCTGTCACTACTGTAACATCTGGTTAGGGAAAGGAGAAGGATCCAATCCTGATTCGTTAACCATCACTGCAGGTCTCTCGCAGTTCCTTCTGAGATCTGGACCTTGTCGGAGAGATTCCCCTGATGCTGTTCCCACTGGAACTTCAGGTCCCACTCCAGAGCCCATATATGCCATCTGGCCTTTTGAACTAGCAGGATGCAGGAGGCCATTAGGCCCAGCAACCTCAGAGTCATTCTCACCGAAACCCAGGATAAAGGCTGAAACATCGGTATCATAGCCCGAATATAATGGACTCTATTTTTGGGAGGATACGCCTGAAACTGCACTGTATCCAGAACAGCTCAGATGAAAGGGAGCATCTGAGAAGGCGTCAGGTGTGACTTTGGCACGTTCATAGTGAACCCCAGCGAATGCAAAAGGTTCGCCGTATTCTGGAAGTAGGAGACGACTGTCTGGGGCGAGTTCGCCTTCAACATCCAATCGTCGAGGTAGGGGAAGACTATGATCCCTAACCTGCGGAGATGAGCTGCCACCACTACCATCACGTTCGTCAACATCTGAGGGGCACTGGTAAGGCCAAAAGGGAGCACAGTAAACTGAAAGTGCTCGTGACCTACCATGAATCATAGGTAACATCTGTGGCCGGCAAGACGGGAATGTGGAAGTATGCATCTTGAAAGTCCAACGCTACCATCCAGTCACTTGGATCCAGGGAAGATAGGAACTGAGCCAATGTCAACATTTTTAACTTCTCCTTCTTGAGGAAGAGGTTGAGGAACCAATGATCTAATATAGGACGAAGGCCCTTGTCCTTTTTCGGCACCAGAAAGTAGCGGGAATAGCAAACAGGACCTACTTCTGGCAACTGAACCCTCTCTATAGACCTTGGACTTCCTCGCTGAGAAGCACCATATGATCCTCCGATATGCGATTGTATGAAGGTGGCATGGCTGGAGGAGGCGTCTCGAAGGGGTGGGAGTAGCCCCTTCAGACAATCTGGAGAACCTACCTGTCCGAGGTAATGAATTGCCATTGGGGCAGGTGTTGCCAAATCCTGCCACCAACTGGTTCCTGGTGTACCCACGGACTAGGAGGGTTTGGAGGCTGAGGAGGGGGCGGTGGTGGACTGGGCGACCCGCTAGCTCCCTGATCCCCCAGGGGCGTGGGATCCCGCATCCACTGTGGCGCAGGGGATGTACAGCATGCACGGGTTGATGGCTGGGAGGGAGGTGGGGGGTTTGTGCGGCAGGTAATGCACCAGGGAATGTGCCCGATACAGAGGAAGCCTGGATGACCAGGCTCTCAAGGCGTGGGGTGTTGGGTGAGGAACTTTGGCAATCGTCCTATTCACAGGAGCCCATGTGCTGGGTCTGGACCAAGTACCCAAAAGGACATCCGTCAATGCCTCATTAAAGGGAAGAAGGGTTCTGTTGTGGAAGACCCCGGCTGAAGCACGTCGGTTAGGATATTAGGCCTAACCTCCACAGAAGGTAGTTCAAGGTCCAAGAGCTCAGCCGCCCTTCGCACTACCATAGAGTATGAGGCGCCCTCCTCCGTAGCCACGGTAGGAGGAGAGCGCATACCAGTGTTCGGGGAGGTGTCTAGACCACTGGCATCACCCAAATCCTGCACCCAGTCCATTTGGGGGTCAAGCTGGTATCCTAAAGTGTCTAGCATCCCCTCCAAACTCTCTCCATATCCACACCCATAAGCATAAGGGTCTGGATCAACCCTGGGACCAGGAGAGCCCATAGAGAACAGAATCGTCATCAAGCGACGTCGTTCCGGCTCTGGGTTATGAGAATAGGATTGACACTTATTTATAGGCCCAACTGATGTCGGGAGCATCAACGTCTGACCAGACGCCGGGGATGGTCGCTGTGGCACGACCAGCGTCGTGACGGATCAGAGATTGGATCCAGAGGAACCCTCCGGAGCCGTTGCCTTAACTGATGACTTCGAACCCGAGGGGGACCCCCACCAACTCACCTATGCACGAGGGCACCAAAGGTTGGTCGGTCTGCCTAAAAATGAGGCGCTTTGCCTCATAAAAACTCCTTGAGCTAGACAGAGGTGGCTCCAGCTCCTGGGAAGTCAGGGAAGCGTGGAGCGGATCTAGATGAAGGCTCCAAGGACGGAGGCCTAAAGCGTTGACGCTCTTCCTGCACTGCATCACCCGTGCGACGGGGTGAAGTCGAAGAACGCATGTCCTCCTTTGAATTCGTTTTCTTATGACCCGATGACTTCGAGGACGAAGAGTGGTGGTGAATTTGTTGCCAATCTCGAGACCCTCCTCTCAAACGAGTCGGTGAGCGCCGCGGAGTCAAGTGTCGGGCCGCCATTAGCTTTAGGGACCGCTCCCTCAAAGCTTTCGTGTTCATGGCCCGACACTCCGAGCACAACTTCGGGTCATGATCGTGCTCCAGGCACCAAAGACACACAAGGTGCGGATCAGTCACTGACATCATTTGATGACAGGAGTCGCAGGGCTTAAAACCGGTCTTTCGGGACATCCCTCGACGCATCCACGACCTCGTCAAAAATAATTTGACAAAAATGTAGTAGTAGTCAAAAAGAGACTGAGGTAGCTCTCTCCGGATCTGCGCGTAGGCTGGAGCGGAAAGAAAATAACTGACGTCAGCGCGCCGGGGTGGCGCCTATATACGGCCATGATGTCATCACAGCGAACACGACGCCAAGGAAGCCCGCGGAGTCGACCGACGCCACCTGACAGTGCGCAGAGGTACTGCTCGAAGAAAAATCTCTGGATCCAGACTGAAACCTGGGGGAATTCAAAGGTAAGGAATCTGCAACGAGAAGTCTCAATCAGATACTAGGTTTCAGGGGGACAGGTGGCCCAAGGGGTATAACTGCAGATGGTAACAGAACTGTGGGCCCCTGCACTTCTGTGGGACCCGAAGGTGAGCTAGGAGAAGACTAAAGGGCACAGAAATGTGCAGCCCGGCTTCTTTAAGGCTTCCATCTACAGCTTGCTCAATGACAGAATGAAAAATGTGGATACATCAGGACAAGTTGGGGAATCTGTTCTCTGAAAGGAGACCTCAACGGGGGGCAAGGTAGACATTGACACCTATAGGTCTTTTGTCGAGAGTCAGAGTGGCAGGATAGATTTGAATACAACTTTGCTTTCCACTGCTTGCACTTGGGACTCCCTGTAGGACTTCGAGCACAAAGCTTGCACTTGGACTTACTGCAGAACTTCAAGCACAAAGCTTCAGGACCAAGATCAAGTCCACAACTTGGATCCGGAGCAATACTTAAGCAAAGGTTGAAACTTCTTCATACAGCTTTGTCTCTCAGTCTCAAATCGTCTTCAGGTGCATGAGGTTGCACTCTGCCATTTAAAAGTCGTGGCCCAAGACCAAAGACACACCTCTTGCGGGTCCGTGACCAACATCTAGTTTCTGCAGTCAGGGTATGGTTTGAAACCTGGCATTGTGCGTGGGGACATCATGCAGGGATGGCAGTGTTGAGGAAGCGTGGAGGTGCAGGTTGCCACTTTACAGAACATGGGAGCAATGCTGTATGATGTTTTCCGAATCCAGTTTGGGGCCATGAGAGTCTTCTAAAATGAAGAATCTGCAGTTAGAAGCATCTGTCAGCAGGGGTGTAGAACTCCTATAGCCTGACACCCAGGACATATTGTTTGGGGTCAAGAATAATAAGTTTTCATGTTTATTTTGGCCTTGAGACGAGTAGGCCCAAACCCCTGCAGCACAGACCCTTTGGCTGCCAGTTTCCAGGGAAGTTAACTGCTGGCAGCAAGGAGCTATTTACCATAGTCAAGCAATTCATGAACCCCAGATCATAAACCTCAGACATCCCTCCTCTCAAGACCTTTGCAACAACCTTGCCACCTCTTTTCACCTGAAAATCCAGGGCCTATACAAAGGATTCAAGAACCAAAACCCGCCCCCGCCGACCACCAGCATCACCAAGGATCCCCCCCGCAGTCTCTGAACCTCTGGAACCCTATCTCCACAGAAGACACCCAGAAACTTATGAACTCCATCTATTCAGGGGCACCCACAGCCCCATGCCCACATCACATCTTCCACCTGGCAAGCTTCACCATCGCAACAGAGCTCTGCCGGACTATCAACCACTCCATCGAAACCTCCACCTTCCCATCAGACTGGAAAAAAAGCAGAAGTCAACCCTGTATAATGCTCCCTTAATACTCTGATCAGATGCAAATATTGGCAGAAGCTTGTAAGCAAGACTGATGATTCTTTGCTTTCAAAATAAAACGATCAGAAAAAATGCAAGTAGGACATTTTTTTGCTAACATACTGTGAAATTCTAGGTACTATTTTTTAAGCATTGTTTACTAAATTGTGCTGATGCATGCTACTATTTCCCAAACATATGTATGTCTTTGACCGCAGTAGACCAAAAAAATTTACTCCTAGAAAATATTTCTGAAATGTATTTTATCACGAGCAAAAACGCACGTGTAGATTTGTTTATGTGAAAATCTATTGAGTGTTTTCAAGTTCACTTTCCCTCTAACCACTTTTTTCCCAACCCTGGAAGAACTTCTACTTCTGCCCTTGTCAGAGGTACATTTCTAACCTTTCTCAGTATGGGAAAAGATTAGAGAAGAGCTGGTGAATCCTTAAAACATGCAAGCTAGTAGGTTTGCATAAACGCAAAGACATTCCAGCCCTGGAACTATTGCTTCCAGCTTCTTCCAGCCACAGTACGTAGATCTACGGAAAAGTAGTAAAATAAGAAAATTGCTATAGTAAGGTTTGAAATTGCTAGTATTCAAGTCCTACTATAGTATTAGCTCTGGGATAATCAGGGAGGCTATTATGAGAACTCTTACATAATGAGATTGCTGTTGTAATTTGTCGCCGTACTACATGGCACCAAAGGGACAAGTATATATTTTTTTACAGGACTAGAAGATTTAAGAAGCAACCTGTCCCATGGACAAGCAGATATTGTATTTAATTCAACACCCCTGCATCAGTATTAGCAATCACTAGGTGGAGCAATAAGGGCTAGAAACAACATAGCTTAACTGTATCCTAACACATTTTTGTAAATCAAGGCCCAACAGAAGTACTATGAAGTTGCAATGAGGAAATACAGGCCTTTAAAAAAAACACTTTGAAATTTAAAACAAAATGCATTAATCTTTGATCAGTCACGAAGATAGCACAGTGTAAAAACCTATAACCAGTGTCATTCAATCCAATTATCTGGCAAGTGCCCAAATGGAGGTATAATCTGATTTGGAGGAGAGACCAGTTGCCTAAGATCCACTCGGACACAACAGAACTCAAGACTAACTAATCTGCTGATTGTGACAACTGTCATGATTATGTTTTCTTTAAATTAAGTTCATGCAAAACATAAAAGACAACAAATAAGTAAATTTTTTGGAAAAATAAATGTTACCTTTATGGTGACTCTCGTACTCTCAAGTTTGAAATCAATTTCCATTATTAACACCTGCATTATCCATACTACCTTGTTGAAGGATCTTGAATTGCTTCTAAACCAGTTTCTACCTGGACCTTTGTGTGCTTGTAGCAAAGACACATATACACCCTGTTTTGGCTCACAGAACTCAAAGGGAATTTATGTGTTCTTTTGTCTCTTCCAGCTTGATTTTGATACATTCCTGCTATCTATCTGCTCTCCTCCCCAGCTTCACAATGCTCTGAGCCATGCTTCCAGTTTTCAATTATTGTTTTTTTTAATTCATATTTTATTATGAATTTTAAGAGTGCCCATAATCTGCAAAGTGCTAAAAAGCCATTTGCATCCTTTTTTATAGCACTGCAGCGAATTTTCTTTTTCTTTTTTTTATGCAGATTTACCATTCTTGAATGGGTGTCTGCCTTGTCAGAAAGATATTTTGAAAATACCAGTGCATCATGAAGCACCACCAAGAATAGCTCCATGATAGATACATACACAACGGCAACAGTCTTGGAATAGCTTTAATAGAGAAGCTATTCCATGATGATTGGTCATGCACCTCCTTTACATCACAACACTTGCATATGCATGCATTGTAACATAGGAGCAGCCATTTAGGAGACTGAAGTACATACAGGAAGGCTAACACTAATGGGGCAAAATTGTGAACAACAATCATGAGATACAAGACTATGCAAAATTCAACTGTTTAACTGTGATCATCAAAGTCTGATCTTGGTATCAACCTGCCCTGGTCAATTCTCTCTGCATAAGGGCATACACCAGCATGAACACCCCAATCACACAATAGCATGAATTATGAAATGCATGAATGTAAGGAAATGCCTCCTTGGCATGGTTACCCCCTGACTTTTTGCCTTTTGCTGATGCCAGTTATGATTGAAAGTGTGCTGGGACCCTGCTACCCAGGCCCCAGCACCAGTGTTCTTTCCCTAAACTGTACCTTTGTTCCCACAATTGGCACAGCCCTGGCACACAGATAAGTCCCTTGTAAATGGTACCCCTGGTTTCAAGGGCCCTGTTGCCAGGGAAGGTATCTATGGGGTGCAGCATGTCTCATGCCACACTGGGGAGCACTCACTCAGCACATGCACACTGCCTCACAGCTTGTGAGTGCTGCTGGGGAGAAAATGAAGAAGTCGACATGACACTCCCCTCAGAGTGCCATGCCTGTGGCTTAGGTACGTCACCCATCTAGCAGGCCTTACAGCCCTAAGGCAGGGTGCACTATACCACAGGTGAGGGCATAGGTGCATGAGCACTATGCCCCTACAGTGTCTAAGCAAAACCTTAGACATTGTAAGTGTAGGGTAGCCATAAAGAGTATATGGTCAGGGAGTTTGTCAAATACGAACTCCACAGTTCCATAATGGCTACATTGAAATCTGTGAAATTTGGTATCCAACTTCTCAGCACAATAAATGCACACTGATGCCAGTGTGGGGTTTATTGTAAAATGCACCCAAAGGGCATCTTAGAGATGCCCCCTGAATACCAGACCCACTCCTAGTGCTAGGCTGACCAGTTTCTTCCAGCCTGCCACAACCAGAAGAGTTTCTGGCCACATGGGGAGAGTGCCTATGTCACTCTGTGGCCAGGAACAAAGCCTGTACTGGGTGGAGGTGCTTCTCACCTCCCCCTGCAGGAACTGTAACACCTGGCGCTGAGCCTCAAAGGCTCATGCCTTTTGTTACAGCACCCCAGGGCATCCCAGCTAGTGGAGATGCCCGCCCCACCGGCCACTGCCCCCACTTTTGGCGCAAGGCAGGAGAGGATAATGAGAAAAACAAGGAGGAGTCCCCCACCAGTAAGGACAGCCCCTAAGGTGTCCTGAGCTGAGGTGACCCCTGCCTTTAGAAATCCTCCATCTTGAGTTTGGAGGATTCCCCCAATAGGATTAGGGATGTGCCCCTCCTTCCCTCAGGGAGGAGGCACAAAGAGAGTGTAGCCACCCTCCAGGACAGTAGCCATTGGCTACTGCCCTCCTGACCTAAACACACCCCTAAATTTAGTATTTAGGGGTGACCCAGAACCCAGGAAATCAGATTCCTGCAACCTACAACAAGAAGGACTGCTGACCTGAAGGCCCCGCAGAGACGACGGAGACGACAGCTGACTTGGCCCCAGCCCTACCTGCCTGTCTCCAGACAGAAAGAACCTGCACAGCGACGCATCCAGCAGGATCAGCGACCTCTGAGGACTCAGAGGACTGACCTGCACCTAACGCACCAAGAACATCTCAAGGACAGCGGCTGTGTCCAGAAACAGCAACAAAATTGCAACAAAGTAGCAACTTTAAAGGACTCTCACTTCTCGCCAGAAGTGTGAGTCTTCACACTCTGCACCCGATGCCCCCGCTCAAGTTCAGGACAACAAACACTGCAGAGAGGACTCCCAGGCGACTCCAACGATGTGGACACCCTGAGTCGACCCCCTGCACCCCCACATCGATACCTGCAGAGAGGATCCAGAGGCTCCCCCTGACCACGACTGCCTGGTAACAAAGGAACCCGACACTGGACCAAACACTGCACCCACAGCCCCCAGGACCGAGAGGGACCACCTACCAGTGCAGGAGTGGACAGCAGGCGGCCCTCATCCTAGCCCAATCAGTGGCTGTCCCGAGAAGTCCCCCTGTGCCCTGCCTGCATCGCCAGAGTGACCCCCTGGTCCCTCCATTGATTTCTACCGGAAACCCGACACCTACTTTGCAGACTGCTCCTGGCCACCCCTGGCCGCTGAGGGTGTGTCTTGTGTGCTTGTGACCCCCCCCCCCCCGCTCTACAAAATCCCCCTGGTCTGCTCCCCCAGGACGCAGGTATTTACCTGCTAGCAGACTTGAACCGGAGCACCCCTGCTCTCCATAGGTGCTTAAGTGTTTTGGGACCTACTTTGACCTCTTCAACTGACCGGCCCTGTGTTGCTGGTGCTGTGGCTTTGGGGTTGTATTGAACCCCCAACGGTGGGCTGCCTATGCCCAGGAGACTGACTGTGAAAGTGCTTTACTTCCCTGAGAAAATAACCAAAACTTACCTCCCCAGGAACTGTTGATTTTAGCACTGTGTCCACTTTTAAAATAGCTATTTGCCATTTTAAACAACACTGTGTGTACTACTGTTTTAAATCAAAGTTCTATACTTACCTGTGTGAAGTACCTTGCATTGTATGTACTTACCTCAAATTTGAATCTTGTGGTTCTAAAAATAAAGAAAATATTTTTTCTATATAAAAACCTATTGGCCTGGAGTTAAGTCTTTGAGTGTGTGTTCCTCGCTCATTGCCTGTGTGTGTACAACAAATGCTTAACACTACCCTCTGATAAGCCTACTGCTCAACCACACTACCACAAAATACAGGGAGTGCAGAATTATTAGGCAAATGAGTATTTTGACCACATCATCCTCTTTATGCATGTTGTCTTACTCCAAGCTGTATAGGCTCGAAAGCCTACTACCAATTAAGCATATTAGGTGATGTGCATCTCTGTAATGAGAAGGGGTGTGGTCTAATGACATCAACACCCTATATCAGGTGTGCATAATTATTAGGCAACTTCCTTTCCTTTGGCAAAATGGGTCAAAAGAAGGACTTGACAGGCTCAGAAAAGTCAAAAATAGTGAGATATCTTGCAGAGGGATGCAGCACTCTTAAAATTGCAAAGCTTCTGAAGCGTGATCATCGAACAATCAAGCGTTTCATTCAAAATAGTCAACAGGGTCGCAAGAAGCGTGTGGAAAAACCAAGGCGCAAAATAACTGCCCATGAACTGAGAAAAGTCAAGCGTGCAGCTTCCACGATGCCACTTGCCACCAGTTTGGCCATATTTCAGAGCTGCAACATCACTGGAGTGCCCAAAAGCACAAGGTGTGCAATACTCAGAGACATGGCCAAGGTAAGAAAGGCTGAAAGACAACCACCACTGAACAAGACACACAAGCTGAAACGTCAAGACTGGGCCAAGAAATATCTCAAGACTGATTTTTCTAAGGTTTTATGGACTGATGAAATGAGAGTGAGTCTTGATGGGCCAGATGGACGGGCCCGTGGCTGGATTGGTAAAGGGCAGAGAGCTCCAGTCCGACTCAGACGCCAGCAAGGTGGAGGTGGAGTACTGGTTTGGGCTGGTATCATCAAAGATGAGCTTGTGGGGCCTTTTCGGGTTGAGGATGGAGTCAAGCTCAACTCCCAGTCCTACTGCCAGTTCCTGGAAGACACCTTCTTCAAGCAGTGGTACAGGAAGAAGTCTGCATCCTTCAAGAAAAACATGATTTTCATGCAGGACAATGCTCCATCACACGTGTCCAAGTACTCCACAGCGTGGCTGGCAAGAAAGGGTATAAAAGAAGGAAATCTAATGACATGGCCTCCTTGTTCACCTGATCTGAACCCCATTGAGAACCTGTGGTCCATCATCAAATGTGAGATTTACAAGGAGGGAAAACAGTACACCTCTCTGAACAGTGTCTGGGAGGCCGTGGTTGCTGCTGCACGCAATGTTGATGGTGAACAGATCAAAACATTGACAGAATCCATGGATGGCAGGCTTTTGAGTGTCCTTGCAAAGAAAGGTGGCTATATTGGTCACTGATTTGTTTTTGTTTTGTTTTTGAATGTCAGAAATGTATATTTGTGAATGTTGAGATGTTATATTGGTTTCACTGGTAATAATAAATAATTGAAATGGGTATATATATTTTTTTGTTAAGTTGCCTAATAATTATGCACAGTGATAGCCACCTGCACACACAGATATCCCCCTAACATAGCTAAAACTAAAAACAAACTAAAAACTACTTCCAAAAATATTCAGCTTTGATATTAATGAGTTTTTTGGGTTCATTGAGAACATGGTTGTTGTTCAATAATAAAATTAATCCTCAAAAATACAACTTGCCTAATAATTCTGCACTCCCTGTAAAGCATTAGAATTATCTAATTTTGCCACTATCTTACCTCTAAAGGGAACCCTTGGACTCTGTGCACACTAACTCTCACTTTGTACAGAGCCACCTTCCTACATTGGTGGATCAGCGGTGAGGTCTAAGACTTTGCATTTGCTGGACTACTCAGCCAATACCGGATTACACAACTAAATTAAAAAAATTGTCATTAGAAACTAATTTTTGCAATTTGAACTATTTTTCTAAATTTTTTAAAGTCCTGCTAGGGCCGTGTTTAACTTCCGGTGAGCATTTCTTTTAGAGTTTAAAAGTTTGTAAATGTTTGGATTTAAGTTCCAGAAGAAGTTTTTAGATTCTTAAAAAGTAATGCCAACATTTAGAGAAATAACGGTTAGCACAGATGAGATGGTGGTGGAACTCAACCTCACCCATTACCTGCATCTAGGGATGTCAGAATTAAGGACTCTCTGGAAGCTAAAAAATATAAAGACTGGGTCCAACCCTACCAAAGTAAAGCTCCAGGAGCTTTTGGCAGAGTTTGCAAAGGGCCACCCCTCTGATGATAATCCTACAGATGGGGAAATTAGTGACCAGGAGGATGATTCCCTCCCTCCTGTCCTAACAAGGGAGAACAGAGTCTCTCAAACCCTGACTCCACAAGGGAAGCCTCAATGAAGATGACCTCCTATTAGCCAGGATGGCCAAAAGATTGGCTTTGGAGAGACGGCTCCTAGCCATACAGAGGGAAAGACAAGAGATGGGTTTAGCTCCCATCTATGGTGGCAGAAATATAAATAGGGTCAGAGAAAATACTGACATCCTAAAAATCCCAAAAGGGATTGTAACAAAATATGAAGACGGTGATGACATCACCAAATGGTTCACAGCTTTGAGAGGGCTTGTGCAATCAGAAAAGTAAACAGATCTTACTGGGGTGCTCTCCTTTGGGAAATGTTCACTGGAAGTGTAGGTATAGACTCCCCACACTCTCTGGTAAAGATGCAGAATCCTATGACCTCATGAAGGCTACCCTGATTGTGGGCTTTGGATTCTCAACAGAAGAGTACAGGATTAGGTTTAGGGGGGCTCAAAAATCCTCGAGCCAGACCTGGGTTGATTTTGTTGTCTTCTCAGTCAAAACACTGGATGGTTGGATTCATGGCAGTGGTGTAAATGATTATGATGGGCTGTATAACTTGTTTGTGAAAGAATATCTGATAAGTAATTGTTTCAATGACAAACTGCATCAACATCTGGTAGACCTAGGTCCAATTTCTCCCCAAGAATTGGGAAAGAAGGCAGACCATTGGGTCAAGACTAGGGTGACCAAGACTTCCACAGGGGGTGACCAAACGAAAGGGGTCACAAAGCTTCCCCAGGGGAAGAGTGTTGAGACATCCAGGGGAAAAAGTAAAGAGTCTTCTACAGGCCCCCAAAAACCTGCTCAGGAGGTTGGGCCCCGAGCCTCTTCAGTCCTCAAATGGGTATAAGGGTAAACATTTTGATCCCAAGAAGGCCTGGTGTTGCATCTGTACTCAGCATGGACACCAAACTGGAGACAAGGCCTGTCCCAAGTAAAGTCCCACAACAAGTACTATTCAAGTTAGCACTGGAATAGCCAGTCTCCAGGTGGGATCAACAGTATGCCAAGAGCAAATCAGGGTTCACACTGAAGCTACATTAGTCTCTGAGGGTGAGGTGGACCTAGCCACACTTGCTACCTGGCCGCCTAACATGCAAAAATACAGGCAGCAGCTTAATCAATGGGACTAGAGTAGACGCCCTGAGGGATACAGGTGCCAGTGTCACTATGGTGACAGACAAACTGGTTTCCCCAGGACAGTACCTGGCTGGACAGACATATCCAGTCACAAATGCTGACAATCAAACTAAAGTCCATCCCACGGCAATGGTAACTTTAGAATGGGGAGGGGTCACTGGCCTGAAACAGGTGGTAATCTCCTCTGCAAAAGCAGTAGAATGACTGCTAGTAAATGATCTTGAGTCATCAGCATAGGCTGAGATAGAGTTCAAGACCCATGCAGCCATGCTGGGTATCCCTGAACTGGTGTGTGTCAAGACAAGGGCACAGTGCAGGGCTCAGTGTGAAAAAGAAGTGTTGGAGTCTGGAATAATGGCCCAAGCTTCCAAGAAAAAAAGAAAGAAGACTGGGGAACCAGCTTCAACACAGCACAAGAAACAGAACCTGTCTTCCCAGCAAGATGTTCTATCCCCTGAGGGAACTGAGTCCATGGAGCTGGGACCTTACCAGGTTGAGCTCTTGGGCCCAGGGGGATCCTCAAGGGAACAGCTGTGTAAGGGGCAAAAAACTTGTCCCTCTCTTGAAGGCCTAAGACAGCAAGCAGCTGAGCAAGAAAAATGAAATGTCAGTGGAACTCACAAGGTCTATTGGGAAGATGGACTCCATTACACTGAGGCAAGAGATCCCAAACCTGGTGCCACTAGGGGAGTGGGCATTTGGGACAAACCAAGACATGGGAGAAATTAGTCAACCATTTCTGCTGGCCCAATATGTCCCAGAAGGTAAAGGAGTTTTGCACCTCCTGTGTCACCTGTCAAAGCCAGTGGTAAGACAGGTGGCCATCCAAAGGCCCATCTCATTCCACTTCCAGCGGTGGGGGTCCCCTTTGAGAGAGTGGGAGTGGACATAGTGGGTCCAATGGTCCCCACCAGCTTGTGTGAGCTGGTGGGGATAAAATGACTAAGTTGACATTGCCGCTCCCCTCAGAGTGCCATGCCTTCCTTCACACAGCTTGTGGCATAGGTAAGTCACCCTTCTAGCAAGCCTTACAGCCCTAAGGCAGGGTGCACTATACCACAGGTGAGCACTATGCCCCTACAGTGTCTAAGCAAAACCTTAGACATTGTAAGTGTGGGGTAGCCATAAAGAGTACATGGTCTGGGAGTTTGTCAAACATGAACTCCACAGTTCCATAATGGCTACACTGAAATCTGGGAAGTTTGGTATCAAACTTCCCAGCGCAGTAAATGCACGATAAATCCAAGATAAGCTGCACTAAAGGACTTGATTCACCAAACTTTGGAAGGTGGCAGGGGCATTTGTTAAGCCAGAGGTTAAAGAAAATAGCTCAGCAAAATGTTGGAGGACTTGCCTGCAGTCAGCCTGCTGTTGGCAAGAGAGGGTATCTGAATAGATCACTCCATCAACTGAGCCATCTTTAGGGTCAGTGGAGAGGAGATTAGGGAGAGGTTCACTCTCTGCTTCCCGGTCCTCATCTGTAACCATTAACATGTTTACATCTCCCCTATCATGAAAGACTTTGAGGCGGCTCACATGGATCACCCTCTTAGGGGTCATGCTAGTGCCTAGGTCCACCAGGTAGGTAACCTGAGACTATTTCTCAAGAACTGGGTAAGGGCCACTCCATCTGTCTTGAAGTGCCCTGGGAGCCACAGGCTTCAGAACCCAGATATCTGCCCTGGCTGAAACTTAACCATAGCAGGCTTTTGGTCATACCACAACTTCTGGAGTTGTCGGCTGGCCTCAAGGTATTTGCTTGCCTTTTCTATAAACTCTGCCATCCTTGAACGTAGGCCTAATACATAGTCCACCACATCTTGTTTAGGCTCATGGAGAGGTCTCCCCCAGCCTTCTTTTACAAGTGCCAGTGGTCCCCTAACAGGATGGCCAAACAGAAGCTTAAACGGGGAAAACACTACTCCGTTCTGTGGCACCTCTCTGTAGGTGAAAATCAGGCAGCCCATCTCCTTTTGAGTTTGTCATGGAGCCCCATGATCATGCCCTTCAATGTCTTGTTAAATCTCTCAACAAGACTATTAGTTTGTGGATGGTATGGGGTGGTGAATTTATAAGTCACCCTACAATCATTCCGTATGTGTTTTTGGTAAGCTGACATGAAGTTGGTACCTCTGACAGAAACCACCTCCTTAGGAAAGCCCACTCTGGTAAAAATACCAATGAGTGCTTTTGCTACTGCGGGGGCAGTAGTGGACCTAAGGGGAATTGCTTCAGGGTACCTAGTAGGATGATCCACTACTACTAGGATATAATGGTTTCCTGATGCTGTGGGAGGTTCCAGTGGACCCACTATGACCACTGCCACTCTTTCAAAGGGGACTCCCACCACTGGAAGTGGAATGAGGGGGACCTTTGGATGGCCACCTGTCTTACCACTGGCTTGTCAGGTGACACAGGAGGTTCTAAACTCCTTTACCTTCTGGGACATAATGGGTCAGTAGAATGGTTGACTAACCTCTCCCATGTCTTGGTTTGTCCCAAATGCCCAGCAAGGGGAATGTTGTGGGCTAAGGTCAGAATGAACTCCCTAAACTCATGAGACACTACCACTCTCCTAGTGGCACTAGGTTTTGGATCTCTTGCCTCGGTGTAAAGGAGCCCATCTTCCCAATAGACCCTGCGGATTCCACTGACATTTCCTTTTTCTTGCTCAGCTGCTTGCTGTCTTAGGCCTTCAAGAGAGGGACAAGTTTCTTGCCCCATACACAGCTGTTCCTTTGAGGGTCCCCCTGGGCCCAAGAGCTCAACCTGGTAAGGCTCCAGCTCCATGGACTCAGTTCCCTCAGGGGATAGAACATCCTCCTGGGAAGAGAGGTTCTGTTTCTTTTGCTGTGTTGAAGCTGGTTCCCCAGACTTCTTTCCTTTTCTCTTGGAAGGTTGGGCCATTATTCCAGACTCCAGCACTTGTTTTTCACCCTTAGCCCTCCTCTGTGCTCTTGTCTTGACACACACCAGTTCAGGGATACCCAGCATGGCTGCATGGGTCTTGAGCTCTACCCCAGCCCATGCTGAGGACTCCAGATCATTCCTTATCAGATATTCTACAGGAATTGCAGAGGAGACTACTACCTGTTTCAGGCCAGTGACCCCTCCCCATTCTAAAGTTACCATTGCCATGGGATGGACTTTAGTCTGATTGTGAGCATTAGTGACTGGATATGTCTGTCCAGCCAGGTACTGTCCTGGGGAAACCAGTTTGTCACCATAGTGACACTGGCACCTGTATCCGTCAGGGCTTCTATTCTTGTCACATTGATTAAGAGCTGCTGCCTGTATTTTTGCATGTTAGGCGGCCAGGCAGCAAGTGTGGCTAAATCCACCCCACCCTCAGAGGCTAATGTAGCTTCAGTGTGAACCCTGATTTCCTCTGGGCACACTGTTGATCCCACCTGGACACTGGCTATTCCAGTGTTAACTGGAGCAGTATTAGTTGTGGGACTTTTCTTGGGAAAAGGCTTGTCTCCAATTTGGTGTCCATGATGAGAACAGATTCGACACCAGGCCTTCTTGGGATCAAAGTTATTACCCTTATACCCATTTGAGTAATGTGAAGAGGCTCAGGCCCGCTCTCCTGAGCAGGTTTTTGGGGCCCTGTAGAAGAGACTTTACTTTTTCCCTTGGATGTCTCAACACTCTTCCCCTGGGGAAGCTTTGTGACCCCTTTCTTTTGGTCACCCCCTGTGGAAGTCCTGGTCACCCTAGTCTTGACCCAATGGCCTGCCTTCTTTCCCAATTCTTGGGGAGAAATTGGACCTAGGTCTACCAGATGTTGATGCAGTTTGCCATTGAAAGAATTACTTAACAGATGTTCTTTTATAAACAAGTTATACAGCCCATCATAATCATTCACACCACTGCCAGTTATCCAACCATCTAGTGTTTTGACTGAGAAGTCAACAAAATCAACCCAGGTCTGGCTCTAGCATTTGTGAGCCCCCCTGAACCTAATCCTGTACTCCTCAGTTGAGAATCCGAAGCCCTCAATCACGGTAGCCTTCATGAGGTCATAGGATTCTGCATCTTTATCAGAGAGTGCAAGGAGTCTATCCCTACACTTTCCAGTGAACATATCCCAAAGGAGGGCACCCCAGTGAGATCTGTTTACTTTTCTGGTTGCACAAGCCCTCTCAAAAGCTGGGAACCATTTGGTGATGTCATCACCATCTTCATATTTTGTTACAGTCTCTTTGGGGATTTTTAGGATGTCAGTATTCTCTCTGACCCTAGTTATGTTGCTGCCACCATTGATGGGAGCTAAAACCCATCTCATGTCATTCCCTTTCTATGGCTAGGAGCTGCTTCTCCAAAGCAAATCTTTTGGCCACCCTGGCTAACAGGAGGTCATCTTCATCGAGGCTGCCCTCAATGCTTCTAGAGTTACGGGTCTCCCCTGTGGAAGAACCAGTCTCCAAATGGTTTGTGGAGTCAGGGTTTGAGGAACCCTGTTCTCCCTGGTTAGGACAGGAGGGAGGAAATCATCCTCCTGTTCACTAACTTCCCCATCTGTAGGAGTATTCTCAGAGGGGTGGTCCCTTGTAAACTCTGCCAAAAGCTCCTGGAGCCTTAGTTTGGTAGGGTTGGACCCAGTTTTTATCTTTTTAAGTTTACAGAGAGATCTTAACTCTGACATCCCTAGATGCAGGTAAGGGTGAGGTTGAGTTCCATCACCATGTCATCTGAATTAGACATTATCACTCTAAAAGTTAGGATTACTTTTTAAGAATCCATAAACTACTTCTAGAACTTAAATCAGAACATTTACAAACTTTTAAACTCTAAAAGAAATGCTAACAGGGATTTACACAAGGCTCTAGCAGGACTTTAAAAAATTTAGAAAAATAGTTCAAATTGGAAAAAGCAGTTTCTAATGACAATTTTTGGAATTTAGTTGTGGGATCAGGTATTGGCTGAGTAGTCAAGCAAATGCAAAGTCTTAGACCCCACCGCTGATCAACCAATCTAGGAAATTGGATATGTATATACTATCTCAAAGTAAGAGATAGTGTGCACAGAGTCCAAGGGTTCCCCTTAGCGGTTGATAGTGGCAAAATTAGATAATTCTAATGCTCTATTTTGTGGTAGTGTGGTCGAACAGTAGGCTTATCAGAGGGTAGTTTTAAGCATTTGTTGTACACACACAGGCAATAAATGAGGAACACTCACTCAAAGACTTAACTCCAGGCCAATAGTTTTTATTTAGAAAAATATATTTTCTTAATTTATTTTAGAACCACAAGATTTGAAGTAAATACATAAAATGCAAAGTACTCCACACAGGTAAGTAAAGAACTTTGAATTAAAGCAGTAGTACACACAGTATAGGTTAAAATGGCAATAAGCTATTTTAAAAGTGCACACAGTGCAAAAAATCAAAAGGTCCAGGGGAAGGTAAGTTTGTTTAGTTTTTGCAGGTAAGTACAGCACTTACACAGTCAGTCTCCTGGGCATAGGCAGCCCACCGTTGGGGGTTCAAGGTACCCCCAAAGTCACCGCACCAGCAACACAGGGCCGGTCAGGTGCAGAGGTCAAAGGAGGGCCCAAAACACATAGGTGCCTATGGAGAACAGGGGTGATCCTGTTCCGGTCTGCTTGCAGGTACCTGCATCCTCAGGGAGCAGACCAGGGGGGTATTGTAGAGCACTGGGGGGGTAGGGGGACACACAAAACACAACCTCAGCATCACAGGCGCAGCCGGGTGCAGTGTGCAAAGTTAGCGTTGGGTTTGCTATTGAAAGCAATGGAGGGACCCGGGGGTCACTTAGGCGATGCAGGCAGGGCATAGGGGAGCTTCTCGGGCCAGCCATCAACTGGGCTAGGTAGAGGGACGCCTGCTGGTCACTCCTGCACTGGAGGTTGGTTCCTTTCCGTCCTGGGGGCTGCGGGCGCAGTGCTTGGTCCAGGTGTCTGGTTCTTTGTTACCAGGCAGTCGCGATCAGGGGGAGCCTCTGGTTCCTCTCTGCAGGCGTCACTGTGAGGGTGCAGGGGGTCATCTCACATTACTCACAAAGTCGCCTGGGAGTCCTCTCTGCGGTGTTAGTTCTCTGGAGCTCGAGCCGGGGGCATCGGGTACAGTGTGTGAAGTCTCACGCTTCTGGCGGGGAGTGAGTTCTTTAAAAGTTGCTTCTTTGTTGCAAAGATGTTGATGTTGGCGAACAATCCTGCTGTTCTCAGGAGTTTCTTGGTCATTCGGTTTCAGGGAAGTCCTCTGAGTCCTCAGAGGTCGCTGGTCCCTGTCGGATGGGTCACTGTGCAGGTTCTTTGAGTCTGTCTGGAGACAGGGCGGTAGGGCTTGGGCCAAATCAGTTGTCTCTGTCATCTCTGCAGGGCTTTCAGGTCGGCAGTCCTTTGTGTAGGTTGAAGGAACCTGGTTTCCTGGGTTCTGGGTCGCCCCTAAATACTAAATTTAGGGGGGTGTTTAGGTCAGGAGGGCAGTAGCCAATGGCTACTGTCATGGAGGGTGGCTACACCCTCTTTGTACCTCCTCCCTGAGGGGAGGGGGGCACATCCCTAATCCTAGTAGGGGAATCCTCCAAACTCAAGATGGAGGATTTCTAAAGGCAGGGGTCATCTCAGCTCAGGACACCTTAGGGGCTGTCATGACTGGTGGGTGACGACTCCTGGTTTTTCTCATTATCTCCCCTGGACTTGCCGCCAAAAGTGGGGGCTGTGTCCAAGGGGGGGGCATCTCCACTAGCTGGAGTGCCCTGGGGCATTGTAACACGAAGCCTGAGCCTTTGAGGCTCACTGCTAGGTGTTACAGTTCCTGCAGGGGGGAGGTGTTAAGCACCTCCACCCAGAGCAGGCTTTTGTTTCTGTCCTCAGAGAGCACAAAGGCCCTCACCACATGGGGTCAGAAACTCGTCTTTCAGCAGCAGGCTGGCACAGACCAGTCAGTCCTGCACTGAAAAATTGGGTAAATTACAGGGGGCATCTCTAAGATGCCCTCTGTGTGCATTTTTTAATAAATCCAACACTGGCATCAGTGTGGGTTTATTATTCTGAGAAGTTTGATACCAAACTTTCCAGTATTCAGTGTAGCCATTATGGAGCTGTGGAGTTAGTTTTTGATAAACTACCAGACCATATACTTAATATGGCCACAACTGTACTTACAATGTCTAAGAATAGACTCAGACACTGTAGGGGCATATTGCTCATGCAGCTATGCCCTCACCTGTGGTATAGTGCACCCTGCCTTAGGGCTGTAAGGCCTGCTAGAGGGGTGACTTACCTATGCCACAGGCAGTATTTTGTGTGCATGGCATCCTGAGGGGGATGCCTTGTCAACTTTGTCTTTTTCTCCCCACCAACACACACAATCTGCAATGGCAGTGTGCATGTGTTAGGTGAGGGGTCCCCTAGGGTAGCACAACATATGCTGCAGCCCTTAGGGACCTTCCCTGGTCACAGGGCCCTTGGTACCACTGGTACCCTTTACAAGGGACTTATCTGTGTGCCAGGGCTGTGCCAATTGTGGAAACAATGGTACATTTTAGGTGAAAGAACACTGGTGCTGGGGCCTGGTTAGCAGGGTCCCAGCACACTTCTCAGTCAAGTCAGCATCAGTATCAGGCAAAAAGTGGGGGGTAACTGCAACAGGGAGCCATTTCCTTACATGAGGCCAGAGTCTGAAAAGCTCGCTGAAGGGCTGCCTGACCAGAATAAATGCCCTCCAGGAATGTATTGGTTGGTTGCAACTGCCTCTCTACACCCTGGATGGCATTCAAAATGGTAGACTGCCCAACAGTGAGGGACCTGAGAAGGTCAATAGCCTCCTCACTGAGGGCAGCAGGGGTGACTGGGGCAGGGCCTGAGGTGCCTTGTGCGAAGGTGATGCCCACCCTCCTGGGTGTGCTGGCATGGGGCAAAGGCTGAGGGGCCGCTGGGAGGGCGGGGCTGGTGGCAGCTGTACCTGTAGATGCGGGGGGCACAGATGGGCCCGCCACCGCAAGGGAGCTCCCATCAGAGGACGAGTCGGTATCACTGGTGTCAGCTCCTGTCCACGCCGTGGAGCTTCCCTCGCCCTCCGTCCCACTGGTGAAATCGGAGTCCGTAGTCTCGCCCTCCAGGGCCATGTGGGATGCAGCTCCCTCCTGCTCCGGTGCCACTGCTCCTCCACCTGATGATGCTAATGCACACAAGTACAGGGAGACCACAAAAAAAAGGGGGAGGGGGGGAGGGAGGACACACAGAAGAAAGACATGTTGAGTGCATGCATTACCGCTACCATTGGCGAACACGACAGACACAGAAGCCCCCTGCACTACGCCGCGCACTTGGGCTCCACTATTCAATCCCTGGGACATGGCCTACAAGGCTATGGCAGATATCTGCACACATGGATGTCACAGGAGCCTGACTAGGTGTAGTTGGCACTGTACCCAGGTGGGGTGGGGTGCCACAGGGTCTGCCTGAAAAAGGGGACTTAACTAGCACACTCGCCTTGGCCTAGGGGAACCCACAGCCCACCTCCCTCACCCAGACACCTCCACTGCGCGCTGAATCAGCAGAATGAGAGTGTACTCACCCCCTTGTTGCTGCTGTGATGCCCTCAAGCCCCCATCCAACTCCGGATACGCCACCACCAGGATCCTGAACATCAGGGGGTTCATGGTGCGACGGGCACCCCTCCCACGTTGGGAGGCCATCCCCAGCTGGGCCTCCGCTGTCTTCTTGCTCCAGCGGCGAATATCCTCCCATCTCTTACGGCAGCGGGTGCTCTGTCTGTGGTAGACCCCCAGGGTCCGGACGTCCTTGGCGATGGCACGCCAAACATCCTTCTTCTGGTGGGTGCTGACCTACAGGAATTGTACAGAGGAAAAAGAAAAGTTATTACCAACTGCACCGTCACAGTCATTGGCCCGCATCCCTACCCTTGCCATGTGGCACATGCACTCACTGTCGTTTCATGCACGCCTCATTCTCCCTCCCCCCTATCTTTCATCCACCCCACTCCACACAGGCATTACCCATAGAGCATGCTCACAGTGTACTTACCTGTTTGTCTGGAGGACCGTAGAGTAGCGTGTACTGGGGGAGGACCCCATCCACGAGTTTCTCCAGCTCCTCCGTGCTGAAGGCAGGGGCCCTTTCCCCAGACGCACGAGCCATTGTCTGTTCCAGACTGAGGTCACAGCAGCACTTGCAGTGTAGGTCCTCTCCTGTTGAAGATCAGGTATCGAGAGATTGAACTGATAGAAAATGGCGGTCACGTCTGCGGCGGTGCGTACCGTCACGGCCGGCGTACATCATCATTGGCTCCTGGGACCCATAGGGTCCAATGTTAACCAATGCAGAATTGCGCCGTGGTCTTCGACCGCCTACCACGACGGTGTACAATGCCAGCGCAGTTACCTCAAATCCCATTGTCCCACTTTACAGGTCAGGCAGCCGCCATTTCAGAGGCCCACATGGCTTCATTTTTAACTGCGTCACACATACCTAGACCTTGGCTCAATACTCATACAGGCAAATTTCGGGTTATGAATAGTTTTCTGAGTAAGCTGTGTTTACGTACCTCTGAGTTGGTTGACTGTGCTCGCTGTTGTCCTCCATAGGCACCGTTCGCTGGAACATGTGAGGAGATGGCGGCATCCTCCGGTGTACAGACCGCTGGTGGACCTGTCGACAATGGAGGAAAGACATGTAATCATCACCTACAGGCTTGACCGTGCCACAATCCTGGAACTGTGTGCCCAGTTGGAGCCAGACCTGATGTCAGCTATCTGCCATCCCACAGGGATCCCCCCTCAAGTGCAGGTGCTGTCAGTACTCCATTTCCTTGCAAGTGGGTCATTTCAAACAACAGTGGCCATAGCATCAGGGATGTCCCAGTCTATGTTTTCCAACGTGTTGTCCAGAGTGTTGTCTGCCCTGCTGAAACACATGCGGAGCTACATCGTTTTCCCTCAGGTGGAGGATTTGTTAACAGTGAAAGGTGACATCTATGCCCTGGGACATATCCCCAACATCATAGGTGCCATTGATGGGACACATGTGGCCTTGGTCCCCCCCACAGGAGTGAACAGGTGTACAGAAACCGGAAGATTTACCATTTGATGAATGTGCAGATGGTGTGTTTGGCAGACCAGTACATCTCCCATGTTAATGCCAAATTCCCTGGCTCAGTGCATGACGCTTACATCCTGCGGAATAGTAGCATCCCTTATGTGTTGGGGCAACTCCAGAGCACCGTGTGTGGCTACTAGGTGAGAACCTGGAACCAAATCAGTAGGAACAGTTGTCTAAGAGTTAGTGTGTGTCTAACAGTTGTCCCTCGCCATTTGCAGGTGACTCTGATTACCCCAACCTGTCATGGCTACTGACCCCAGTGAGGAATCCCAGGACAAGGGCAGAGGAACGCTACAATGATGCCCATGGGCGAACTAGGAGGATTATAGAGCGGACCTTCGGCCTCCATATGACAGGTGGTTCCCTATTCTACTCACCAAAGAAGGTGTGCCAGATCATCGTGGCCTGCTGTATGCTTCACAACTTGGCTTTGCGACGACAGGTGCCTTTTTTTGCAGGAGGATGGTCCAGATGGAGGTGTAGTGGCAGCTGTGGAGCCTGTGGACAGTCAAGACGAGGAAGCAGAAGAAGAGGACATCAACAGGAACTCTGTGATCCTGCAATACTTCCAGTGAGAGACAGGTAAGAAGACAACCCTGCCTACTACATGTACTTTAACACTACTATCTCTCTACTGTCTGTCCTTTTCACCCAGTGTATGGTCACTGAGTTTTCACTTTCTCTTACGATTTCACAGATGTGGGTTCGACTGTGTGACATCTGCTTTGTTTCCTCATGGACTAGAGCTGTGTGACATAGGTATGTTGACATTACCATTGAAAGAGCATTTTGTCACTGTAATTACTAATACACTAATTCGAAATAACAGACAGACTCCAGATTGTTTTGTGCTTTAAGGGTGTTTATTTAGGTGCTCAATATTGGAGGGGGTTGTTAAATGGTGAGGGGTGATGGTGGAGGAATGTCCATGGCAGAGTCCAAGCTATTAGTCTCACAGGTTAATTGTCCAAAGGGGCATTGGAAGTTGAGCTGGGGCAGTTTGAGGATGGACAGGGTGACAAGGTGGGACAAAAGGATGACCATCAGGGTGGTCTCAATTCTTGGCGTGGGTCTTGGCATCGTTCTCTGTCTTTGTCCCGGATCTCAGGGACCGTTTGCGGGGTGGTTCTCCATCTGCAGGGGGTGGGGTGCTGGTGTGGTGGTCCTGTGGCGGTGGCTCCTGTCCACTAGCACCGGCGGAGGTGGTGGGCAGTTCATCGTCCAGGCTAGTGTCAGGGGCCCCTGAGGTCCCAGATGTGCCGGGCTGGTCGTCTAGATCCAGTTGGACAGAGCTGCTGTCATCACTGTGGGCCTCTTTTGTTGGTGGTGAGGACATGTCTGGACCCTCCTGTCCGGTCACGTTGGGTAGGGGTCCTGCAGGGGTGTAAAAGCATGATTATTGCATCTGTTTGTGCCATGGTGTGCAATGGGTGGGTGACCGTGTACCTCAGTGCTTGCATTCTTGTGTGGGACCTTGTGTGATGATGGTTTGGGGGGTGTATGGGTATGTGCAGTGGCCATGCTTTGGTGATGGGTGTCCATGCAGGGCTTGGTGTTGGGATGTGTGGTTTGTGATATTGGGACATTTGTGAGGAGTTGGAGTGATGGGGGTGAGGGCGAGGGTGGGGGTATGTGATAGCATGCAGGTAGGGTGGGGGATGTGATAGTTAAGATTTGACTTACCAGAGTCCATTCCTCCAGCTACTCCTGCGAGGCCCTCAGGATGCAGAATGGCCAAGACTTGCTCCTCCCATGTTGTTAGTTGTGGGGGAGGAGGTGGGGGTCTGCCGCCAGTCCTCTGAACCGCAAGGTGGTGTCTTGAGACCACAGAACGCACCTTCCCCCGTAGGTTGTTCCACCTCTTCCTGATGTCATCCCTATTTCTTGGGTGTTGTCCCACTGAGTTGACCCTGTCCACTATTCTTCGCCATAGCTCCATCTTCCTAGCTATGGAGGTGTGCTGCACCTGTGATCCGAATAGGTGTGGCTCTACCCGGATGATTTCCTCCACCATGACCCTGAGCTCCTCCTCAGAGAACCTGGGGTGTCTTTGCCGTGCCATGGGGTGGTATGGGTGATGTGTGGGGTGGTGGGTGATGTGTGGGGTGGTGTGTGTTGGGATGTGTGGGGTGATATTTAGTGGTGTGTTGTGTGAGGTGCGTGGATGTTGTGTGAGTGATGGTGTTGAGTGCCTGTGGGTGCTTGTTTGTAGATTTTGGTGTCTCTCTCTGGCCTTCTTTCGGAATTTTTGGTAGTAGGGGTTTGTGGGTGTGTGTTTTATATTATATTGGGTGTGTGGGAGTGGTGTGTGTATGTGTATCAGGTGTGTGTATTTTGAATTGTCCAATGTGGTAGTGTTTTGTAAGAGTGTGTGTATTTTGATCGCGGCGGTGTGTACCGCCAATGGAATACCGCGGTTGAAAGACCGCCGCGTGGATTCGTGGGTCGTGATAGTGTGGGCGTATTCCTGTTGGCATGATGGTGGAGGTTTTGTTTTCGCCAGTTTATCACTGACCTTTGGTGTGGCAGACTTTTGTGGGTGTCTCAATTTTGGCGGATTCCGAGCAGCGGGTCATAATGACCGTGGCGGAATTCCGCTGCTGCCGCGGTGTGTTGGCGGTCTTCTGCACAGAGGTAAGCGGCTTTTACCGCCAATGTTGTAATGAGCCCGTTTGTGTTTTATTAAAAACTTGATATATAGAATCATATTTTTACATGCAGACAACAACTTGAAAACTTGCATATATTTCCTTTTTGGGATTATAAAATGTATGGGTAAAAACAAATCCCTTTTTGACTATAGTATTGTACTGACAGCCTGAAAGAAAACAAGTTACTTACCTGTAACTACAGTTATCCAGTATTGGTATCTTTCATAAATTCACATGCTTGAATCATCCCCGAAGTGGAAGTCCACTTCGGCTATAATGGTAACCCAAGTCACTCATACAGCCTAATTCCTTTTGTGAAAAGGACCGAAACCTGGCTGCACCTCAAATGTAATTTTACAGCTCGGCGAGGATGACACTGTGTCAATCATATGCGTAAAGATTTTTCTGTACAAATGGCAAAAGACTTTGGCCCTCATTCTGACCCTGGCGGTCGGCGGAGAGGCGGCGGTCGGACCGCGAACAGACCGGCGGTATTAAAAATGGCATTCTGACCGCGGCGGTCCCCGCCGCGACCGACCGCCACTTCCCCACTCCGACAGCCACGGCGGTCATGACCGACGGGCTGGAGTCTGCGCACTCTGGTCCGGCGGTCGACCCAAGACCGCCAACGCTATCATGACCCTGCTTACCACCGCGGTTTCCTGCGTTCGGGAACCGCCATGCGAACCATGGCGGTAGGCACTATCGGGGCCAGGGAATTCCTTCCCTGGCACTGATAGGGGTCTCCCCCACCCCCCACTGCCCCCCCGAGTCCTCCCCCCACACCCTCCACCCCCCTGCCACCCCCCAGAGGTGGTACGAACCCCCTCCCCACCCCCACCCCGACATGCACATACATGCACCCCGACATGCACACACCCCCAACATGCACATATACACACCCCCTACACACACACATACACAACGGGGACACATACCCGCACACATACATGCCGACATGCGCACCCGCCGAACTACACACATTGCCCATAGGCACAGCAGCAATCCCCGCCCGCATGCACGCACTCACACACCCCCTCTACACACTCACACGCACACCCCCATGCACGCACACATCACACAACACCCCCCCACCCCCTCCCCTCACGGACGAGCAACTTACCTTGTGCGTTGGTCCTCCGGGAGGCGACGGGAGCCATAGGGACGTGACCGCCAACAGAAGACCGCCAACAGAAGACCGCCACACAGAAATGTGGGTCGTAATTCTGGGGCCGGTGTTCTGCTGGCGTGGCAGTGGAGGTTGACCAGTCTCCACTTTCCCGCCGACCGCCAGTGTGGCTGCTGGCGGTATTCCGGCGGAACGCTCCCAGCGGTCGGAATACGCGCAGCGGCATACCGCCGCGGTCGGCGGTCTTTACCGCGGCGGTAACTCGGCGGTCTTGCGAAAAGACCGCCAAGGTCAGAATGAGGGCCTTTGTCATTATCTAGCTCGGCGAGGAGAGCACTGTGCTGATCCTATGCTTAAAAACTTTGCTAGATAAGCAGACATTTGAGGTGAGCAAATCTAGAGTGTCGCTGGTGTTGCAGGGTGCTCTTTACTAGATTACTAGAGCAACTCTCCACCTAAAATTGGGAACTTCCCAGAGTTCTCCTTTGTTTTTTGCATAATTTATGCGTCACTCTAACCCTGAAAGGGCCGTATTTTGATATGTGTATATATATATATAAAACAGTATCTCTAACCATATTGCATAGCAACTATAGACTGTTGCATATAGAATTGTTTCTACATAATAAAAGGAAAGGTCTCATCTTAGTGAAAGAGATGACGTAAGACAGCTTGTCCAACTAGAGAGTCAGTTCTCTGTGACGACTCCAAAGAGTAGTGCTGCATAAAGGAGTGCGTAGTCTCCTACGTCGCAGCCTGACATATTTTATCCAGATCAATGCCCTGGAACAGGGCAGCCGATGTGGAGACTGCTCTCGGACGCTTAGTCAACGGTTTTCCTGCTTTGGTGTGGCAAAACTGAATTGTAGAAGCAATCCACCGGGCTATGGTGGCCTTAGTGACCCCTGCACCTTTACGGCCATGAGCATTAGATACCAACAGCTGATCTGTTTTCCTTATTTGTTTGGTTCTTTGGAGGTAATATTTGAGGCATCTCTTGATGTCCAAGGAATGCAGAGTCTTTTCTGCGATTGTAGAAGGATTTGGGAAAAAGGTTTGCAGTTATTACAGGCTCATTCAGGTGAAAGGATGATGGCACTTTAGGAATGTACCTGGGGTTAGTCCTGAGCAGAACAAAGTCATCCGAAAAAAACAGAAAAGGTTCCTTAGTAGTAAAAGCCTGTATATCGCTGACTCTCCTGGTGGAAGTTAGAGCAAGCAGAGTTGCCACTTTCCATGTGATGTACTTGAGTTCAGCTCTGTGAATGGGTTCAAATGGAGCTTTCATTAGCTGGGACAGGACTACATTCAGATGCCACTGGCGGAGGTGGACGCACCGGAGGGAAAGTGCAGAAGAGGCCTTTCATGAACTGTTTAATAATCCTGGACGAGCCGAGTGAGGGTATATCAGCAGAGCGTCTATAGGAGGCTATAGCTGCCAAATGAATCTAAACCAATGCATGGCATAGACCGGCCTTTGAGAGGGTGAGAAGGTACAAGAGAATTTGTTCCGGCTTAATCTGTAAAGGATGGAACTTGTTCTGAGAGCACCAAACACAAAATCTCTTCCATTTGAGCTGTACGTCTTATTTGTACTGTCCGCTCGTGCCCTAGATAAAATCTGCCTGCATTCTTGGTCAATGTTCATACCCTGGAACTCTCGGAACTCAGGAGCCAAGCATGCAATTGAAGAGATGTTGGATCGGGATGAAGAATCTGACCCTGATTCTTTGTGAGAAGGTCATGGTTGCATGGAAGGCGCACAGGAATGGCCACAGACAGGAGTAGGAGCTCCGTGCACCAATACTGCCTGGGCCACCTGGGCGCTATGAGAATGATCCTACAGCCCTCCGACTTCAACCTCCTCAGGAGTCTGGGGATCAACGGGATGGGGGAAAAGCGTACACAAAGATCCCAAACCATCTCATCAAAAGAGCATTTCCCCAAGACCCCGGGAGTGGGTTTCGACTGGCGTAGAATTGGCATTTGGCGTTCTGATTGGTGGCAAACAAGTCTAGGGTCGGTTGTCCCCAGCGTTGGAAGACGACGTAGAGTACCTTCTGGTTGAGTTACCACCCGTGGCAGTTGTGGTCCATCCTGCTGAGAGAGTCTGCCAGGACGTTGTTGACACCTGCCAGGTGCTCCACCCGGAGGCGAATATTGCGCAGTGTGAGCCAGTCTCAAAGAGATTGAGCTTCCCTTGAGAGGGAGAGGGATATTGTTCCTCCCTGCTTGTTGATTTAAAACATACTTGCTGTGTTGTCTGTCCGGACCAACACTGATGACCCTGCAACGCGTGGAAGAAAAACCTTGAGCGTGAGGTGGATCGCCTTTAATTCCAACGGATTTATGTGCATTCCTTTCTGCACATCTGACCATCTTCTCTGAATACGCATGTTCTGTAAATGGCCTCCCAAGCCTTCCAAGGAAGCGTCTGTCGTGATGATAAAATCTGTTACTGGCGTTAGAAAAGTGAGCCCTTGGGAGAGATGGTTGGTCTGAGACCACCATCACAAAGCCTGTAGGTTTCTTGGTGTAACACTTATCGAGTCGTCGAAGGATCCTTGCGACTGGGTCCATTGGAGCTGTAACTCGTCTTGTAAAGGTCTCATTCTCAACCTTGCTAGATGAACTAGGACGATGGCTGAGGAAATCATGCCTAGTAGCGACTTGAACAGTCGTACTGAAACAAACTTTTTTTCTGGAAATACTGACAGCCAAGTTGGTTAGTTTCTGCTGCCGTGCCTGGGTGAGGTATGCTTTGTTTTTGATGGTGTCGAGTTCTGCACCCAAGAAGACTATCCTGCGTGAGGGAAGGATGGCTGACTTCTGTAGGTTTACTGTTAGTCCCAAACTGCAAAATAATTCTAGGCAGGCATTTGTAGCCCTGGACGCTAGTATTAATGAAGGAGCTTTTATGAGCCAGTCATCCAGGTATGGAAACACCTGAAAACCCTTGTTGTGGAGAAAAAGTGCAACAGGGGCAAGACATTTTGTGAAAATTTGTGGAGCTGACTTCAGACCGAATGGGAGATAATGGGCAGCGGCTACAGTAAAGCGGAGATATTTGTGATGTTTATGATGTATTGGTATGTGGAAATAAGCATCCTGGAGATCCATTGTTGTCATAAAATCTCCACGATTGAGAAGGTGTAGGATATCCGACAGCGTGCTCATACGAAAGGATTGTTTCCGAAGGAACTTGTTGAGCTTCCTGAGATCTAGGATCGGTCTCCATTCCCCTGACTACTACTTTATCAGAAAGAACCGGGAATAGAACCCAAGACCTATTTGCTGAACCGGACCTCTTCTATCGCTCCCTTGGCGAGAATCAGAACACCTACTGCTGAAGCAGGCAAAGATGGAACGGTTTGGATGTTCCTGGTGGATGGTGCAGTGGTTTTTGTATAAATTCAAGGTATGACCTCATGTCACCATATCCAGCACACATTTGTCTGATGTTATGTCTTTCCACTTCTGGATGTAATTGGAGATGTTCGCTCCCACTTGGCGAGTCTGTAAATAGTGGGGGAAAATAGCCGGTGCCTGGTAATGATCATTGCTTTCTAAGTTGATCCCGGTTTTAAGAACCCTGTTTTCTCCTTCCTCCCTGTCTGGTGTATGAGGCAGTGGATGGTTGTCTATACTGCTGCTGATAGGATGGTCTATATTGGGGCTGCTGATACTGCCCGTGATAGGAGCCTCAAAATGAGGTAAATCCCCTTCCTCTTGCACCCCAAAAGGACGGTTTCCAGTACTGCAAGGTACTTAGGGTCTTAGCAGTATCTGTGTCAGCCTTGATGGCCTGCAATGCGTCATCCACATGCTTGCCGGAGAGGGATTCTCCATCGTACGGCATGTCAAGAATTCTGGACTGCACCTCCGGTCTGAAAGATGTGGCTTTGAGCCAACCCTGTCGGCGTAATACCGCAGCACAAGCCAGCTGACGAAAATTGGTGGAGGCTATATCTAGAGCGCAGTCAATTATCTCTTCAGACGTACGCTGACCTTCTCTGAGATCTTCCGTGCCTCTGCTTGTTTGCTTTCCGGAATGAGGTCCATAAAAGCCTGCATATCAGACCACATTTATCGATCATATCGATCCAAGATCGGTAAGGAATTTGCTGCCCGAACCGTTATTGCTGACATGGACGAGAACCTCATGCCCACGTTATCTAATCTCCATCCTTCTCTATCTGGAGGAGTAGAGATAGGCACTGACGGGTTCTTAGAACGCTTTTGAGCCGCTTGAGAGATGACAGAGTCTGGCTTTGGGTGGCCAGTTAAACATGCCGGAGAGTCCCGAGTTGCCTTATATTTTTTGTCAAGTTTTTGTGGCACTGGTGGAACTGTTGCCAGGTTGCGCATAGTCTTGATACCCTCTCTCCATATAAAGTCAATGATAGGGAAGGCCCTTACAGACTTCCTTGCTTGTCTTTAAAATCATGGAGGAAGCATTCAGACTGCGAGACAGATGTTGGAAGGTGGAAAAGTGCGACCGCCCTATCCATTAAATTGTGAAAACCACCTATATCCTCCGGTGGAGAATCTGAAGGGCGAGGAGGTGGTGGAGAAGGAGTGGGGGCTAAGTAGTCATCCCATTCCTCAGTAGGATGCTGTGGCGTGGATATCTCACCTTCTTCCTCCTCTTCCCCAGATGTCAAAACATCATCTCCAGGGGGAGCAGCTAACACAGAATGAGGAGTCATGCTAGGAGTAGCTGGAGGTGGAGGTACGCTCCTTGGTGTAACAGGAGAAGTTGGTGGTGCTGTATCCTCTGCTGTAACTGGAAACCTCCTCCTATAATCCTGCAACACTGACTGTAAGTCCTGGATCAAGGAGACCGGCATCTGGACAGAGTCTCTTGGTTGAGGCGGCGGTTGATAATAGCACCCTTGATGAGAATAGTAAGGTTGTTATTGATCATACTTATCATTATCATCCTCTTCCTGGTATTTGATATGTAACTGGGATGGGCTGTGCGCATCTCCAAATGGACCCTCATCTGATTCCTCCCAGTCCAGCAGATGACTAGGTAATAAGATTGACACCTTACTTGGTGAAGTATCTGTAGGATAGATCGCCGGTCTGAACAATGATGTGATCGTAACCATAGCTCGAAGATCAGGAGACCCAGAAGAAGTAGGAATGGCCTCTATCTGACTCACAGGCACCATTGGCATTGTCAATGGTGACGACGACGATGGTCCCGTCGACGGCACTGCCATAGCAGATGATCCTTTCATCAACGACGGCTTCCTCGTCGATGGTGATGCAGCAGACGGAGCTCTCGACGGTGGTGTTGCAGTTGACGGGGCTTTCGTAGAAGATGTCATCAACGACTATGTTCTCGTCGACGAAGGCGTCGACGCTGACTTCAGCGATGCAGTATTTTCTGGAAGCCTTGTCGACGGAGGTTTAATAGAAGAAATAGGAGCCTTTACCAACGACGTCAAGGTAGTCGTCGCCGACGATGGTCTCGTCGACGAGGTGGTGGAGACGGTAAATGTGAACACCGTTGTCTTCGTCGACGTCAACTTAATTTTGATGGATACCTTTCTAGAGCTAGAAGGCTCAGAAAAAGGAGAACAGTGAGACGACTCCTTTTGTCGAGGAGAGGATGGCTCAGAAGAAATTGAGCCCTGTAAGTCTTTTGCACCTTCTCTAGGATTCATTTTCTGCCGCTTTCTGGATCTTTCTGCATCTTTCTGCCCGGCCCAGGTCCTCAGATTTGGACCTTTTGTGTGGCCTTTCTGACCCACTCTCCTCACCTGAAGTACAGGATTTTGCCTGTAATCATGTCAAAAGTCTACCCTCACTGTCCCTGAGGGTCTTTGCAGAGAAAGTACGGCTTATCTTGCAGTCTTTCATCTGGTGTTAGAGGCAGTATAAGCAGTCTTTATGTGGATCATCAACATGGAGCCTTTTCTTGCTACACGTCTTGCAAGGGGGAAAAGGCTTTTCTAGAAGAGTCTGACATCCATAGAGGTTTCTTGAGAGAAAACACTTCTGAAGAAGTAGAAAACTGAGCAGAGCTCAGGGAGACTCCCTTCACACGACGTGCGGTAGAAAATCTGAGGGAAAGAGCTTCTCTGGAGAGTGTTCTAGAGTGGTGCTGGTACCTGATTGGCCAGCAGCCAGGTTTGGGTCCTTTTCACAAAAGGACTTGGATAGGATATGAGTGACTTGGGTTACCATTATAGCCTATAGGAAAAAAACATTTTATTTGTTAATTCTTGCTTTTCATATACTGTGGGACTCCCACTTCGACGACGGGATGATTCAAGCATGTGAATTTATGAAAGATCCAATACTGGATAAGTACACATTTTACAAGAGGATAACTATGAAATATCATGCAAAGTCCAATGTCAACACAGTCCTCTGACACAGCAGGGTGCAATAACAGACACAGCATTAGGAGTTTGTTAAGGGTCCATGCCATTTTAAAGCGAATACAATAGTGGGCCAAACATTTGTGAACAAAAGAAAAAGAAAATGTGGAAAATTTTAACACAACAGGAAATTAATATAGGAACGTTTAATTTACCTGTATCTGCAAATATACAAAATGGAACAACTTTCTCTTCCTTGTTGTCTTTTAATAGCGCTTCAGCAATACAGTTAGACAGTTTCTTGAGATCAGGTAAATTTTCAAATCCCATTCTGATGTTCACATACAAAGTCCCTAGTTTAATCCAGTCTGATTGTTCTTTACAGTGCTGTCAAAATATATTTAAAATTAGACGTTAGCATTACTTAGGTGGCATACTTTAACAAGTCCACATACATCAGACTCGCTGACCGAGAAGCATCTCTTCATCTTGTCGCAATGATAACAAGGACTTCAGTAACAGTGAGCGCAAGAAGAAAAGGTAGAATACCTGTGACATTCATATCTTTAAAAGATTCACATATTTTGAAGTACTGCCAGTCTTGAGTGAGGAATCCTTGTAACAATAGTATAGCAGTGTTACCGAAGACACATTTACACCTTAAATTTATTCATCTCAATATTTGGGCCTTGCGATTCAGTTGCACAACATGTTAGCACAAACATGCTATACATAAATATTTCGCACTGTGGAACAAGACTGGCAACAATTTCATCTATGAACAGTGGCAACATTGGGGAACTTTAGTTACAGGTAAGAAATGAATCATCTATCCGTAACTCCAATTATCCAGCACTGATTTAATTCATAGAATGCCATGCTTCAAACATTCCCTATAATGAAGAGCTGGGAAAATAACCAGTAAATTCAAACATCAATAAACAGTGGTAACAATGCCAGAGAACTCATCCGCCTTGTTGGACCCACTGCTTTTACCATGGACAGTGTTTGCATGAGTTTAAGTCTGTATTTCCAGATATGATCAAGAACAAGGATGCACTTGGTGTTCTTTCTTGGCTGCTTTTTGAAGTCATATAAGAAAAACTGTTGACCGACCAAAGACAGACGTAGGCCAAACTTCGTTGCTGCCCATTCCAGCAGAGTAGGGCTGTTGCTGTAGCTGTTGCATATTCTAGCAGGGAATGACCCCGGATGATGAAGTGTCTGCTTATTGGGTGATCTTGGCCGCTTCCTTGGGTAAGATGAAATCTCTCATTCTCCCTTATTCTGGGGATCACTTGCCTTTTACCCTTCTTCAACCAGATTGCTAGTTCAGGGAGTACTGCGTGTGGTGTTGGACAATGTAGTGGAGGGGTAGTGGCAGAGGTCCCTTTGGGGGACTGTGCGGAGGCAAAGCTTTGTTTGAGGAATCCGTTTTTGAAATGTCTATCATTTCCTGCGCAAAACCAGCACCCACCTGCATTATGGGAGGGTAGGTGTACAGATGTTTGGGTTAATACAACATACCCATACTCTCTTAGAAGGGCTTGGAATGAAAAGATTTACAGTTACTTGAGATAACTCATAGTGGTTTTGTTTATTTAAGACACTACATTTTAACAGACATTTTCAGTGTGTATTTATTACAGGGTGGCAGCAGTTATAGTTAGGGTTACCAGAGACAAGAATTTCCCTGCTCTTTCACTATTAATAACTCTGTGCCTATTTGATGAATTTCCACTAAAAGCTTTCCGTTCCTACTGGTTTTGCTACACTGACAAAGTACAGAAAGTTTTAGAGAGATCGGTACAGAGGGAGCAAAGATAAAAAGGGGGTCCCAAAACACGTTTGAGCACTAATGCACTTTGACTTTATGCATGGCGGTCAAACGCACAATCAGATTACCATGAAATTTGGCAGGATTGTAGATTATGGTGGGCAGGTGTTCTTTTTTGGTGTTACTGGTATTTTTTAAACTAGAAGGCATTCAAATACAGTAATATCTGTTGTCGCTGTATTTTGCAGCAGTACCACTGTACATAGCTATGACAAGGCATTATGTGATTGGGTAATGACTGCCTTTACAAAAGTAAATGCACTCACGATTTTAGAAACACTTTGGCTGTGTTCTGAACTTAGATATAGGTACATATTAGGTTTGATATTTTTTCCTTACCTATTACCAATTTATTAACATGGTACTGGTCAGGGCAAATTTTTACGCATTTTGCAATATTTATTAAAATTGTACAGAGTACCACAGTAGTTCCTACAAAGTACTAAATACTAAAAATTAATTTTACAACAGTTTTTGTAATAAATGTTAAAAAATAAACATACACAGCACTATATTTTACAATTAGTGTACTGCAGTGTATTTTGTATTTTTAACACACAAATCCTCGCAAAGTTTGCAGAGTACCACGGTAATACCAACAAATGACCGTACTACTTAAACATTTTTTCTAAAAATGAGCAATGCTCTAGAAATATATAGAAAATTATAAATACATTTCTATACCTATTATCACTTTAATAAACCAGGAACAGGTAGGATACAGCAATAACACCTATTTCCCTACATCCAAGAACCTAATGCACAACACAGCAGAAAGCAGTCAAACTGTGCAGAAAACATTATTGCCTTTTATGTCAAGTAAACACATCCATTAGCAATCACATACTGCCTTCTCATCCGCATGTACCACAACCACAAGATTCAGAATTTAGGTAACTGCATAAATTGTAAGGTACTTCACAAAGGTAAGTATGGAACTTTGAATTAAAACAGTAAGGTACACAGTTTTGGCAAAAATGGCAATAAGCTATTTTAAAAGTAGACAGTGCAAAAATTAACAGTTCCTGTGGGAGGTAAGTAATAGTTTCTCAAGTAAGTAAAGTACTTACAAGTTCAGTCTCTTGGGCATAGGCAGCCCACTGTTGGGGGTTCAAGTTAACCCCAAACACCCAGCACCAGCAACACAGGGCCGGTGAGGTGCAGAGGTCAAAGTAGGGCCCAAATAGCATATGCGCCTAAGGAGAACAGGGGTGCTCAGGTTCCAGTATGCTAGCAGGTAAGTACCTGCGTCCTCGGGGAGCAGACCAGGGGGGTCCCAAATAGGCACACAAAATACACCTTCAGCGGCACAGGGGTGGCCGAGTGCAGTGTGTGAACAAGACGTCTGGTTTTGCATTGTAGTCAATGGAGGGACCCGGGGTCACTCTGGCGATGCAGGCAGGGCACAGGGGGGCTTCTTGGGCCTGCCACCAACTGGGCTAGGATGAGGGCCGCCTGCTAGTCACTCGTGCTCCGGTGGTTGGTTCCTCTTGGTCCTAGGGCCTGCGGGTGCAGTGCTTCTTCCAGGTGTCGTGTTCCTTTGTTAAACCGGGCAGTCGCAGTCAGGGGAAGCCTCTGGATCCTCTCTGCAGGTGTCGCTGTGGGGGTGCAGGGAGGTCGACTCAGGGTATACATGTCGTTCGAGTCGCCTGGGGGTCCTCTCTGCATTGTTGGTTTCTCTGGACACGGGCTGGGGGCGTCAGGTGCAGAGTTTGAAGACTCACGCTTCCAGAGTGAGGCTGGGGTCTTCTTTAAAGATGGTTTCTTGGTTGTAGTTTTGGACAGAGCCGCTGTCCTCGGGAGTTTCTTGGTCCTTTAGGTGCAGGTCAGTCCTCTTAGTCCTCAGAGGTCGCTGGTCCCACTGGATGCGTCGCTGTGCAGTTTCTTTGAATCTGGAGACAGGCCGGTAGGGCTGGGCCAAGTCAGTTGTTGTCTCCGTCGTGTCTGCGGGGCTTTGAGGTCAGCAGTCCTTCTTTCTTCAGGTTGCAGGAATCTGATTTCCTGGGTTCAGGGTCGCCCCTAAATACTCAATTTAGGGGGGTGTTTAGGTCTGGGGGGCAGTAGCCAACGGCTACTGTCCTGCAGGGAGTCTACACCCTCTTTGTGCCTCCTCCCTGAGGGGAGGGCGACACATCCCTATTCCTATTGGGGGGATCCTCCAAAACCAAGATGGAGGATTTCTTAAGGCAGGGGTCACCTCATCTCAGGACACCTTAGGGACTGTCCTGACTGGTGGGTGACGACTACTTGTTTTTCTCATTGTCTCCTCCAGACTTGCCACCAACAGTGGGGGCTGTGTCCAGGGGGCAGGCATCTCCACAAGCTGGAGTGCCCTGGGGCACAGCAACACAAAACCTGAGCCTTTGATGCTTACTGCTATGTGTTACAATTCCTGCAGGGGGGGAGGTGTGAATCACCTCCACCCAGTGCAGGCTTTGTTTCTGGTCCCAGAGAGCACAAAGGCTCTCACCACAGGGGGTCAGAAACTCGTCTCAGTAACAGGTTGGCACAGACCAGTCAGTCCTGCACTAAAGGATTGGGTAAAATACAGGGGCATCTCTAAGATGCCCTGTGTGTGCATTTGTTAATAAATACAACACTGGCATCAGTGTGGGTTTATTATTCTGAGACGTTTGATACCAAACTTCCCAGTGTTCAGTGTAGCCATTATGGAACTGTGGAATTTGTTTTGACAAACACCCAGACCATATACTTAATAAGGCCACACTGTACTTACAATGTCGAAGAATAGATTTAGACACTGTAGGGGCATATTGCTAATGCAGCTATGCCCTCACCTGTGGTATAGTGCACCCTGCCTTAGGGCTGTAAGGCCTGCTAGAGAGGTGAGTTACAAATGCCACACGCAGTGGGTTTGAGGGCATGGCATTCTGAGGGGAGTGCCATGTCGACTTAGTCATTTTCTCCCCACCAGCACACACAAGCTGTGAGGCAGTGAGCATAAGTGAGGGGTCCCCAGGGTGGCATAATACATGCTGCAGCCATTAGAGTCCTTCCCTGCCCACAGGGCCCTTGGTGCCAGGGGTTCCAGTTACAAGGGTCTTGTCTGTGTGCCAGAGCTGTGCCATCTGTGGGAACAAAGGTACAGTTTAGGGAAAGAACACTGGTGCTGGGGCCTGGTTAGCAGGATCCCAGCACACTTTCAATCATAACTAGCATCAGCAAAAGGCAAAAAGTTAGGGGGGTAACCACTCAAAGGTAGGCATTTCCCTACACGTTCCATCAAAGAAGCAGACAGCCACCTAAATTAAAAAACAGATAGTTGTAATTCTCAAGGCCCCAATTATATTTCATTAGGATCTGAAGAGTATCACAAAATTACAAAAAGGAATACACTGGCCTGACAACTAACAGTGATCTCCATTTTGAAATGTAAAACATTCTTTATTGGCATCTGATATGGTAGATCAGACCCACCTTGAAAGTGCTGCTCTCTGAAAAAGGAAAATGTCATTTTAATGCAACGGTCAGCCTGGAGGTCTTCTGCACTGGACATTACACAGAACTAGCTGGCCTCAATCTAAATATTTAAGAAATCCCATCCCGAGAACTATCTACAGGGCCCTTAAAGATATCAGACATGTAAGCAGATGCAACCAAAATTCCTTCTCAGTCCAAGTCTGCTTGTGATATCTTTTCTAGCTCCAATATGTGCCATATTTAATAAATCCAATATAGCGCATCCGGGAGTTTGGCTCTCCTCCATCTTGGCAATACTGTCTGTGTAGCCGCATAAAGCCACCTATAGGCACTGAAAATGGTGCGTCAGAGCTAAGGTCCTGAATGGGGAATCCGTGTCCCTAGAAATCAGTTCGTAAGCAGGAAGGATGGGTGGGTCAGTAAGGAATATGCAACTAGAATATGTCTCTACCAGATAAATCGTTACTGAAGATAAGTAGCTTGCTCATCTGAGAGAGACTTCTAGTTGCAGATTCCATTAGATTAGAACAGATACCCAAGCAATGCTATCCTTGTGGTGGGCTACGAACCAAGATCATACCAGAAAGTCCTGCAGGACCGAACGACCAAAGTAGGCTTGTCTGAGGACCGGACTGTCCAGTCTGTAATGCTTTGTAAACGTGTGCAGGGATGCCCAGGTTGCTGCCTGGCAGATATCCAGGACAGGAACCCTGCGTGCTAACGCTGTGGTAGCAGCAGTTGCTCTGGTGGAATGAGCGCGCAAGACCTCACGGGGTTGCTGCTTTGCCAAAGCGTAGCACATTTTGATGCAAAGTGGTACCCATCGTGAGATGGTACGCTTTTGCACCGCCATCCCTTTCTTCGCACCCTCATATCTAACGAAGAGTTGCTCGTCCACCTGGAAGTCTTTAGTACGATTCAGGTACAACACCAATGTTCTTTTTGGATCCGGGGGGTGTGGGGGTCTCCTCTTAATGAGAAGGATGTGGAGGTGCATAAAAAGTAGGCATGGTGATGGACTGGGCTACATTAAAAGGTGTAACTACTCTGGGAAGGAATGAGACCTTAGTGCGTAACACCACTTTCTCAGGGTGCACAGACAAAAATGGGGGCTCAGTCACTCCGCAAGCAGAAGTGATGGCAAAAAGAAAAACAATTTGGAAAGTAAGGAACCGTAAGGGAAAATTGTGTAAAGGCTCAAAAGGAGCACACATCAAGCAAGTAAGGACAAGGTTGAGATCCCACTGAGGCATGATAAACGGAGTGGGTAGAAATAAATGGGTGAATCTCTTAAGGAACCTACTAACAATAGGAGAATGAAAAAGGGAAGGTTGATCAGGCAATCTAAGAAAAGCTGAGATAGGCAATAAGTAATCTTTAAGGGTGCCCAAAGCAGAGCCCTGCTGGGCTAAAGGAAGGATGATGAAGAGAACCTCAGAGACCGGAGCAGAGAAGGAATCAACAGACTTGTTGGTACACCATGCCACAAATTTATGCCAACGACAGGGATTGAAAATGTCACTTACCCAGTGTACATCTGTTCGTGGCATCAGTCGCAGTAGATTCGCATGTTCTGCAATAGCTCGCCATCTGGTGTTGGGCCGGAGTGTTACAAGTTGTTTTTCTTCGAAGAAGTCTTTCGAGTCACGGGACCGAGTGACTCCTCCTTTTGTCTCCATTGCGCATGGGCGTCGACTCCATCTTCGATTGTTTTTCCCCGCAGAGGGTGAGGTAGGAGTTGAATTGTAGTAATAGTGCCCATGCAATGGAGTGACTAAGTATGCACTTATTTAAGGTTGAGATGATACATATATAAATAATTGAAGGTAACTTCCAAACTGCTACAGGCTCCCGGGGAGGCGGGTGGGCACATGCGAATCTACTGCGACTGATGCCACGAACAGATGTACACTGGGTAAGTGACATTTTCAGTTCGATGGCATCTGTCGCTGTAGATACGCATGTTCTGCAATAGACTAGTAAGCAGTTATTTCCCCAAAAGCGGTGGATCAGCCTGTAGGAGTGGAAGTAGTCTGAAATAATGTCCTTAATACAGCTTGACCTACTGTGGCTTGTTGTGCGGATAACACGTCTACACAGTAGTGCTTGGTGAATGTGTGAGGCGTAGACCATGTGGCTGCCTTACATATTTCTTGCATTGGGATGTTTCCTAGAAAGGCCATGGTAGCACCTTTCTTTCTGGTTGAGTGTGCCCTTGGTGTAATGGGCAGCTGTCGTTTAGCTTTAAGGTAGCAGATTTGGATGCATTTAACTATCCATCTGGCTATACCTTGTTTTGAAATTGGGTTTCCTGCATGAGGTTTTTGAAATGCAATAAAGAGTTGTTTAGTCTTTCTGATGTTCTTTGTTCTGTCAATGTAATACATTAATGCTCTTTTGACATCTAATGTATGTAGTGCCCTTTCAGCTACGGTATCTGGCTGTGGAAAGAACACCGGAAGTTCCACTGTTTGATTTAGATGGAACGGTGAAATAACCTTTGGCAAAAATTTAGGATTGGTCCTTAGGACGACTTTATTTTTGTGTAGTTGTATAAAAGGTTCCTGTATAGTAAACGCCTGAATCTCGCTTACTCTTCTCAGGGAAGTAATGGCGATGAGAAATGCCACCTTCCAGGTTAGGAACTGTATGTCGCAGGAGTGCATGGGTTCAAAAGGTGGACCCATAAGTCTAGTTAGGACAACATTTAGGTTCCATGAAGGAACAGGTAGTGTTCTTGGTGGTATAATTCTCCTAAGGCCCTCCATGAATGCTTTAATGACTGGTATTTTATATAGGGAAGTTGAATAGGTAGTCTGCAGGTATGCAGATATTGCTGCAAGGTGAATCTTAATGGAAGAGAAAGCTAGGTTAGATTTTTGTAAGTGAAGCAAGTAACCCACTACATGTTCTGGAGTTGTGTGTAATGGTTGTATTTGATTAATATGGCAGTAGCAAACAAACCTCTTCCATTTACTTGCATAGCAGTGCCTGGTGGATGGCCTTCTTGCTTGTTTTATGACTTCCATACATTCTTGGGTAAGTTGTAAGTGCCCGAATTCTAGGATTTCAGGAGCCAGATTGCTAGATTCAGCGATGCTGGATCTGGGTGTCTGATCTTTTGGTTGTGCTGTGTCAACAGATCTGGCCTGTTGGGCAATTTGATGCAGGGTACCACTGATAGGTCTAGCAGCGTTGTGTACCAGGGTTGCCTTGCCCAAGTTGGTGCTATCAATATGAGTTTGAGTTTGCTTTGACTGAGTTTGTTTACCAGGTAAGGAAGGAGAGGGAGAGGAGGAAAAGCGTAAGCAAATATCCCTGACCAGTTCATCCATAGGGCATTGCCTTGGGATTGTTTGTGTGGGTATCTGGATGCGAAGTTTTGGCATTTTGCGTTCTCCCTTGTCGCAAACAAGTCTATCTGAGGTGTTCCCCAGAGTTTGAAATAAGTGTTCAGTATTTGGGGGTGAATTTCCCATTCGTGGACCTGTTGGTGATCTCGAGAGAGATTGTCTGCGAGTTGATTTTGTATCCCTGGTATAAACTGTGCAATTAGGCGAATTTGGTTGTGAATTGCCCAATGCCAAATTTTTTGTGCTAACAGGCTTAACTGCGTGGAGTGCGTCCCTCCCTGCTTGTTTAGATAATACATTGTTGTCATGTTGTCTGTTTTGACGAGAATGTATTTGTGAACTATTATTGGTTGGAAAGCTTTTAGTGCTTGAAAAACTGCAAGAAGTTCTAGGTGATTGATATGCAGTTTTGTTTGATGTACGTTCCATTGTCCTTGTATGCTGTGTTGATCGAGGTGTGCTCCCCACCCTGTCATGGAAGCATCTGTTGTTATTACGTATTGTGGCACTGGGTCTTGGAAAGGCCGCCCCTTGTTTAAATTTATGTTGTTCCACCACAGAAGCGAGAGGTAAGTTTGGCGGTCTATTAACACCAGATCTAGAAGGTGACCCTGTGCTTGAGACCACTGTGATGCTAGGCATTGTTGTAAGGGCCTCATGTGCAGTCTTGCGTTTGGGACAATGGCTATGCATGATGACATCATGCCTAGGAGTTGTAATACCATCTTTGCTTGTATCTTTTGTGTTGGATACATGCGTTGTATGATGGTGTTGAAATTTTGAATTCTTTGTGGACTTGGAGTGGCTACTCCTTTTGATGTGTCTATTATGGCTCCCAGGTATTGTTGTACCTTGCGTGGCAGAATTTTGGATTTTGTGAAATTGACGGTGAACCCTAGTTTGAAGAGGGTTTGTATGATATGATTTGTGTGATTTGAGCACTCTATTAACGAATGGGCCTTGATTAGCCAGTCGTCTAGATATGGGAACACATGTATTTGCTGCCTTCTGATGTGTGCAGCGACTACCGCTAGACATTTGGTAAAGACTCTTGGTGCGGTTGTTAATCCGAAAGGCAGTACCTTGAATTGGTAATGTATTCCTTTGAATACAAACCTTAGGTATTTCCTGTGCGATGGGTGTATTGGTATATGGAAATAAGCATCCTTGAGGTCTAAAGTTGCCATGTAGTCGTGCAGCTTTAGCAATGGCAATACTTCTTGTAGTGTGACCATGTGGAAGTGGTCTGATTTGATGAAAGTGTTCACTACTCTGAGGTCTAGGATTGGTCTCAGTGTTTTGTCCTTCTTTGGTATCAGAAAGTACAGTGAGTAAACTCCTGTGTTTATTTGTGTGTTTGGCACTAATTCGATTGCATTCTTTTGCAATAGTGCCTGCACTTCTATCTCTAGGAGATTGGAATGGTGTGTTGTTAAATTTTGTGCTTTTGGTGGTATGTTTGGAGGGAACTGTAGAAATTCTATGCAGTAACCATGTTGGATAATTGCTAGAACCCAAGTGTCTGTAGTGATTTTCTCCCATGCTCTGTAATAATGACCTATTCGTCCCCCCACTGGTGTTGTGTGGAGGGGGTGAGTGACATGTGAGTCACTGTTTAGTAGTAGGGGTTTTGGGGCTTTGGAATCTTCCTCTATTTCTAGGGAATTGCCCTCCTCTATATTGTCCCCGAAAACCTCCTCTATACTGTCCTTGGTAACTGGACGGTGTGGCTTGTGAGGTGCTGGCTTGTGTGCTTTGACCCCGAAACCCCCCTCGAAAGGGCGTTTTACGGAATGAGCTGTAATTCCCTCTGCTCTGCGGGGAGTAGAGTGCGCCCATGGCTTTGGCAGTGTCCGTATCTTTTTTGAGTTTCTCAATCGCTGTGTCCACTTCTGGACCGAACAGTTCTTTTTCATTAAAAGGCATATTGAGAACTGCTTGTTGAATCTCTGGTTTAAATCCAGACGTTCGGAGCCATGCATGCCTTCTGATAGTTACAGATGTATTAATTGTCCGTGCAGCTGTATCTGCAGCGTCCATGGAGGAGCGGATCTGGTTGTTGGAGATGGCCTGTCCCTCCTCAACCACTTGTTTTGCCCTATTTTGGAAGTCTTTGGGCAGATGTTCAATGAGATGTTGCATCTCGTCCCAGTGGGCTCTGTCATAGCGCGCAAGTAGTGCCTGGGAGTTCGCGATGCGCCACTGGTTTGCAGCTTGTGCTGCGACTCTCTTACCAGCTGCATCAAACTTGCGGCTTTCTTTATCTGGGGGTGGTGCATCTCCAGATGTGTGAGAGTTGGCCCTTTTCCTAGCTGCTCCTACAACAACAGAGTCTGGTGGCAGCTGTGTTGTGATGAAAGCCGGGTCCGTAGGAGGCGGCTTATACTTTTTTTCCACCCTTGGTGTGATTGCCCTACTTTTGACCGGGTCCTTAAATATGTCTTTTGCGTGCCGGAGCATACCAGGGAGCATAGGCAGGCTTTGGTAGGAGCTGTGGGTGGAGGAGAGTGTGTTGAACAAGAAATCATCCTCGACCTGTTCTGAGTGGAGGCTTACGTTGTGAAATTGTGCTGCTCTAGCCACCACCTGAGAGTACGCGGTGCTGTCTTCTGGTGGAGATGGTTTTGTAGGGTATGCCTCTGGGCTGTTATCTGACACTGGGGCGTCGTATAGGTCCCATGCGTCCTGGTCTTGGTCACCCTGGCTCATGGTGGTGTGAGCTGGGGAGTGTGATGGCGTTTGTGCTGGTGAAACGTTAATCACGGGCGGAGGAGAGGGTGGTGGTGTAACTCTTTTCACCACTTTTGGTTGTGGTGCTTGTTCCGTCTGGAACTCCAACCTTCTCTTTCTCCTAATGGGGGGAAGGGTGCTTATTTTTCCTGTCCCCTGCTGAATGAAGATACGCTTTTGCGTATGGTCCGCATCAGTTGCTTGTAGCTCTTCCTCAAACCTATGCTTCTGCATTTGGGAGGTTAGCGAGTGCTCTTCTGTATAAGAGCCTGAAGCTGGGTCGCTTGCAGTTTGTTTCGGCATGGAAACTTTGTCTGCGTGTTTTTTCGGCTCCGAGGTGACTTTTTTTCTTTTCGGGGCCGAAACCTCTCGGCGTCGATCTGTTTCGGTGCCGCTGTCTCGGCGTCGAGCCGTGTCCACACCGGCATCTCGGTGTCGAGGCTTGTCTCCAGCACTTTCTCGGTCCCGAGAAGGCTGCGTGCCGGTGTCTCGACCGGAGTCGGACGATCTCGGCACTGTTTGGGCCTTTTTCGGTGCCGACGGTCGGTCACCGATTTTATGGGTTGAGCCATGGCCTGGTGGCAGTGGCGTCCCCTGGGCCTTGTAAATGTTTCTTTGTGTGGTTTTCGACGTCTTACTCACGGTTTGTGTATCGTCGAATCCTTCGGAGTCTGAGTCTTGGATCGAGAAGGTACCTTCCTCTTCCTGTTCCTCGAACTCCCGTCGGGCTGTCGGTGCGGACGCCATTTGAAGTCTTCTGGCTCGACGGTCTCGGAGTGTTTTTCGGGACCGGAACGCACGACAGGCCTCGCAGGTGTCTTCGCTGTGCTCAGGTGACAGGCACAGGTTGCAGACCAAGTGTTGGTCTGTGTAGGGGTATTTATTGTGGCATTTGGGGCAGAAACGGAAAGGGGTCCGTTCCATCGGCGTTCCTCAGCACGCGGTCGGGCCGACCAGGCCCCGACGGAGGATCGAAAAACTACCCCGAAGGGCACCGGAGCTCTTCGATCTTCGATGCGGTGTTGAATCTAAGTACGCCGATCCCGAACGCAACAATACCGACGAAAATCTTCCGAAATTAACTATTTTTTCTGTTCCGAAACTCGGAGCGACAGGAACACGTCCGAACCCGATGGCGGAAAAAAAACAATCGAAGATGGAGTCGACGCCCATGCGCAATGGAGACAAAAGGAGGAGTCACTCGGTCCCGTGACTCGAAAGACTTCTTCGAAGAAAAACAACTTGTAACACTCCGGCCCAACACCAGATGGCGAGCTATTGCAGAACATGCGTATCTACAGCGACAGATGCCATCGAACATACCATTTTGGTTGAGTGACGCCCAGCTTATAAGATTACATCACAGACTTCGAGTGGAAAGTCAAAAGCCGTCAACTGCCGCCGCTCAATCTCCACACATGAAGGCGAAGATTGGACAGGTTCGGGTGGAGAACTGTCCCCTGTTGCTACAACAGAAGATCCTCCCAAAAGGGCGGTCTGACTGGAGGATCTGTGGCCATGTTCAGTGTAGGAAAGTGCCCTTGTTGGCATGGTTACCCCCCACATTTTGCATGATATTGATGCCAACTTTGAGAGTGTGCTGGAATCCTGTTAACCAGCCCACAGCGCCAGTGTTCTTTCCCAAAACCTGTACCTTTGTTTACCCAATTGGCACACCCCGGCACCCAGATAAGTCCCTTGTAAAAGGTACCTATGGTACCAAGGGCCCTGTGGCCAGGGAAGGTCCCCAAGGGCTACAGCATGTAATATGCCACCCTAGGGGATCCCTCACCAAGCACATACAGCTTGCAGCTTGTGTGTGCTGGTGGGGAGAAAAAGAAAGTCGACATGGCACCCCTCTCAGGATGCCATGCCCACAAACCTCTGCCTGTGGCATAGGTAAGTCTCCCCTCTAGCAGGCCTTACAGCCCTAAGGCAGGGTGCACCATAAGAGAGGTGAAGGCATAGCTGCATGAGCAATATGCCCCTACAGTATCTAAGTGCATTCTTAGACATTGTAAGTGCATATTGAGTATATGGTCTGGGACACTGTCATTACGAACTCCACAGCTCCATAATGGTTTCACTGAATACTGGGAAGTTTAGTATCAAACTTCTCAGCACAATAAACCAACACTGATGCCAGTGTTGGATTTATTGAACCATGCACCCACCGGGCATCTTAGAGATGCCCCCTTTATTGTACCCAATCCTTTAGTGCAGGACAGACCAGTCTGTGCCAGCCTACCACTAAGAGATGAGTTTCTGGCCACATGGGGTGAGAGCCTTTGTGCTCTCAGTGGTCCGAAACAAAGCCTGCACTGGGTGGAGGTACTTCACACCTCCCCCCTGGAGGAACTGTAACACCTGGTGGTGAGCATCAAAGGCTCAGGCCTCTCGTTAGAGTGCACCAGAGCACCCCAGCTAGTGGAGTTGCCTGACCCCCACTTTTGGTGGCAAGTTCGGCGGGAAAATTAGGGAACACAGGAAGGCGTGACCACCCCTAAGGTGTCCAGAGCTGAGGTGACCCCCTCCCTGCAGAATCCTCCATCTTGGTTTGGAGGACAGGGACCAATAGGGTTAGGTTTGTGTCTCCCTCCCCAAAGGGAGTGGACACAAGAAGAGTGAAGCCACCGTCGAGGTCAGTAGCCATTGGCTATTGCCCTCTGACCCATGCACAACCCCTAAATCCAGGATTTAAGGGCTCCTCGAACCCAAATCGTCAGATTCCTGGAGACCTCACAAGAAAGAAGGACTGCTAAGCTGAAACCCCAGCAAAGAAGAAGGAAGACGAAAACTGAACCTGCAAAAGAAAGCATACATCCTGAGGGGCCAGTGAGCTCTGCCAAGCCGCCAGAGGACTGCCTGCATCACAAAGGACCAAGAACCCATGTGGACAGCGGCACTGTCCAAGAAGAAAATACAACTAAGGACTCGAGATCATCCCCGGATCCGCGAGTCCTGACCTGCCCAGATGAGCTGTGACCAACACCATCAACTTGGTGAACACCTGAGGGGCACTGAGAAGGCGGAAGTGTTGCACAGTGAACTGAAACTGCTCATGGATAAAACTGAACCACAGGTAACGCCTGTGGGCAGGCAGGATGGAGATGTGAAAATACACATCTTGCGAGTCCAACACTACCAACCAGTCTCCTTGGTATAGGGCACACAATACATGAGCCAAACAGAGCATCTTGAATCTCTCCTTTTTGACGGAGCTTGACGGTTCAGAATTCTAGAAGGTGATGAAGACCCTAGTGTTTTTTGAGTGTCACAAAGTAGTGGGAAAGTAACCAATGCCTACTTCTGATATCAGAACCTTTTCTATAGCCCTATGGCCAGGAGAGCTGTAACTTCCACTCGGAGCAGTGATAAGTGATCCTCTACCAGCTGTGTTTGAGGTGGCAGTATTGGGGGAGGGAAGGACTGAAAAGGGAGGGAGCAGCCCCTCCAAATGATCTGCGAGATCAATTTGTCCGATGTTATGGAATGCAAGAGGAGGAGATGATGTTGAGTTCTCCCTCCAACTGGGCACCCATGCTATTACAGAACCTAAGTAGGGTGACTCAGAAGCTGCAGCTGCCTGGGAGTTGGTGGCAGATGACTTCTGGCTACCAGACTCACAGGGTCAGAATCCACTGCGTCCACATCCTTTGCATAGCTTAAGAAGCTTGTGCGAATGGTGGATGGGATATGGCTGGTGCCACTGCCCTTCCCTTCCATAGCCACGAAAGGAAGAGTGGGGGCGAGAAGTCACTGAGAGGTCCAAGGACTTGTCTGTAGCCCACAAGTCCTTAAAGCGCTCCAGCGCCAAGTCTGCCAACTCTCTGAAGTGACGAGTCCCATCTAAGGGAACTGCTATGAGGTTCGCCTGTACAGCCCCAAAAAGTCAGATGTTCTCAGCCAGGCGTGGTGCCGTAAGCCCATGGTTGACAAAACTGATATGCCCAGCAAGTCAGACGTATCCCGACCACACCTACTGGTAAACTTTGCTGCATCTCTCCAGTCTTTGGCTGGTTGGGAGAGGATGGTCCGGGCCTCATACGGAACCTGTGGCAGCACTTATGCAAACATATCCCATAGTGTATGGGAATAACGGCCCAAAAGCCTGGCGGAAGAAAACATCTTTTTTCCTAGTGTGTCCAGCCTCTTGGATTCCCTGTCCAGGGAAGAGGCAGGGAACGTGCTGTTAGAAGTTGAGGCTTGGACCACCAAGCTCTCTGGGGTTGGATTTTTGGCTGAGGAAACTAGGATCTCCCATGGAAGGAAGATGGCGGTGGGCAATTGTCCTGTTCACTTGAGCCCCTGTGCTGGGCTTGGACCAAGTTCCCAGAAGGGCATCTGTTAGACGCTGTTCCGACTCAGAGTCATCTGGGATTAGAATGGGGTTGGTGCCACCGATGGGCACCGGGAGCATCGGAGTCAGAACTAGCACTGGAGAGGTGGCGTTGGCACGACCGGAGCTGATCCGGATTCAAGATCAGATTATTGAGACCCCATGGGAGCCGATGCCTGAGCTGTCGCCTCGGAACCTGATAGGGCCACTTCCGAACCTGTAAGGCCCTAAGGCGCTCCAAAGGGGTCGTCCGCTTAAATACGCGGTGCATGGTATCAAAGAATTCTTTAAATTGATCGGGGTCACTCTGGCTTCTGGAAATGAGGGGGCGCGCAGAGTCCAACCCTGCCACGGCTCCGTAGGGCCGTGCCTGGAATGCAGACGTTCCCCACTCATCGTATAAGCCGATGGACAAGATGAAGTTGATTTGGACTTCATGTGCCCCTTCTCAGAGTGTCCCGAGGACCTAGAGTGTGATGAAAAGGATTTCAGGCTCCTAGAGCCGTCCAGGGACCTTCTTCTCCATCGGGACCGAGGTCTCTGAGGAGTCGCGCTTAGTGATGTCAACTGCCGGGTCGCAAGCAGCTTTAGAGAATGCTTCCTAAAAGCCTTCGGCTCCATGGACTGGCAGTCTCAGTAGGACTTTAAATCATGGTTGCGCTCGAGACACCACAAGCACACAATTGCGGGTGGTAACCGACATGGCGCAGTGACAGGTGACACGCAGCTTAAACCCTACCTTTCCAGAGGACATCTCGACACACTTCACAAAAAATCTTCAACAAAATGTCAAAAAAGACCTGTAAAAAAGAGACTGAGGAGAAGCTCTTCTCCAGATCAGCGCTTACTTATGCAGAAAGAAAAAGAACTGACATCTGCGCGAATGGGTGGAGCCTATATATGTGACATCGACCTCACTTCCGGCGCTAACGCCAATGCCACACGGAACCGAATAAAGCCACTCAATGGAGCACAGGGGTACTACTCAAGCAAAAGTTACTCCTGGGAAATTCAAAGGTAAGGAATCTGCAGCTAGAAGTCTTTGTCAGATCATGTATTTCACTGCGTGTTGGCCATCCTGAATGATTTACTGAAGGTCACTAGGGACCACTAGCTTAGATATCAGTCACCATTTCCCACATCACATCAAATAACACCCCAGGAGGCAACTTGAATTTATGGGCCTGTGGTCAAGGCAGGAATATGGGAACATGTACTTTCCACAGGCTTCCAAGTGCCTCGGATCTCTGTCTGGAGGGGTGGTTGGTAACACATTTGGGTTCAGCATACTGGTGAAGACCTGAATGACGAGATTATCAGGTATTGGGTGCTACAGGAGTAAAGATTGGTTACGAATAGCTGGTCTGTGTCTCCTAGCTGTTTGGCGATTTTATGTGAGTGCAAGATCCTGCCTTTGCCCAAAAGCGAACCTGTCAGAGTATCATTAATGGGGAGGGTGAGGTTCTGTAGGGCCTGTATTGGCCGCAGTACCTCAGTGAGTATGTTAGTCCTTAGTTCCACGAACATAATCTGGAACTCAAGTACTTCTGTTGCTCATCTAATTATCATAGTAAGTTAGGCAGACTCCTATATAAAGAGGCCAGATGGAGAATTTAGGCCAGTACCCAATGAGATATTAAGGACACTGGCCTCTTGCAGGTCAAGAAACAGGTTATCATTATATAATTGAGAGGTGTCACCACAGTCACAATGTTGTGGTTCTTGATGTGAAAAAATTTTATGCAAAGGAAGCGTATCGGGGGTTGGGGAACATGGAAGCTGGCTGAGATGCCAGATGGCAAGTCAACTGCCCCAAAAAAAAAAATGATTGCTGTAACAAAAGGGGTTAAAATGACCTGAGAGAGAGACAAAAACATACCTGCTGGCATTGGGTATCACCATCGAGAAATTAGGAGCACTGGGAGCCAGGATCCAAATTAAAATCCCTGCAACATTGCGTATTATGTGGAAAAACAACATGTACAATATAAGGGTTAAACAAGAAGTAGATGACTGAATCAACAATTCAAAAAGGGGGTAGGTTAATTGGAAAAGAACACCTCCCTGATTAAGTGACATTTCGCATAAATGAAAAAATTGTCCTCAAATCTCATGTACCACTCTCAATAAACAAACAATGCTAAAAAAAAGAAAATTTAAAGTAAAGTTGATTAATTGCAAAAAAAAAACAAAAAAAAAACCTTAATAACATGGAATGTGAATGGGGTGCCAGGAGGGAGCAGACAGAGAACGATTCCTGAATAGTTAAGACAAAGTGAACCCACATAATAATACCACAAGACATGTTTCGTACTAGTCAAGAATGTAAAGCTCTACTAAGTAAGGAGAGATGTCTCCAACATGTAATTTGCACAGGGTTATGGTGTGTGCGGTGTTTTATGGTCCCAAAATAGATTATCAAACCACACCGATATGGCTATTTTACAGAACTAGCAGCCTGTAAAGCATCAACTCTAGTGGGAGGAGACCTCAATATATTGTAGATAGGAAGCTGGATAGGTCCATCAAACGTCCTCAAATAAATTCACCTAAAGAGAGAGGGGAAGCAGAGCGCGCTATATTTTTATAGGCAAAAAAAATGGCCACTTTTCTAAGATAGACTACTAATTAGTAGACTTAAAAAAGATAAATTACTAGAGATAAAACATATTCCAGCTCACAAATCTGACCATGCTATAGTATAGATACAAATTCGGTTCACAACACTATTACTGAAGGTGGACACTAGACAAAATAATATTAGTTAAAGAAGAGAGAAATTGAAACTAAACACTACTGGTTTGTTTAGTTTTAATCTGAAAAATGGTGAACTGAGTATAGTTTGGGTTGCATACAAAGCAAAAATGTGAGGAATAATCACCAAAACCACTAAACGCAAGGTTAAAAAGAGTGAAAGGAAGAACATTCCAAGGAGGGAAATTGAATCAGAATTGATGGCAAAGAAAGATCCATAACACTGAACTGTTTTGACAAGTAAGCTGGAGAAGGTTAATAATGAGTTTAAATTGAGACTGGACTAGAACACAACAATAGGGCAAGATAGGAAGCAAGGGGTGTCGTAAGACATAATAGGGGGAAAGAAATGTAAAAACAATTGCTTGGGTGAACAGGCCGAAATAATTTATATTAATAATTTACTTAACATTGAAAAAGGAACAATAAAAACAAATCAAGTAGTTATAGAACAAGCTTTCCGGAAATTCTTTCATGGTCAATGTAAACAGATAGTAACAGGCAATCATCGGCTGAAGAGATGGTTGGCAAGTAGGAAACTGCCACTACGAAAAGAAAAACAAGAAATTATGGAATTGGCGACTACTGACACTTTTAAGAACCTCAGAAATGGAAAAGCAGCAGGTCCAGATGGGCCACCAGGACATCTATGTATGAAGGTAAAGAAGGAGGTCACCCCAATTTTAAACAAGCACAATATTAATGGAAAAACTTCCAATTCCGCCCTCCAAGAATGAGACTGCCTTTATTCTGCTCCAAAAGCCAAATACAAATCCCAGAATACCACAGGCCATGACAACTCTAGATGCCACTAAGGCTTTTGGTCATGCAAACGGCCTTCTTGTGCAAAATTGTAGAAAAGTGCCCCTTTTGACATGGTCACCTCCCACTTTTTGCCACTGATACTGATGTTGTTTTTTTTTTTAAAACTAATGTGCACTGGGTTCCTGCTATACAGGTCCCCAGTGCCACTGCTGATTTCCAAAAAACAGGCAATATGGTGTACAATTGGCACACTCCTCCATCTGTGTAAGTCCCTACTAAATGGTAACCCTGGTACCTAGGGCCTGGGTGAAGGAGAGGGTCCCTGAGGGCTGCAGCACAGATTGTGCCACGCTCAGCTGCCATTGCAGTCTGCTTGCCCCGGTGCAAGCCAGAAGAAAACACAACATGGTGTGCCATGCCCCCATCATTGCAGCTAAGTATATGTACATCACCCCTAAGCCAGACCTAAGAGCCCAAAGGCAGGGTGCAGTACATTTACTGCATGGCCATATGTGCACGAGTGGATTTGACCCTGAGACACTCGCCCCATTGCTGAGCACAGCAAGTGAACCATGAATATCATTTATTCTAGCCATAATAATAGGAATGATGCTACATTCAGCTATTAGAAAGCAATTTACATATGTATTGAGAAAGATAATAATAATAATGATAGCAATATTAACAACGATAACATTAGACAAGTACAGATCACCTACATTTCAAGTGAAAGGTGGGATAACCAGAGAGGCTCACCTTAATGGCATGGATGTTTCGGCACTACTTGCCCAACAGCTGTATCCGTTTTGTTAGTCTCATCCAGGCAGTAGTGCTTTGTAAACATATGCAGGCTGGACCATGTTCCTGCCCTGAAAATGTGTTGCAGGGGTACTCCCGCAAAGAGAGCTGCTGATGTGGCTAGCGCTCTGGTGGAGTGGGCTTTAACCTTACTGTGCAGCGTCTTTCCTGCCTGAGTATGACAAAAACTGTATAGCTAATCCAATCCACCTGGCAATGCTCTGCTTAGATATCGCGCAGCCTTTCCTTGAAGGCTTGTATGTCACTCACTCTTTTGCTGACGTGAGAGCTAGTAAAAGCGATGTCTTCTTAGAGGTGAATTTTAACTCTGACCTGTGGATTGGTTCGAAAGGAGGCTTCATGAGCTCTCCTAACAACATGTTTAATGACCATAATGGTGGAGGTTTATGTACGGATGGCAATACTCTAAAAAGGCCCTTGAGAAGTTGTTTTACAATCCTGGCAGAATATTGCGTTGAGGTCGGCTGAAAGCGGCGTAATCTTGAAATTGCCGCCACATGTACCCTTTACTGAGGAATAAGAAAGTCCAGATTTTGCTAAATGTAATAAATAAGGAAGTATTTGTTCCGGAGGTGATGTCATAGGATGGACTCCTTTCCTAACAAACCACAAACAGAAACGCTTCCACTTAAGTTTATAGGTAATATTGGTGGTGTCCAATCTGGCTTTGGCTAATATTTCTCGACATTCTGATGAAATGTTCAATGTGGAGTATTCATTGAATTCAGGAGCCAGGCCGATAAGTGTGGAGATGAAGGATTCAGATGCCTGACTTGGCCCTGGTGCAGGGTCAGTAGGGCTGATGTCTGTCTGAGTAGAACATGTGGTTGTTCCGAATACAGAAGGAGTTCTGTGAACCAGACCTACCTGGGAGACACTAGGAGGAGACAGCATCCCTCTGCTTTCATTTTGCTGATCACTCTGGTGATGAGCATAATAGGGGAAAAACCATAGGCATGGATTCTTGACCATCTCATCAAAAAAGCATTTCCCCACAATCCTTTTTGGGGATGCCACCTTGCGTAACATGGCCATTTCTTGTTCTCGTATGTGGCAAAAAGATCCAGATTCCGCTTGCCCCACTTCTGGAAAAGCTGGTTGAGAACCTGTTGCTCAAGTTCCCGCTCTTGATACGGGATGAATGTCCTGCTCAGAGTGTCAGCTAGGAGGTTGGCTTGTCCTGGCAGGTTTTCTGCTTTCAGAGAAATGTTATTCTTTATGGCCCATTCCCATTTGCTCTGAGCTTGATGTGAAAGCTCCAAGGACTTTGTGCCGCCCTGTTTATTCAGGTAAAACATACTTGTGGTATTGTCCGTTCTGATGATCATTTTTGAGTTTTGTATTTTTGGTAAGAAAGCCTTTAGTGCCAGATCTATTGCTTTCAGCTCCAGTTGGTTTATGTGAAGCTGTTTGTCCTTTTGTGTCCAGTTGCCACTTAGCTACAGATCTTGAAGGTGGGCACCCCCAACCTTTAAGCGGCGCAGCTATAATTATATATTTCAGCACTTGTTGTAGAAATGAAAGGCCCCTGGAAAAGTTTGACTGCTTTTCCCATCAAGACATGGCAGTTTTAATTTCTGATGTGATCTGAATTCGATTGTAGAAGGAGCCATTCGCTTGGAGCCACTGAGTGTCTAGTTGCATCTGAAGAGGTTGCATGTGCAGTCAGCAATTTGGGATCAGTGGAATACATGAGGAAATCATTCAAATGAATGGTTTGTAATTCCGAACTGAAATAAACTTTTTTGTTGATAGCTTTTGAGATATTTTGAAAATCTTTCGCTCTCTCTCGAGATGGAAATGCCTTGCTTTGGGTAGTATCCACTATAGCGCCTAGGAAATTCAGCTGCTTTGTGGGATGGAAGGGTGATTTGCAATAGTTGATGGTAAGGCCTAGAGTTTTGAACAGCTGGAGGCAAGTGGATGTGTGCTTTACTACTTGATTTCTTGTGGATGCCTTTATGAGCCAGTCTTCCAACTATAGAAAGATGTGTATCCCCAGTTAACACAGGTGAGCCACCACTTTGGTAAAAATTCTGGGGGCCGATTTTAATCCGAATGGAAGGACTCAAAACTGTAGATGCATTCCAACTATCTTGAACCTGAGAAATGTCAGATGGTTTTGATGTATTGGGATTTGGAAATACACATCTTGGAGGTCTGGAGATGTCACGTGATCTCCTGTGTTTAGGAGGCGTAGAATGTCCTGAAGTGTTACTATACGAAACTTCTTTTTTTTCAGGAACTTGTTAAGGCCCTTAAATACAGTATGGGACACCAATCCCCCGAAGGCTTTTTCACTAGAAAAAAGCGGGAATAGAACCCCCGGTTCCTCTGCAGAATTGAAACAACTGCTATAGACCCTTTGCGTACCATTGAATATACTTCTTTGAGGAGCTGTTTTAACCGTGGAGGCGGTGGTCCTGATGGAGGGGTATTTGGAGGCTTCTGTATGAATTCTAGTGTATGTCCCCTGGATACTATATCCAGTACCCACTTGTCTGATGTTATCCTTGACCACTGAAGGATGTGGTAAGTCATGCGGCCTCCAATCTTTGAAGCACAGGTGGGGTTGGTAGCTGGTATGAGTGCGTGGTCATTGTTTTCTGCCTGTGTCTCTGCTACAGGCTGGAGTTCTTCCCCTCGTGGGGTGTCAATAAGCAGCTGTAGGTGGTAATCTGTATTGCTGCTGCTGCTGTTGCCCGTACTGCTGTTGAAAACCTGTTTGAGCAGCTTGGTATTGTCGTCTATATCAGTGGTTCCCAACCTGTGGTCCGGGGACCCCTGGGGGGTCCGCGAAGCCTTCTCAGGGGGTCCGCGAGAGCCTACAAAATTAAAAAATATTAACAAATATTGACAAATTAGGTCCCCAGCTTCCAGTAATGACTCAGGCGGGGGTCCCCGGATTCCCATGATGATTCAGTGGGGGTCTCTGGGTTCCATTAATGTTAAGGTAGGGGTCCATAGAAATCAAAAGGTTGGGAACCACTAGTCTATATGATTGGAAACCACCACAAAAGGAGTAACTTCCCCTGCTTTTAGCCCATCAAAATGGCTGTCTTCTGTATTGCAGTGTACCTAGGGATTTGGCAGTGTCTGTATCTGCCTTGCTAGACTGTAAAATGTCATCCACATGCTTGCCGAAGAGGCATTCCCCATCATATGCTATGTCAAGTATTTTGCTTTGTACCTCTGGCCTAAAAGAGGTAGATTTCAGCCAGCCCTGTCTGCATAATACCACTGCACCCCTCCATCCCGCCCCAGGTGTCTAAATCCCATCAGTGGATTATCGATCGTGCAATCAATCACTTCGGCTGCGATGTGTTCTCCCTCCTGCAACACTTTCTTTGCCTCTAGTTTAGCGTCCTCAGGCAAGAGGTCAAATTGTCGATCATATATGCCTAGAATGGCTAATGAGGTGGCAGCTTTGATTTTTATTGCTGCTACTGAGGAGAACTTTTTTCCTATGTTGTCCAGACGGCGTCCTTCATTATATGGCGGGAATTATATTGGTGTTGAAGGGTTCTTCGAGCAGTGTTGCGGCGCCTGAAATACCACGGAATCCTGCTTCGGTTGCCCAATTAAACAAGCTGGGGACGCTTCTGGGGCTTTATATTTTTTCTCCAAACGTGGGATTTGGGAAGGTATTGTAGCTGGGTTTTTCACTGCTTTCAATCGTTCTTGCCATGTAAAGTTAACTATAGGCTCTAACTGACTTTTTTGATGGTTCCTTAAAGTCATATAGGAAACAATCTGTTTCTCGAGAGAGAATGGGAAGTTCGATATGTTTAGCCACTCTTTTCCATTAAATTATGGAACCCCCCCTATGTCCTCCGGGGTGAATCCACTGGTCCTGCAAACGGTGGTGATGGCGTAGGAATCCGGTATTCGTCCCAGCCACTGGGAGTGGTTTCAGGTATTTCTCCCTCTTTCCTTTCTTCATCTGTGGACTGAGAGTCAGGTGGGTGTATGAAAGGGATGTTCGTATCCGGTCTGAGCGGTGTCCCTGGATGGCTAGGGATAGAGGTCCGCAGTTCTGCTTGTGGGTCATACTGCTGTGTGGTCGGAGTTGCTGGCACTGAGGGTGGAAATCTTCAGTAGTAGTCATGCAACATGTTTTGGAGATCTGTCACTAATGACCATGGCATAGGGACAGAGGTGTCTCTGTCACCATATGCGGAATATGATGGATATGGTTGGACTTTTGCTAAATCATAATTTTCCTAATATTGATCATTCTCATCGTCATCCAGGTCCTGACATTTGACATTGAGGTGCGAAGGACTGTTGGCCACACCAAACATTCCTTCATCTTGAGAATATCTGTCCTCATCATCTTATAGGTGTTGAGGAGGATAAGGTAATACCTTACTTGGGGGGGGGGGGGGTGGATGCATTGGTAAGATTGGAGATGCTTTCTTTCCCACAGTTATCAATAATAGAGGGAGAAATTTTGACGCTCCAGTAGTGGTCGTCGTCGGATTGGTCGTCAATGCTTTTCTTGTCGCTGTGTCCATCGTCGACGAGTCTGTCATCGATGGACATGTAATCTACGGTTGTGTTGTGGACAGTTGCATCATCAACAGGTCCCTCTGAACTGTCTTCGATTTGTGTCTCGACAGGTCTGATGTCGACGCACTCTTAGGTGGTTTGTCTCTCACTGACGATTTTCTCATTGACGCTTGCGTAGCTGATAGTTGAATAGCCCATGGTGCCCTTTTGTAGATTTGAGCTTTTAAGATCGTCGCCGATGAAAGTGGTGACGACGAGACTATCATAGGGGACTCTGCCGTGGTGAATGTCAACGTGACCGTCATCGTCGTTACTGTAGACGTGGTCGTCAACAGTTTTGTCATCCACTAGCCTTTTTTGTCAGTCTTAAGAGTATTTTTTCAGTTTTCTCATCGGTGACAAAGACAGAGTAGCACTTTTTGATGGTGCTTTTTTCCACAAAAGTGTTGTAGTGAACCTTTTTTAAGGCCTTTGACTGGGTTTCTGATGATGATGAGGGATAGCTTTCTTGGCCTTTTTGTTGTCCAAAGAAAGGTGTTTAGATTTCTTAAAAACTTTCTTCGGAGGTTCTGCATAAAGTCTTCCTTTACTTTTAGGGATTGAGATGTCTGAGGAAGCCTCAATCTCCTCAGAAGGGTATTCCATAGCCTTCTGTTTTTGTAGCCATGACAAAAGTGTACCGTCTCTGTCTTTCTGTGTTTTATGACTGAAGGTTTGACAAATTTTGCAATCTCTCACCTTGTAGTCTGGATGTAGGCAGTATATGCACTTCTTGTGGGGAGCTCATCAATATGAAGTTTTTTCCTCCCACAAGTGTCACAATTTCTGAAAAGTCCTTTTTTAGTTTGTTGGGACATCCTGTCCACTAGAAATCCAAGATATCTGAAAGAAATTTTCCTGTCAGAATAGCTGTAGAAAAAGAAGCTGAGCAGAGCTCAGGGAGACTCCCTTCACACGACGTGTGGTAGAAAATCCAAGGGAAACAGCCTCTGTTTGGAGAGTTCTAGAGGGTTCTGTCACCTGATTGGTTGTAGTTCAGATTTTTTTTATTTTTATGAAAGAACATGAATAGGCTATAGCAGTGCCTGTACAGTCCATTGAGGCCTAGTGTAATACAATTACTGCTATGTGTATTTAAGGTTACCGTGGGACTCCCACCTCAGCGAGGGGGATGATTCAAGCATGTGAATCTATAAAAAAAATACTGGAGAACTAGGCCTTCTGGGATAGCGCTATGTCCACTCCCCACAGGAAGTGATCATAACAGGGTGTAGGCACCCCCAAGGGCAAGTAACCCATTGGCTACTGGCCTACACTTGAGGAAAGTCAAAGAACAGCAAAAAGAGCAAGAACTGCGGACACCTCGTAAAATTTGACACAAAACTCTGCCTTTTTACCTGCTGCTGTACCAACAATCACAACATCATGACTCGTCCTGCAGCTGTGAGGACTCCAAAAGGCTCAGAGGTTCTCCAGCACTTTTCCAGCCAGTCAGCATCTCCCTTGGAGTGGAGAAGCCACTTTCCTGCAGGCACCAACCACAACGTCCAGTTCACCGGCCTGCTGACCCCCAGTCCACCGTCGCAGAAGCTGTCCAGGAGGAGCTCCCCGTGCTCAAAGAAGTCAGTCCTGTCTCCCCACCAAGTGAGAAGACCCACAGTTCTACTAGGCCGAGCTGCCCCAACCCCTTGCTCCAACCAAGACTTGTTGAAGCCCACCCCACACCACAAATGAAGACCGGTTGGTGAGGGACAGCAGTACCGCAAAAGACAGCCTTCTCAGTTGCCCAGTTGCCTTGTTCTGTTTCTCCTTGTGCAGGTCCCCCCAAAGAACCGTGTGCACCTTGACGCAGGAGCACCACCACTAAGGATCCACCCCCGCTTGTGTTCACTACTTTCAACTGTGTCCTCCTACTCTCTGGACGCACACCGACCGAGTTCACCTGCTGGGAGCTCTGGGACTTGTCCCCAAGTGCCCCTCTGTATTTTCTTTCCACGTGGCCCCCCTCGTCACCAAGTGTTCGAAGCGCAGGAACCCGACACAACCAACATCACTGCACCTGGACGCTCCTGGGTAGGTAAACCTGAACTGTTTGTCTTGTCTGTAACTTTGCACCCCAAGCACCTCACTACCTACAGGGATCTATGAGAACAGAGTGTAAGAACTCCTATGCAGACACTGTACTATGGAACCTGTGCTGTGTAAAAAACACAACTGTAGGAAGCTGGCTCTGTATATACCATATCAAAATGAGATATAGTGTGCACAGAGTCCAGGGGTTCCCTAGAGGCTTCACAGAGGCAAAAATAGATAATACTAATGCTCTATTTGTGGTAGTGTGGTCAAGCAGTTAGGCTTATCAGAGGGTAGTGTTAAGCATTTGTTGTACACACACAAGCAATAGAAGAAACACACACGTAGGGCCAGATGTAGCAAAGGTTTTTACACATTCTGTGTCTATGGGAAAAAGAGTTCGTACATATGGCCCTTAGTGACTTAACTCCACACCAATAGGAGTTTATATAGAAAAATATGTTTTGTTAATTTATTTCTAGAACCACAAGATTCAGTTTGCAGGTAAGTACATAAAATGAAAGGTAATTTGCATATATATGTTCAGGACTTTGAATAGAATCGACAATGTATACAGTTTGTTTGTTTTTTTTAATGGCAAAAAGCTATTTTAAAAGTGGACAGAGCATTTTTCAACAGTTCCTAAGGGGAAAAAGATAGTACAGTTTTACAGGTATGTATTCAACTTACAATTCATATCTCCGGGGTTTAGGTAGTCTGTCAGTGGGGGTTCAAGTTAACCCCAAACACCCACCACCAGCAACACAGAGCCAGTCGGGTGTAGAGGTCAAAGAGGAACCAAGTTAACGTGGGCTACTATTGAGATAGGGGGTACTCGGAACTGGGTGAGCCAACAAGTCTGCTCTCCAAGTCACAGGTAGCAGGGTGACCATCTATCAGGAGGAGGCTGTGACATCACCTGCTTGACCTCGCCACTCAGATGTAACCAAGGGGCCTGTGCCCACTTTGGATTAAAGATGGCAGGATCCCCCTTCCTGCGCTATTTAGGTTCTCCCTCGTAGGCGAGTCCTCATGTTCGACATGCAAGATTCCAGCAGATCTCCTCTGCATTTTTTATTTCATCTCCTAGCCACCGGGACTGCAACTGGACCCTCCAGGGACCGACAATCTGAAACTCCAGTGACGACTCCACTTTGCAACATTGTCTCTTTCTAGCAACTGCAACATTTCCCAGGCTGTGCATCATCTGATGGTGATAAGTCTTCAGCCTGCACAAGAAGCAAGAAGGAATCTCCCTTAGAGTGAAGGAGTCACTCCCCTGCATCCACAGGCACCAACTGCAACGATGTCTGGCTGTGAGGATCTTCTCTCCTGAAAAACTGCTTGGATCCTCCATCACAAGTGGTGGTCTGGAGTGGTCCCCTTGGTCCTCTTTACTAGCTGTCCAACTTGGGAAATGGTAAGCCCTTGCATTTCCTTGCAGAACAGTACCCATGTGCACTGGAACTCATACAGCTACCAAGGCTTGTTGGCACTTCTTCCAAGGGATCTTCAGGCTCCATGTAGCCCTGACCTCCAGCACTCTTACCTGCAAAGCACAGTCTCCTGCCTGCTGCTCCAGCGACGTGGAACTCCTCTCCAGGTGTGCTGAGTGGGCCTCACTGCGACTCCTGTGCCTGCGAGTTGCCTAGGAGGCTGCATCCTCAACTTCTGGCACTCTTCACTGCTAAGGGTTGCCTGGGACTCCCCTCCTTGGGTTGAGTCACCCCGGATCTTCCTGGTCCCCAGCAGCTCTGCAACTCTTGCCTTTGCCAAGGCTTGTTGGTGGTTTTTCTACACCACTGACTGACTGTGACTCTTCTTCCGATGTGGGACATCAACTGCATAATTTCTGGAATTCCTCTTCTGCTCAGGTGCTGCATAGCAGACTCCTGGTCTTCACTGTCGACCTGGCCCTGCACCTCTAGAAGGGTGGTTAGTGCGCCCTGCCACAAACGGACACTTCAGCTGTAACTGGACTTGGCCACCTCCATTTGTAGGTCTTCTTCTGTTAGGATCCATCTTCTGTTTCTTCCAGTCTTGCACAGTCCTTTTACAAAGTTTACCTGTGGGTTTGGGGAAAAACCAGGTACTTACCTCTTCTCTCCTGGTTGCTGTGGGCACTCTGGTACTTCCCCTCTACAGATTCCACTTCCTTGGGTGGGGACCTGCCTTTCGCATTCCATTTACTTAGTATATGGTTTGGCCTCCCCATAGGGTCTACACTATTGTCTCTCATTTCACTGTTTTCTATGACTTTCTATGCCCATTCCTGAGTACTAATGTGTATATAATAGTGTGTTTACTCACCTGCTAACAGAGTAATGCTTATACAGTATTTTAGTATTTGTGTTACCATAATAAAGTACCTTTATTTTTATAACACTGTGTGGTTCTTTCATGTGTATAAGTGCTGTATGACTATATTGATTTTGCATAAGCTTTGCATGTCTCCTAGATAAGTCTAGGCTGCTCACCCACAGCTACCTCTTGAGACCCCTGGCTTCCTAGACATTGTCTACACCTCACCAATAGGGGATATCTGAACCTGGTATAAGGTGATGATAACATAGGTCCTCACCACACACAAGGCCAGCTTTCTACACAACGCAACTATTTTTCTAACCAATAGGTCTTGAGAACCAACTCAACAAGCGTTCAACAAATGCTTAGCACTACCCTCTGATAAGCCTAACTTCTCGCCCACACTAACACAAAAGAGCACGTTTGGGATTGTCATTTTTACCCCTTCAAACCAATAAGAAGCGCCCTGGACTATCGGCATAGTGCCCCCCTAACATTAGGTCACTGCACAGACAGCTAGCTTCCTAAACAATGTATGACTTATCTCGGTTCACCTTTAAAGTTTATTGTTGCAAAACAGATTTTTTTTAAAACAGATCTCGAACAGCAAGACTGTTGATGAATGGCAATTTGACTGTGAATATCTCAACAAGGAAAGGCCCATGGCAACGATGCTCTCTTCGCCCTCTTATTTAATTTAACCTTATCACAGAAGGCAAGATTCCCGTCTTCCCCCTTTGACTCCAACGGTCTTAAAATAAAATCCCAATGTTCACAGATGACATAGCTAGCTATACAACTAACCCTGAAGACAAAAAAGAAGATACAGACACTAGCGAGATCATTTGGGGTTAAATGTTGGATTTCATCTAAAAAAATGAAAAAAAGAAGTGATCAAGTGGAATATTCATATCAAGGCATAGCACTAAAATCGATACTATATAAATTAGATTTTCCTGGGTCTTATTATCAAAAGACATAGCTATCTTTCTGCCAAGAAATGTATCTAAGGTAGTAAAAGAAATAGATGTCTTATTTTTTTTAAATGGCCAAATCTACCATTAACTATGTACGGGCGAGTCACGTCAAAGATAACCATATTTTACATTTAACAGTGTGGAGCGTGAATCTGATAAGGAAAAGATTATATGAACTCAAAAGGATTTGTGAAGTTTGATTTGGGCACATTATGGAGATAGGTATGTGGGTACATTTCCCAGATCTCCTATTTTACTGTTGGACGTTCCAGATAAAAAAATAAAAAAAGGTAGAATGTTATTGTAGGGCACCCCAGGACAGTTACTCCAAGCTCTTTCACGAATAATATGGCAGAATGGTACGTACCTATATAAGTTTGGAGCACTTTGGTATTTCAAACAAGTATGTCTCAAGTACATCTCAAAACATTTTGAGCACCTGGCAGTATAAGATACAAAATCAGAATTAAATTAGGTATACCATAATACAGTACAGATCCACCAATCAAGGACAGTACTTGAACAGCTGACTTTATGAAGAACTATGTGAGTTCAATCCTGAAAAGATAAGGAATACAGCCACATACAAATACACAGAACTGCAATCTTGGTATACCACTCAAAAATTGAGTCATCAAGCTCAGGAGGACTTGGAGTTTGAATGGGGAAATACTGCACTAATCAAGCAAGAACTGGCAAAATTGTACAATCCATTATGTTTAGCAGATGAGACAAAGATTAAGAAGCCATCCACCTTCTGAGAAGAATACTTGCCAAGTCAGGATGTGGGAAAACTAAGGCAACTATCTTTGAGCACCTTGTATGAAATTGTCAATTCTGCTGAATTAGAAATTATTCACTTCTTTATGTTTCTTAGGATTTATTGGATGCCTAGAAAGTAAAAGACAGAAAAACCAAGAAGGGAAACGCATAAAATATTTTATTCTTGCTCTTGACCCCTATCATGTTTTTAAGCTGCCCAGAACATCAGTTCCATTGGAATTAAATAAATGTTTTGGGTTTCAGGTATTTTATGCTGTGCAATTAAGATAAACCCTACTTTCATTTTACTTAACTACATTAGAGGAGGGGGAAACGTATATTATTAAAGCAGAAAAAAGCAATGTGTTACCTAATGTTATTAGCTCAGGGAGAGATTAGCACGAAATGGATTATACCTGAAGCACCATCTCTCACAGATTGGTTAAGGTGAGTAGATCTGGCCAATAAATGGGTAACTATCACAAACAAAAAGAGAATACTGAAAGTAAGGAAAATATACAATTAAGGAGACAAAATGAGAATTGGGTACAAGGTGCATCCTCTTGACTGAAAAAAGGCCAATGAGGATATCCAAATAGATACAAAAACGCAGACAAGAGATGGAAGCAGCAATATATTAATGGTGTAAAATTGTATCTAATGTAAAATGCAGTTTCTATCTGTGACTAGTACAGTAGGGAAAAAAGCTAGATAAATGTACGCTGTGTGGAGATGAGGAAAAAAAGGAAGTGTATCACTATCAGTTTGCGGTTTGAGTCAGAGGTCAAGGTGGTCCTGACTTCAAATGAGGCTGCATCTTATTCACTTTCAAGTCCAAAAGGACTATGAGCGCTTCCTCCGGTGTTGGTCGAACCACTACCGGCTTCAACACAGGGTTTCCAGACGCAGGTCTTGGTGCCGTTTGGTGAGTTGGAGCAGGTGTCGGCCCAAAGTCCACATCGGGGACTAATCCACCACCAGTGACCTGACTGGAGGCCTCTTCAGATTCATGGGGCCAGAAGGTGCTTGGGGGGATTTGGTGGGGTACAGAAGATCCATGCCATGACCTCTTTGAAGGCAGCATCACCATTGGATCCAGGAACTCTGGTTGGATCAGAGCTAGTGCTGGTATACTAAACTGAGGTGGGAGAAAAAGAGGACATCTTTGAGGTACCTTGTCACATCTTGGGAGGAGTTGGGACAATGCTGGTGTAGGAGGGGAGCCATGTTTCTTTTTCTTCGGCTTACCTGAAGTCTTGGAGCATGACTATGATCTCTCTCTGGAACATTACAAGAACCCATCCATGCTCTTGACGCTGCCAGGACTGGGCCTTCCAAGCATCTCTGAGGAGCTTGACAACTTAGAGCTTGGTCTCACGGCCCCGGGTGGCCTTCAAGTTCATCCGAACAAGGTTGGTGCACAATTCCCAGTCATGTGACGTGCACAGACACCAGAGACGGACTTCATGAGGGTACATCACTGACATCTGTTGCGGCAATCCTTGCAAGGTTTCAAACCTGCCACTTTGGTAGAAGACATGTCCTTTTCACACTGAAAAAGTTGCAGGTAAAGAACTTGATCAGTTGACAAAAATTGAGGGAGCAAGCAAACTGATGCTGACGCATTAGGGTGGTGGTTATATTGTGGCCCAATGTTACTTCTGGGGTGGGATGGACCACTCCCGGAGCTGCACAATGTCACCTACTGACATGCAAAACAATTACTAAGAACAATCTCTGGATTCAGTATGCTGCCTGATGGTATTCACAAGGGGAGGAATATGCGGTTAGAAATATCCATCAAAAATTATATTTAATTCTCACTGCAAGATAAATGCTTTATTACACATTCAATCATCAATGTGTAAATTGGATATTGGCAACTTAAGAAAACGAATACAATCCTAAAATCTCACCAATTGGGCTATTTGGAATGTACTGTCTGACAGTGACTTCTAAAACAACCTGCTAGAGATAAAAGACTGAGCTGGATAATATTTTTTAAAGATAAGCTGCAGCTCTTGGTCAGACTTAGTGAAGATGAGTGCTAAGTTAAAGGATTAATATCAAATGTTGTGCACATTCATTATTTTGTTTAACTGTTGCTCAACCTAAGACTGAATAGTCTAATAAGTAAGGATTTCTAAATCGCAAGAAGAAGAATTTTGTGAAAACGATTTTGGAAGAAGCCCTTCATTTATCATTGATCTCAAGAAGATTTACTTTATTTTTAGCAGATTTTCAAAGTGAATTGAGGTTTGCACAGAATAAGAGAGTTTTTCTCATGACCAGAAGTATTGCCCAACAAAACAAGATTAGAAGGGCTTTATCACAGTTGAGCTCCAGAAGTGAGGAGTTTTATGATACATCAGCTACAAACTGTGGTACTAAAACAAAGCATGGAAGAACTGCCGTTGGAGGACAATATTTGCCACTACAGTTAAATGGGAGTTTGGGATATTTCACATATACCATTTTAATGTGTATGGAGCTAAAAGTGAAAACTGAAATGTTGGACTTTACACCTCTTTCCTTTACATAGATATTTTCACTGGGTTTCGAATTAGATGAAAGCATTTAAATGCAAACATTGAAAGATTACTAATACACGAGGAGACCTCTCCCCCAAAGGAGCAAAGGTGGCATGCCCATGAGGGTCTGATTATAAAGTGGGACTATGCTTAAGTGGCCATGTTGGAGTTTGTTGCAACACAGTGGCTGCTCGCTTTGTGCCCATCAGAGAGAGATGGGTATCTGGTAGGTAAAACCTAAACTTCCTGTTGTATTATTACAGAGCATGGCCACTGCCATTTGGAATATAATGACAATCATCATGTCCAACATGACAGGATGACCATAGTCCTTTTTTGTTGACCACAGATCTAGTCCTCCAGTGGGAGCAGCATGGGTGACAATTAACAATCCTGCAAGATCTTTAGTGTTACCTTCTCGTAATCTACTGACATTGAAAAAGGCACCTGGCCAAAACGCATCTGTGTAACTTATTACACTGTTTAAAGAACACCCAGTGAGTGCTCTGTGTTTTTTGTTTTTTTAAACACATCATACATGAGTCCTACCCTCACGAGTGTACAGTACCACCCGCCATGGGTTCTTCAGTCGGGTGGAACTGTGTTGGAGTAAATGTTTGGATCTGCCTGAACCGCCACAGAAGAGAATGTTCTGTGAACGACACAAATTCATGGATGCACAGTAAATTGACTGGCACCTGCGGACATAAATGTAATCTGCATTTTAGCAGCTATGGCAAGAGATATCTTCATGAAGAGTCACGCTCCAGAAGGAGGAAAGATGCCATGCCCATGTAGGGCAGATTATGAAGTAGGACTTTGCATATGTGGCCATGTTGACGTTTGTTTCAACACAGTGCCTGCTTGCTCTGTGCCCATCAGGAAGCGATGGGAATTGGTATGTAAAACTAACCCCTTGAGCTGTATTATTACAGAGCAAGGGCGCTACCGTTTGGAATATAATGACAATCATCACGTCCAACATGGCGGCTGCAAATCTAACAATACTAACAGGATAACGATAGTCCTTTTTTTGGCTATAGATCTAGTCCTTTAATGGGAGTAGCACGTGACAATTTAAAATCCAGAAAGATCTTTAGTGTTACCTTCTTGTAATCTACTTTCATTGAAAAAGGCGCCTGTTCGAAGCGTGTCTGCGCAGAATATTAAATTGTTCAAAGAACACCTTGTGAGTACTCGGTATTGTTCTTCTTAAACGTATCATACGTGAGTCCTACCTTCACAAGCGTACTGTAGCACCCTTCCTGTGTTCGGCAGTCTGGTGGGACTGTGATGGAGGATTACTAGTATATATATACTTAGTGGAATTAGGGCTTTCTAATGTGAATTGTATTAAAAAGTACCTTTAACAAGGCTATATTGTGAGCTCTTCGGTGGAGGACCAGTATCAAGTTCAAATAAACCATGCACTTTGTATATTGCGATGTGCATCCCTGTGCTATTTGTTTCATGGCTGAAGGGCAGTTGGGTTTTAATGAGTTGTTAAAGTAATTCTATAGCTGCAAGTAGTGTTTCACTGTAGTGTGTTTGTTGGTTTCTACTGAGGCTAATTCTGGAGTGTGTAACATAGAGAACATGATGTGGGGAAAGGTATACTTGATCATGGGTTTAGGTTTTGAGCCACACTGTTAAGTCTACACTCCAAATTCCACCTGTGCGGGCCAATGTCTGTCTGCATTTCTGGAAATGGTTGGTTGCTAATTGTTCAGGCTCTCAAACCAGATGTCATGTGTTGTTGCAGGTAGTCAGGCCACTGTGTTCTCTCCCTTGTGGTTAAGGATGGTTGCTACTAACTTGTATGAGACCTGGACAATAGGTCTTTATCCATTCTGAACAGTCTAAGGCCCTCATTCTGACTTCGGTGGTCTTCACGAAAGACCGCCAAGGTCCTGCCGGACCATTGACCGTCAGTGTTGGCGATCTTCCGCCAGCCATATTATGACTGGTGGCGACCCTTCTCCATTTTCTGGTCGCCCTCATGGAACCCCTTCCCTCCCGGAGGGCCACCGAGGCAGGTAAGGTGATCATCCGACAGGGGAGGGGGGATGGGGAGGTGTTGTGTGGTGTGTACGTGAATGGGGGTGTGGGTGTGAGTGTTTAGAGGGCGTGTGTGGGTGCGTGTATGTTTGCAGGGGTTGTGATGTGTGTAGTGTGGATGTAACATGTATGTATGTGTGCATGTTTGTGCGCGTGTATGTGTGTGAGTGGTATGTGCGTGAGTGGGGGTATGTTTGGGGGCACCTATGGAGGTCGGGGGAAGGGGGCCCTACCACCTTTGGGAGGTGTTGGGGGGTCGTGGGTGTTGGGGGTGGACTATTGGGAGGGGGTGGGGGAAGGGAGAGTACCCCTATAAGTGCCAGGGAAGAAATTCACTTGCACTAATAGTGCCTACCGCCATGATTTTCGTGGCAGTTCAAAAACCACAAAATCCATGGCGGTATGTGGGGTCATGATCCCCCAGGCAGACTAGTGACGGCCACCGGGCTGGAGACTATTGGTCGTTACCGCTGTGGCGGCGGTGTGGTACATTGGCAGTTTGGCATGTGCCATAATGTGGCGGTAATGACCGCCAGCCTGTTTGCGGTCCTACCGCCAACATTACACCGTCTGCCAGGGTTGTAATGAAGGCCTAAATGCCACATGCCATGACTGACTGTGTATGCTGCTTTGTATTTAGTTTACAGGATGACAAGATGTGAGAAAGTAGCCTCTTTCTAGCATGGTTACCCCCACTTTTGGCTTGTTTGTGTGTGTCACTGGGATCCTGCTAGCCAGGACCCCAGTGCTCATAGTGAAAACCCTATTTGTCAGTGTGTTTTGACTGTCTCACTGGGATCCTGCTAGCCAGGATCCCAGTGCTTATAGTTTGTGGCCTAATGTAAGTTTTGTCAGTAGTGCTTAACTGTGCCACTGAAGCTCTGCTAACCAGAACCTCAGTTCTTATGCTCTCTCTACTTCCAAATTCATCACTATAGGCTAGTTACTCCATTTACGAATTCCAATTGGCACACTGGAGCCCCTCCCTACAAGTCCCTTGTATACGGTACCTAGGTACCAAGGGCACTGGGGTTCCAGGGGATCCTTATGGGCTGCAGCATTTCTTTTGCCACCAATAAGGAGCTCAGACAAACCTTTTCTCAGGACTGCCATTGCAGCCTGTGTGAAATAGTGCACACACTATTTCACAGCACTTAAGTAACTTATAAGTCACCTATATGTCTAACCTTCATTTACTGAAGGCTAGGTGCAAAGTCATTGAGTGTGAGGGCACCTTTGCACTAGCAAGGTGCCCTCACGCAGTCCAGAGCCAATTCCCCGGACTTTGTGAGTGTGGGGTAGCCATTACACGCGTGCACTACATATAGGTCAATACCTATATGTAGCTTCACAATGGTAACTGAATATGGCCATTTAGGGTGTCTGAGATCATGAAATCCCCCCCCATTCCAAATCTAGTATTGGGGAGCCAATTCTATGCATCCTGGGGGTTCCACCATGGACCCCCAGTACTGCCAAACCAGTTCTCTAAGGCTGGCACTGCAGCTACAGCTGCTGCCACCTCAAAGACAGAGTTATGCCCTCCTGGGGTCTGAGCAGCCCAGTCCCAGGAAGGCAGAACAAAGCATTTCCTTTGGGAGGAGGGTATTACACCCTCTCCCTTTGGAAACAGGTGTTAAAGGCTTGGGAGGGGTAGCCTCCCAGAGCCTCTGGAAATACTTTGAAGGACACAGATGGTGCCCTTATTGCATAAGCCAGTCCACACCAGTTCAGGGACCCCCAGTCCCAGCTCTGGTGTGAAACTGGACAAAGGAAAGGGGAGTGACCACTCCCCTTTCCATCACCACCCCAGGGGTGGTGCCCAGAACTCCTCCAGTGGGTTCTAGACTTCAGACATTTGTTTTCCAATTGGAGGAAACACTCTGGAGGCCTCTGAGTGGCCAGTGCCAGCAGGTGCCATCAGAAACTCCTCATGATAGGTGCATAACTGATTACGTAGCCAACACCCCTGTCAGAGCTATTTAGGGTCTCTCCTGTGGGTTTCTCTTCAGATTCTGCTTGCAATTATCTATCAGGAATCGTCTGTAACTACTGCTTCATCCTCTGACCTCAGATCAACCGCAGACTGCTCCATGAACCTCTGAAACTGCAACAAAGTATCCAGAAGGGCTACTTTGACTCTGCAACTTCAGCTCCAGCCAGCAACTGTAACAGTTTCCACAGTGTGCACGCTCTGGGGACTCCCTGTCTTCACCCTGCACCAGAAGGACCGAAGAAATCTCCCGTGGAGTGACAGAGTCACTTCTCTGCTCCAGCAGGCCCCTTCTAAGACGACTGGTTCTCTTGGACTCCTCCCCTGGCGACAAGCGTGCTCCTTGGAACATAGGTGGTAGACCCTTAGACACAGACTGTCCTAGTTGTCCAGCTGTCCAAGTTTGGAGGAGGTAAGAGCATGCCTTTCCGTTTGCGATAGTACCCCTGTGCGTCACGTCATCTTCACCTCCTGAGGCCTCTATTCACTATTTTCAAGAATCCTTTGTGCACACCCTGGCCCAGGTCCCCAGCACTCTATCCTGCGACGCTCAACTCGCTGAGTTGTTCTCCTGCGGTGTGGGACCTTCTTTTGTAGTGCTGAAGCAACCACAACTTGCACCTTCTTTGTACCGGTGTCCTGAGACCTCCGTAGGTGCTGCCTAGTCGAGCCCCCTCTGCCTCCTCAGTCTGGGTTGAGGCCCCCAGGTCCCTCCTTGGTCCAGGCAGTGCCATTTTAATGCAATCCGCGACACTACTTGAACCAAGGCTTGTCGGATGAATCTAGCGCTGCAACCTGCCTGCTTCCGACATCTCCACGTGGGACATCCATTGAATCATGCAGGAACCCGCAGCCATCTTCTTTGGTGCTCTTCTGCAGACTTCTTCCTACCGGAGAATCCTCTTTTGCACCATCTTCTAGGTTGGCAGGGGCTCCTGTCCTTCCTGGAATCTTCTGTGACATCTGGACTTGGTCTCCTCTATTTACAGATCTTCAGGTCCAGGGATCCACCATTTGTTGCTTGCAGGCTTGCTTGGTTCTTGCAATAACTCTAATCATGACTTGTAGTGTGTCCTAAGGAAACTTGCAGTACTTTACTCCTACTTTTTTAGGTTCTGGGGTGGGGTATTTTACTCACTTTTTTGGTTTTCTTACTCTCCCAGCAATTCTCTACACTCTACACTTGTGTTAGGGGGGAATTTGTGATTCACATTCCACTTTCTTAGTATATGGTTTGTGTTGCCCCTAGACCAGTGGTTCCCAACCTTTTGATTTCTGTGGACCCCCACTTTAACATTAATGGAACCCAGGGACCCCCACTGAATCATCATTGGAATCCGGGGACCCCACCTGAGTCATTACTGGAAGCTGGGGACCTAATTTGTCAATATTTGTTAATATTTTTACATTTTCTAGGCTCTCGAGGACCCCCTGAGAAGGCTTCGCGGACCCCCAGGGGTCCCCGGACCACAGGTTGGGAACCACTGCCCTAGACCTATTTCTTCATATTGCATTCTACATCATTTCCTATTGTTTGCACTATGTGATGATTATTTACTTACCTTAGTTTTGGTGTCTAGTGTATATAGTGTGTGTAATACTTACCTCCAGAAGGAGTATTACCTCTAAGATATTTTTGGCCTTGGGTCACTAAAATAAAGTACCTTTATTTTTCGTAACACTGAGTATTGTCTTTTATTGTGTACAAGTACTGTGTAAACTATAGGTGTATTGCGGAGCTTTGCATGTCTCCTAGTTCAGCCTAAGCTGCTCTACTACAGCTACCTCTATCAGCCTAAGCTGCTAGAACACTACTACATTTCACTAATGAGGGATAACTGGACCTGGTATAAGGTGCAAGTACCCAAGGTACCCACTACAAACCAGGCCAGCCTCCTACACGAGAGCATCAGCAGATGTTTTAAATGGTAGCTCCTTCCAGACAGCTAAGTCAAATATTGATTTATGCTGCTTGTGCTATAACACTGCAGAGGCAGGTGGCACGTGCACTGCATTTAGCCATGCAATGAGTAGAGCTACCACCATATGAAATTTCAAGTTCTAGTAGCTTCTATTAGTTTGTGTGTTTTTGGACTGTTGTAGTTTTAAGATATGTTGCATTGCTGGTGCACATAAACACCAGTCTTATTTTTCTAATACTGCATGAGAAACTGAGGGGGTGTTTTTTGTGAATAAGCAGGTAATATACACATAATTCCTAATTTACTAATAAATAACTTCTTCAGCAGACATCAAACCGAAAAGGAGAACTATTTTTAATGAAATAACTTAACAAAATGTTAAGTTAATTTTACGGTTGTTATGAGCCATGCTAAGCTTGTAGGTACATACCTCAATTTCAGCAACTGCCACATCTAGGTCACAAATCCAGTTCTTTTTAAACTGCCTTGCTTGAAGTCTTCATTACGACATATTTGGAATAAATGAAAAATAGACCAGTAAAATTTTCGTTAACAGTATTAAGAGCAGACACGAACATCCTTAGTATATTACAGAGATTTCTAAAAGCACAATACGATCAAGAAACCATTCTACACAATTAGCGTTATCCTTTTCAACAAATGTGTCAAAATGCAAAGTTAATGGCTGACAGAAAGAAGGAGCGTGTGTGTTGGATAAACTGAGTTTTTTTCCTTAGCTCTACTAGGTTTGTTTTCACGCTAATAGGTGACACGAGTGCACTTAGTCCAAAACACCAGCGCTGAATGCGAAAGACAGGTTATGTAGCCTCACAGAAACTCATGCAATCCATATATGAAATGATGTCAATGCTTTTGGGTTATTAATAGGGAAAAGTGGTTAGCCAAAGGATCATTCATTAATGATATACACACTCGGGATCCTTAAAAAACAGAATAAGTATCTCAACATATTTATTTTAAAATACTCATTTCAAAATGCTGGGATCTGGAGCACACAATATTGGTAACATTACAGAAGATAATAAAAAGCTCCTAAGCTTTTCAATTTCCTTGAAAACAGGGAAAAATTATAACATCACAATTTATAGCCCTTAAACCCTCACTGTGTTACATCTAAGCAGATGAATAAATAAAAGTCTGACTTTCAGAAGTGGTGCGCATACCTGGACCACCGGTTTTGTGTCTGTTTGGAACAGGTTGCCAGCTATTTTGAGCATGAGGCCAAGAGCAAGGAGATTGTGTCTATAAAAGAACACAATCCTGGCACCAGTTCATGAGGGCAGAATGGAATCCTTTGCAGAGCCTCGGAAGCATTGCTGTAGGCTTCCTTGGTCGAGATGGAATCTAGTGCTGTGCTCCTCTGGATCTGTGTCTGTGACCTGAGTGAAGTTTATCTACTCCTCACTAAGTGGTCAAGTGTTAGTCCTTAGATATTGTACTAAGATGGAATGAGTTGTCACCTTGGGAATGTTTTGACATAATCATATACGTCAGTGGCCAAGTTCTACCCTGCCGGTTTTCCTTTTGGCAGGAGGAGTTTGATGGGCAAAAGAAGAGGATGTGTTAACAGCTCAGAGCCAGATTCTGCATTACCAGCTATTTCATCACATGTTTCTTTCATGGACTTGACATCAGTGTTCGACTGTGTTAATTGTTCCTAATTTTGGCAAATGCTAATTTCCCAAAGTCTGAATAAAGCACTTGTGCACTTTCTGGCATATCTGCTCAAGGACATGAGAGACAGGATTAGAGTTAGCACACAGGGAGAGAAATCTGGAGATATAGACATTCATCATGGGGTGAGGCAGGGGTATGTGATGGTCCCACTTATATTATTAAATAGCACCACGACTTTTCAACTAAAATTACCCCTGCTGCATCAAAAATTAAAGACATGGTTTTACCAATGCTTTCATATGCGGATGACGCAATGCTCATGGCACGTACACCAAGGGCCCTGCGTTGGTTGGTGCTTGCCTTCGTGGATTTCATGGCTGCTTTGGATTTACGCACAGATTCAGCAAAAACACACATCAGCTCCCAACTTTATCTGTTGGTGCTTATTTTTTTAGTAGCACTTTTAGCATATGTAAAAGCTGAATACTCTTGTTAGAAATGGGGTCTTTGGTTGGCAGTCATGGTTACCCCATGTCCAAGCAAGGACCCTCACTCTAGTGAGGGTAAAAGACAATCACCCTCAGCTAACCCCCGCTCACCCCCTTGGTTGCTTGTCACGAGCAGAAAGGCTTATCTTCAGAGTGCTAGGTGTAAAGTTTTTGTACCAACACACACAGTAACTTAATGAAAACGCTACAAAATGACAACACAGGTTTAGAAAAATAGAAAATATTTATTTAAACAAAACAAGACAAAAACCCACAATACACAAGTCAAGTTATCACAAAAAATGCAAAACTAGTCTTCATGTAATTTTAAACACAACGCTAATGCAGTTAGCGTGAAAATGTACCTTGGGTGTGTCAAAAATAACCCGGCACAGTTGAGTGTGTGTCAAAAAGGGCTTGCGATGCGCCGATTTCACTCACGAATGAGACCTTGCGTTGTTTCTCCTTTAGTCGGGTCGGAGTACGTTGTTTCTTCTCTTCGCAGGAGAGCGATGCGTCGATCCGGTCAGCACTCTCGGGTCTGGGCCAACCGTGCATCGTTTTTACACACCTAGCGGTGTTTGCGTCGGAAATCCAGCTGCACGATGATCCAAAAACCATGCAGCGCGGGTTGCGATCTCACCAGCCTCTGTCAGCGATGCTGTATGTCGTTTCTCCAGCCCTAGGTGTCGCTCTTCGGGTCGCGTTGTAGAAGAGCTTCGATTTTCATCCGCGAAGCCAGCGGCGCATCGATTTTTCAGCTGCAGATCGGAGTCACGTCGATCTTTTCCCCGAACGGCGGCCTGTGCGTGGATTTCTCTCTCTTGAGTTGCCAGCTTCTCCTTTCAGGGTCCCAGGAACTGGATGGGCACTACTTGGCAGAGTAGGAGTCTCTCCAGAGACTCCAGGTGCTGGCAGAGAGAAGTCTTTGCCGTCCTTGAGACTTCAAACAACAGGAGGCAAGCTCTAAATCGAGCCCTTGGCGATCTTCATAAGGAAGGCAACACAAAGTCCAGTCTTTGTCCTCTAGCACAGGCAGAAGCAGCAACTGCAGGATAGCTCCACAAAGCACAGGCAGGGCAGCTCTTCTTCCTCAGCTCTTCTCCAGGAAGAGGTTCCTCTTGGTTTCCATAAGTGTTCTTAAATCTGTGGTTTTGGGTGCCCTTCTTATACACATTTTCTCCTTTGAAGTAGGCCTACTTCAAAGCAAAGTCTCTCTTGATTGTGAAATCCTGCCTTGCCCAGGCCAGGCCCCAGACACTCACCATGAGGATGGAGACTGCATTGTGTGAGGGCAGGCACAGCCCTTTCAGTTGGGAGTGACCACTCCTCCCCCTCCCTCCTAACACAGAAGGCTCATCAGGAAATGCAGACTACACCTCAGATCCCTTTGTGTCACTGTCTAGAGAGAGGTGCAACCAGCCCAACTGTCAAACTGACCCAGACAGGGAATCCACAAACAGGCAGAGTCACAGAAAGGGTTTAAGCAAGAAAATGCTCACTTTCTAAAAGTGGCATTTTCAAATACACAATCTTAAAATCAACTTTACTAAAATATGTATTTTGAAATTGTGAGCTCAAAGACCCCAAACACCACATGTCTATCCGCTCCCAAAGGGAAGCTACACTTTAATCATATTTGAAGGTAGCCCCCATGTTAACCTATGAGAGGGACAGGCCTTGCAACAGTGAAAAACGAATTTAGCAATATGTCACTGTCTGGACATATAAAAACACATTACTATATGTCCTACCTTAACCATACACTGCACCCTGCCCTTGGGGCTACCTAGGTCCTACCTTAGGGGTGCCTTAAATGTAAGAAAAGGGAAGGTTTAGGCTTGGCAAGTGGGTACACTTGCCAAGCCGAATTTACAGTTAAAAACTGCACACACAGACATTGTAGTGGCAGGTCTGAGACATGATTACAGAGCTACTCACGTGGGTGGCACAGCAGTGTTGCAGGCCCATTAGTAGCATTTGATTTACAGGCCCTGGGCACCTCTTGTGCACTTTACTAGAGACTTACTAGTAAATCAAATATGCCAATCATGGCTAAGCCAATTACATACACATTTTGTAAAGGAGCACTTACACTTTAGCACTAGTTAGCAGTGGTAAAGTGCCCAGAGTAACAAAAACAGCAAAAACAGAGTCCAGCACACATCAAAAACCTGGGAAACAGAGGCAAAAAGTTAAGGGAGACCACGCCAAGGATGAAAAGTCTAACATCCACTGTCTGGGATCAAGTCATATCTCATCACAGGGGAGCCATCAGTAGCGATGTAACACTAGACACTGGCAGAATGGTCTTTTAGTTTTAGGCAGGAAAAAAACAACTTTGAAAAAGTGTCCTTTCAGGAATAGTAGTGTAATATCTCGCCTTGCCAACAGTTAGATTATAAATTACTATTAAAATGACTACTCAAAGGTTTTCTAGCTTCTCCCAAACTGAAATGAAGCATTAAGCTGTTATAAAGTAACTCAGTGTTTTCTTATGGGAGTACCAGCCTTGACACAATGATAAACGACTTGGAGGGGGGGGGGTTCACTGCCAGGATGTGTAAAACAGGTAAATATACATTTCCTAATTTAAAATACCATGCAACATGTCCTAGAGGCATTTATGTCCCACCTTAAGTGTGACTTATAAGTATTAAAACGTAAGGTTTAGACATGATTATTTTGACTGGTTGGCCAAATTTACATTTTAAAAACTTTCCAGCCAGGCTTCAGTGACAGGCCTAGAGACATGTATTACAGAGCTGCTGCTGGCAGAATGAGTGCACAGTCCACTAGTAGCATCAAGTTTACCAGCTCTCGATACAGGTAGTATACTCGGGACGTACAAGTAAATTAAATGTGCCAATTAGGTGTATGCCAATTTTACCAATCACTATTTGGCAGAGGTAAAGAGCACAGGGACAAACTGGTTTATCAACTGAAGGCAAAAATCTGAGGGTAATCAAACTCAAAAGATGGTCATTTCCAAAAAACATAAGCCAAAGGTCCTGGAGGCACGTGGGTAAACAAAAATAACCTAGCACCTTTAACACCCAGCCAGCAGTGTGAGAGAAACAATCGGACCAACTGCATATTTTGTACCGCAGTATCACAAGCAAAAAAAATAACAAAATTGTGAGTCAAATAATAATGTAAATGAAAATAACACCCAATAACAATGATAATCAGAAATATGTCCACGTAACTTTTCCTAGTTGAAGTCCTCACTAATCAAGTTGTAACTGCCTCCGAGGCAGGAACTCTAGGAGAAAAGAAACCTTGCACAAAACCCAGGCAGCTGGAATAAGATGTGAAGGTTAACACTGAAACCTCATCTGTTATTTTTATTTTTTTAATCCTCATCCAAAGCAGGAGCTTCAGACAGAGGCTACCTACTATCTGATATCTATTTGTATTTTGTGCTGCTTACTAATGCTTTTTGTATACAAGTACATTTATATATGCGCTGAGGAAATTCTTCTTTGATTGTATATAGTTTGTGAGGGAGCAGGACCACACAACACACAACAGTGATGTCAGAAATCTGTGCTCATCAATGAAACACTAGGAAAGTGACCATAAGTATACGTCTACGGTCTGGATGTTGCCCTCAAAGCATCTCATATATTTTCTAAAACTATAATTTACTGATTCTGGAAGCAGGAATCAAAGGGCTTCCCAATACATTAGCAAGTACTATTGAGCGAATGAAAGGGTGCCTAGTATCCCTTCAATGGTTCATGCTTCATTTTTTCGATTTCTGAAAATGGATTGAGAACTATCAGATTCTCCAGCTTTTTTGGCAGTACCTTTTTCCCTTCAGAAGATGCAGTGATGTGGGATGGCATGGACCAGAAGTTGTGCTATGCCTTAGAAACTCCAATGGAGTTCCTCATTTGGATAGTAGATCATCAAGGTCTGCAGATTAAATGGCATAATCCTCGTAATAGGATTTTCCAGCAAGCTGATAAACAAGGGGTCAGAGTGATGCAGCATGATTGAGGTCATGATTTTCTTTTGGATCTAGCATTTAATTACACTAGAGATTCAACTGACGTGGGAGCTTCATTGACCACCAGAAGATGCTGTGAGCATCTAATAGAGAAAGGAAGAGAAAGTTAATAAACTATCTAAGGAAAGGAATGGCTCTTTACCTTCAGGAAATTAAAGGTATCTTCCATTCACACTAAACCGAATACCTTGTAAACCAATGACTTCACAAGGTAAATTGAGATAGTATTTGACTCCACCAATAAAGGCATGCTCTGGTAATGTCATAAAACGCCTGAGTACAGGTATGCACTGAGAAAGATGATCTACTGTAATACTATTAAGAAAGACTTCTGGAAGTTGCCAGGTATCTACAAATTTCTAAATAACTAGACACATTTCTGGGAAATCATTCTGGTCTCCATCACATACTGTGCTTTCATCAGTCAGCCTTCGAGTACTGGAAGATGAGACCCTTGCATGCTGAGAAAGAGCACCAGGCACTTTCTGAAAACCCAGGGAGCAGACCACAATCAGAATAGTAGAACCTTAAAGTGACAGTGCATTCAGTCTACTCTAAACATGATGGACCACTGGTGTTTCTAGGTGATGGGGTGTAAAAGCAGGCATTCTTAAGGTCACGACATGCAATTCATTTTGTGGTCACAATACCTATGATCACAAAGACTTTGCAACCACAAAATCCAAAGCTGCAAAATAACAAAGAGACACTGCTTTGTACCTTTCAGTGCATGTCACAATGTATACTTTGCAACTCATTGCAAATTCCTAGGAGTGACAGGCATGACATGGCCAAGGATTTGCAAAAGCATGTAATAATAGTTTACACCCACAACTGGGGTCACGAACCATTGATAGAAAGAGAGGGAGTAGTATCAAATTGCAATGGAAGATTTTCATGAGGGGAAGATTCCATTTTATGAATGTGGGCATTGTGGGTAGCACATAGCAGTGGAGCATTTTCTGATTGCAGCATCTGCTCCATGCATGCCTCCATTTCTGGCCCTTTTGCTCAGATTCAGAAAAACAACCTGCTGCTAGAAGATGTGTACAATCTTGAGGTAAACCAGTAAATCTTACATGCATCCAAGATCAAAAGACCTTAAGCAAAATCATGGCCATGTTTGCAAAAGGAACACTGAATACCCAAAACACTCTTCTTTCCCTTTCTTTGCCCTCTGCCACGCCGTAGTACAGATTTAACATGCAGAGGCCGCTGTATCCTATCTACATCTAAATGCACTCAAACCTCTGCTTCTTTTGAGATTTCCGCTTATGAATATTCTTTCACGAACAGACAAGCTTGGAGCAATTCAATCAGCATGTGACAATGTGTCTTTAAAATGTTATTTTATCTGCATTTTACATCACTGAAACCTTGCAGCACTTTGTGGACATACCTGGATTTAGTTGAGGCAATGACATTTAGCTCTATTTCAGACCCTTCAAGTTGGGTGACATGTTTTTCGATATAGTCAAGGTGCTCAAGCTGGAGAACCATTCCTGCTTCCACCATCTGCGGAGCACACAGCAATAGCAAATGAAATCCAATGTTGATACAGGAACAAAAAGGTTTGCTATCTTTGAAAACATCGTACCTTTGAAACAGTGTTCACATATAACACACACAAAATAAAACAAAGACAGGCAAATGTCTTTCAAAGTGTCTATTAGAAAACATGGACATGTTTCAAAGATATAAAAACATAAGGAAAAATGGTTTCATTGGTACTGCTGTAGGCTTCAATGAATATTGACATTTTAATAAACATTATTATTGAGCAAACTGAAACATGCAAAGATGCACAATGCAAGGTATTTCGAGGTTCCACAAATTATTTCTTCAAACCAAAAGGTCTGTGAGAAAAGAGTAACGCTTATGCATTTGTTCCAGCTTTGCATTTTACTTTCAGTCTACAGGATACAGATTTTAACTTTAGTGTATGTTGTATTTGTCACTAGTTTCACACAACATTCAACACATCCACTATTAACCCAGTCACAATTTTAGAACAGGACAAAAACATATATAACATACATTTGTGAGTAACACAAAAAATATGAATATTTAGCTGAAGAATTTGGTATTCTTCTTCAATCTCTTAACATTTTATTCCAATGGAACAACGTTGTTACAGCATTTAATGTATTCCTATAAGACTTTGCACCCAAATCACTTACAAATGCAGTTATCCATCTCCCCGAGTGACCTCCTCCTGAAAAACAGTCATGTCACCAGACTTGGGTTTAAACATATTGGCATCTCATCTGCCTACTTAAGCATTTTAAAACCAAAGCAGGAGGTTAGATCTGGCTTATAGGGAAGGAGTAATGTTAAGGCCTGTGGCGAAGGTGGTTATGTGATGCATGTTATTCCAAACTTGAGTATGACAGTGCTTGTGGATGGCTGATGAGAGTATGTGTGGCTCTGACAGGTTGTACGTGTGGAGCACTCAATGGTGGGTGTGTGGCTGTCAGAAGATGAGTGAATGTGTTCGAAGGTGGATGTGGGGGCATCCAATGGGAATGCTGTGTATGGTCATCCAATGAAGTGCAATGCATGGGTGTCTTATGCATTTTGTGGGTGTACTATGGTGGGTGTGTGGGCATCAAAAGGTTAGTAGTGGTTGTTGTATTTGTGGTCTTATGGTTGAGTCTGGTTCTCCGATGGTGTATGTGTGAGCATGTATCGAGGGTGAGTGTGTGGACATTTATTAGAGGGTGGGTTTATACATTGTGCATAGTCACCTGACTACATGTTTGCTTGTAAGTATGGGGGTCTAACTGTCTGTGGACGTGTGGATCGAGCACAGTAAGTGAGTTTTAGTGACAGTCAGGGAGGTAGTAATGCATTAGTGTACACAGCCATTTGTGTCTGGTGCCATGTCTTAGCTGTGAGGTTTTCCTTGTGTTTAATGGTATGTAGATACATGCTGGTGTCTGCGTACATGGCTGTGGACGTCAGGGAATGAGTTATGAATACATCCCCAGTTGCCTTGCCTAACAGATCAATGGGCATTCAGAATAATTCCCAACCTCCCTTTCCCCAACCTGCAACAAGGGAGGAAGGTCACCTTGCCAAAGGGTGGTGGGTTGTACAGTTGCACTTTCCTAACTACTCTGGCTGCATTAAGGAACTTTTGACAATAAATGCTTTTTTGATATGAACCATGCCATTTTCACTGAAATTGCAATTTCTTTCAATGTCTTTCCCTATGCTGTGCACAAGGGTGTGGATCTGGTTTTTGCCACTCCGCTTTTAGTAAGGAACACCTGAGGTAGGCCCCTTTCTATGCACTTCAGAAATATGAAGAGGAGTATATTTTGGCATTATTTAAATCCACTTATGTTCTTAGTTCAAAGAGGATTAGGAAATGATCATCCCATTCTGTTCAGAAATGTAAATTCTGGATTTAGTGATAAAAAGGTTTAAATATCCATTAATCCTCGGCATGACATTAAAGTTTGTCAGATCAATGTGAGGCTGATGGTTAAAGATGGATGAATGATACACTGAACTATTCATTTAAGGTTTGGCACCCTTTTTAAAACTGATACACTATGGTTTACAGAAAAGGTAGAGGGATAGCAGTGATATTTCACACAATGGTGTTAGTTATTGGTAGAGTAGGTAAGCAATTTGCAAGACTTCTCCTTGCTATTCAATGAAAAAGAAAGGATGGCAAGTGGATGCATATTGTCCTAACGCCCACATTCGCTTCCAGCGCAGTATTTAGATTTTTTAGATATGTTAGAGTTACTATTCTGTTGCTGCTCCATCTACGAGGATTTAATAGTAGCATGGGATTTTAACATTTGTGCAAAGACCAAGACAATACCTTTATGTGTTCCTTTTTGTTATAATTGGGTATGATGAATTCTGTTAACTTTATTCTGTCTCTGAGTTTCACCTTTAACTGTCAGTACTCATAAATGTGATCTTGTTAAATCCCGTCTGGCAATCTCTTGGTCCAACCACTCTAATTTGTAAACGGGGAAATTAGTCAGCACAGAAACGTTTTTTTCTGGAATTAAATGGCAAAGAGCAGGACAATGGTCCAATAATAAGGTGGCAATATTTACCATAATTTTGTCCCTTGATCATGATGATTTAGTCCTGCGTATTTTTTTTCAGGAGTTCAAAGCAGGAAGAACATCCCAAGAAGTGGAGGAAATGCACAAGAAGCCAGAGAAAATAAATGCTTAAACAACTGTCAAGGATCTGGCTTTGAATTTTCTGTCTGATTCCATCAACTTTATCAACGAAAAACAATTAGATTAACATGCTAGAGATAATTCTCCTCTACTTACCAGTTAATTTACTTAGGTCATTTTAGCCCGTATGTGCTCGATATTGATGAGCTTATGGCGAAATGCACAGAATATGGGTCTTCCTTTAAATTCTTCCCATGCAAAATTGCTTTCTACATGACCAATTAGATTGCTCCTCTACTGGTAGATATTATAATGCTTATTAGAGTCCTGGGGTTGTCCCTGTCCTTTAAATCAGCTACTGTCCATCTTCTTCGTAAAAATGTGGCATTGATCTTAAGCAATCAGCAAATTTTAGACCTCTCTCTCAGATTCCTCATTCTGCTATTGTTGCTGGAAAAAGCAGTAATGCAGTAATTCTAGAAACCTGTCGGAGAAAATATGCTACTGAACAACTTTCAAGCCTGTCTCAGGCCGGGGTGAGAAAAAATAAGTTACTTACCTGTAACTGTAGTTCTCCAGTATTGGACACTTTCATGGATTCACATGCTTGAATCCTTCCCCGTCGTTGAGATGAGAGTCCCCGATGTAATAGAGAAGCTATTCCCAAGGGCATATACAGATTAAGTGCATTAGGCTTTAAAATAAGAAACACATCATAGTCGTTTTGTGATAAAGGACCAAAGTCTAAGGTCAACCAATCAGATCACACCACCCTTTAGAACCCTCCTGTGAGGAACTGACTTCCCTCAGATTTTCCGAGCTCAAGTGCTGCAATACAGATAGCACTGAGGGAATGAAGGTGAGCTCCCCAGGGGAGGTGGGTGGGTCACATGTGAATCTATGAAAGTGTCCAATACTGGAGTACTACAGTTACAGGTAAGTTTCATAGATTCACATGCTTGAATCAGAATAGTAAGCAGTAAATAACACATTTTAGACATGTTAAACAGCAACATATCATTCTATATGTGAAAGAGCGTGAAAATATTCTCATAAGCTTTTCCTGCGGTCTACAGCCTGGAAAGCAGAAGGCATTACTTTTACAGAAAATGTGAGATAATACAAAACAAGTGCATAGAGGGAAGATAATTGAGCTCACCTTCACTGGAACAGATTTCTGAGGACTGCTTCCCCAACAGCTGAATCTTGAAGCGACTCCGTGTCCAGGAAATAGTGCTGCGTGAAAGTATGAGCTAACCTCTATGTTGCAGCACGACAAATGTCCTGCATTGACACACCTGCGAACAGTGCACAGGATGTAGATATTGCTCTGGTGGAATGTGCTTGCACACTCTTATGCAATGGTCTACCTGCCTTCTGATGGCAGAAAATGATTGTGGCCTTAATCCATCGAGAAATAGTCTGCTTCGTCACAGGGTGCCCTTTCTTAGAGGCACTGAAGGCTATGAACAGCTGGCTAGTGTTCCGAAAGGACTTTGTTCTGTCTAAGATATGATGCACCTTTTAAGATCGAGTGAATGCAGGGTTCTCTCTGCAGTAGTTTGAGGGTTCGGGAAAAATGAATTCAGCACTACTGGCTCATTGATATGAAAATCCAAAGGCATTTTAGGAATGAATTTGGGATTGGTGCGTAGAAACACTATCATTTTTGAATTGCAAGAAAGGTTCCTGAATAGTGAAAATGTGAATTTCGCTGACCCTTCGTGCCGAAGTAATGGTGAGAAGGAGAGCCACCTTCCATGTGAGGTACTTGATGTCTGCCCTGTGAAAGGGTTGAAAGGGCTCCTTCATGAGCTGGCCGAGGACGGTTTTAAGTTGCCATGCTGGTGTGGGGCTTTCAACGGAGGAAAGGACCTGAAGAGACCTTTCAAGAATTGCTTTATTAACCTCAGAGAACATAAGGACAGACTGCCTGGTATTCTTCTATATCGGGAGATACCTGCCAGATGGACTCTGATGGACGCGTGGGCAAGCCCAGAACGTGCTAGCTGTAAGAAGTACGGTAACACAGTTTCCGGGGCCGAGGAAAGAGGGTGTATATTCCTGGTTTCGCACCACAAACAAAATCACTTCCACTTTAGGCGGTACGATTTATTCGTGCTAGCTGCCCGTGCTTTAGCTAGTATGTCCCTGCAATCACTTCGTAGGTCTAAGCGGCAGAATTCGTTGAATTCAGGAGCCATGCGGATAATCTCAGAGACTTGGGATTCGGGTGCCTTACTTGTCCCTGGTTGATGGTGAGCAGCTCCAGAATTGGTCTGATCCTGATGGGTGGACATGAAGACAGTAGAAGTAACTCCATGTACCAAGGTTGACGTGGCCACACTGGAGCTATTAGAATTATCTGGCAGGGTTTTGACTTTATTTTCCTGATCACCCTTGTGAGGAGAGGGATCGGAGGAAAGGTGTATGCATAAATCCCTGAACATGCGATAGAAAATGCATCCCACCACGATCCCTATTGGTGATGCCAACTAGCGTAATATTGGCATTTGGCATTCTGGGAAGTTGCAAACAGATCCAGATTCGGTTTTCCCCACTGGTCGAATATTCCATCCAGTGTTCGTCGGTCTAACTCCCACTCGTGAGGAGAAGTTGCTCCGCAGTTATGTGCACCGAGTGCTGGAAACACCATTTCCAAATGGTCTGGGCTTCTCAAGATAGCAGGTGGGAACGCGTTCCTCCTTGCTTGTTGAGATAGTGCACTGTGGTGGTATTGTCCGTTCTGACAAGCACCAACGATCCTCGAATCCTCGGAAGGAAGGCTTGCAAAGCATAATACACTGCTCTCAGCTCGGGAAGGTTGATGTGAAAGAGATGAAGAGAAGGGGGGCATTTGCCGCTCAACCAAAGGTCCTGCAGGCAAGAAGTGCAGACCTCTTGAGATGCTTTTGGGAATTGTCAACCAATCGAGAGAAGCTATAATTAGTGGTGTTATATGGACCGTGTGCTCTGAGGATCCTCGTGCCTGCTTCCATTGTTTGTCTAGCTCCTCTTGAATTGGACGCATGTGAAATCGGCAGTGAGGACTGAGGCTTAGGCACAATGGCATCATTCCTAGTAAGGACTTGTACTGACGAACTGAAAGAAACTTTTTTCTTTTAAATCGCTTTGCTAGGGAGATTAACATGTTTGGCCTGTCCAGCCTTGGATAGGCGTTTGGCTTGTTGTGTTTCCAATATAGCCCCAAGGAAGGCTAACCGAGTCGAAAGTTGGAGCAATGATTTTTCACGTTTTAGAGCAAGGCCCAAGTCCTTGAAAAGCCACAGCGTCGCCTTGACTGACCTGTACGCTGACTGGACATCGGGAGCTTTCACTAGCTAGTCGTCTAGATAGGGAAAAATCTGGTGCTTCTTTCTTCTTAGGTAGGCTGCAACTGGAGACAAACATTTGATGAAGATTTGTGGTGCTGAACGTAGCCCAAAGGGGAGGACCTTGAATTGGTAGCGTCTGCCGTTCACAACAAATCTCAGGAACTTCCTGTGTAGTGGATGAATGGGAATATGGAAGTACGTGTCCTGAAGGTCCAAGGATGACGTATAGTCTGTTCTGTTTAGAAGTTAGAGGACGTCTTGTAGGGTGACCATTCAGAATGTTTTTTTTTTTTTTTTTTAGGTATTTGTTCAGCTCCCCCAAGTCTAGGATTGGCCTCCATAATGTAGATCTTATCCGAATGAGAAAAAAGCGCGAGAGTTATTCTAAACATTAAGACATGTCTGACCAGAGCTGCCTGTCGTATCTACAAAGGAGCGCAAGTGAATTTGGCAGCGCTTAGCACAATGGCAGACGTCGGGGAAAAACGCTACACAATGTTATCTAGGCATCTCCCCTCTTTATCTGGTGGTGTGGTCAACGGTGTGGAAGGATTCCAGGAACGACGTTGCGCAGCTTGTGAAATTACAGAGGGCCTGATTACAACTTTGGAGGAGGTGATAATCCGTCCCAAAAGTGACGGATATATCACCAGCCGTATTACGAGTCCATTATATCCTATGGAACTCGTAATACAGCTGGTGGTATATCCGTCACTTTACAGTCACTTTTGGGACGGATTAACACCTCCTCCAAAGTTGTACTCAGGCCCAGAGTCTGGTTCCGGGTGACCTGTGAGGCAACCAGGAGCATCATCTGTGGACTTACATTTTTTGTCCAACCTCAGCAGCACTGCAGGAACCGCTGCAGGATTCTGCATTATCTTCAAACCTTGGCTCCAAACATGATCAATCATCGAGATAGCCCTAACCGTTTGTAAGGAAATGCCTCCTTGGCATGGTTACCCCCTGACTTCTTGCCTCTGCTGATGCCAAGTTATGATTTTGAAAGTGTGCTGAGGCCTGCTAACCAGGCCCCAGCACCAGTGTTCTTTCCCTAACCTGTACCTTTGTTTCCACAATTGGCACACCCTGGCATCCAGGTAAGTCCCCTGTAACTGGTACCCCTGGTACCAAGGGCCCTGATGCCAGGGAAGGTCTCTAAGGACTGCAGCATGTCTTATGCCACCCTAGGGACCCCTCAGTCAGCACATACACACTGCTTGCCAGCTTGTGTGTGCTGGTGGGAATAAAATGACTAAGTCGACATGGCACTCCCCTCAGGGTGCCATGCCAACCTCACACTGCCTACAGGTATAGATAAGTCACCACTCTAGCAGGCCTTACAGCCCTAAGGAAGGGTGCACTATACCATAGGTGAGGGCATATGTGCATGAGCACTATGCCCCTACAGTGTTTAAGCAAAACCTTAGACATTGTAAGTGCAGGGTAGCCATAAGAGTATATGGTCTGGGAGTCTGTCATACACGAACTCCACAGCACCATAGTGGCTACACTGAAAACTGGGAAGTTTGGTATCAAACTTCTCAGCACAATAAATGCACACTGATGTCAGAGTACATTTTATTGTGAAATACACCCCAGAGGGCACCAGTGTGGGCTGACTAGTTTTAGCAGCCTGCCACACACCAGACATGTTGCTGGCCACATGGGGAGAGTGCCTTTGTCACTCTGTGGCTAGTAACAAAGCCTGTACTGGGTGGAGGTGCCTCTCACCTCCCCCTGCAGGAACTGTAACACCTGGCGGTGAGCCTCAAAGGCTCACCCACTTTGTTACAGCACCCCAGGGCACTCCAGCTAGTGGAGTTGCCCGCCCCCTCCGGCCACGGCACCACTTTTGGCGGCAAGGCCGGAGGAGATAATGAGAAAAACAAGGAGGAGTCACTGGCCAGTCAGGACAGCCCCTAAGGTGTCCTGAGCTGAGGTGACTGACTTTTAGAAATCCTCCATCTTGCAGATGGAGGATTCCCCCAATAGGGATAGGGATGTGCCCCCCTCCCCTCAGGGAGGAAGCACAAAGAGGGTGTAGCCACCCTCAGGGCTAGTAGCCATTGGCTACTAACCCCCCAGACCTAAACACACCCCTAAATCGAGTATTTAGGGGCTCCCAGAACACAGCAAGATAGATTCCTGCAACCTAAGACGCAGAAGGACTGCTGAGCTGAAAAACCTGCAGAGAAGACGGAGACACCAACTGCTTTGGCCCCAGCTCTACCGGCCTGTCTCCCCACTTCAAAAGAACTGCTCCAGCGACGCGTTCCACAGGCTCCAGCAACCTCTGAAGTCTCAGAGGACTACACTACAACTGAAAGGACCATAAACTCCCGAGGACAGCGACTCTGTTCCCCAAAGACTGCAACTTTGCAACAAAGAAGCAACTTTGGAAAACAACACGTTTCCCGCCAGAAGCGTGAGACTTGGTACTCTGCACCCGACGCCCCTGGCTTGACTTGTGGAGAACAAACACTACAGGGAGGACTCCCCGGTGACTGCAAGCCCGTGAGTAGCCAGAGTTGACCCCCCTAAGCCCCCACAGCGACGCCTGCAGAGGGAATCCAGAGGCTCCCCCTTGACCATGACTGCCGGCTTCAAAGACGCGACGCCTGGTAAGGACACTGCACCCGCAGCCCCCAGGACCTGAAGGATCCGACCTCCAGTGCAGGAGCGACCCCCAGGTAGCCCTCTCCCTTGCCCAGGTGGTGGCTACCCCGAGGAGCCCCCCCCCTTGCCTGCATCGCTGAAGAGACCCCTTAGTCTCACATTGAATCACATTGCGAACCTGACGCCTGTTTGCACACTGCACCCGGCCGCCACTGTGCCGCTGAGGGTGTACTTTCTGTGCTGACTTGTGTCCCCCCCCCCGGTGCCCTACAAAACCCCCCCTGGTCTGCCCTCCGAAGACACGGGTACTTACCTGCTGGCAGACTGGAACCGGGGCACCCCCTTCTCCATTGAAGACTATGCGTTTTGGGCACCACTTTGACCTCTGCACCTGACCGGCCCTGAGCTGCTGGTGTGGTAACTTTGGGGTTGCTCTGAACCCCCAACGGTGGGCCACCTTGGACCCAACTTTGAACCCTGTAGGTGGTTTACTTACCTGCAAATCTAACAAACACTTACCTCCCCCAGGAACTGTTGAAAATTGCACTGTCTAGTTTTAAAATGGCTTATTGCCATTTGTGTGAAAACTGTATATGCTATTTTGCTAATTCAAAGTTCCTAAAGTTCCTAAGTGAAATACCTTTCATTTAAAGTATTGTTTGTAAATCTTGAACCTGTGGTTCTTAAAATAAACTAAGAAAATATATTTTTCTATATAAAAACATTTTGGCCTGGAATTGTCTTTGAGTGTGTGTTCCCCATTTATTGCCTGTGTGTGTACAACAAATGCTTAACACTACCCTCTGATAAGCCTACTGCTTGACCACACTACCACAAAATAGAGCATTAGAATTATCTCTTTTTGCCACTATCTTACCTCTAAGGGGAACCCTTGGACTCTGTGCATGCTATTTCTTACTTTGAAATAGTACATACAGAGCCAACTTCCTACATTGGTGGCAGCAGTGGGATACAAGACTTTGCATTTGCTAGACTACTCAGCCAATACCTGATCACACAACCAAATTCCAAAAATTGTCATTAGAAACTGATTTTTGCAATTTGAGCTATTTTTTAAAATTTTTAAAAGTCCTGCTAGGGCCTTGTTATAGTCCCGGTTATCATTTCTTTTAGAAAGTTTTGTAAAAGTTTGAATTAAGTTCTAGAGATAGTTTTAGATTCTTAAAAAGTATTCCAACTTTTAGAAACATAATGTCTAATGAAGAAGAGATTGTGATGGGACTCAACGTCACCCCTTACCTGCATCTTAGGATGTCAGAGTTAAGGTCTCTCTGCAAAATAGAAAAAGATTAAAACTGGTTCAAACCCTACCAAAGTACAGCTCCAGGAGCTTTTGGCAGAGTTTGCTAAAAACAACCCCTCTGATGATGGCCTCACAGAGGGGGAACCTAGTGAACTGGAGGATTTCCCACCCCCAGTCCTAGATAGGAAGCCCAGGGTCTCTCAAACCCTGACTCCAAATGTGATAGTCAGAGATGCTGCTTCTCTCACAGGAGAGTCCAGCAACTCTGGAAGCATTGAGGGCAGCCTCAATGAAGATGACCTCCTGTTAGCCAGGATGGTCAAAAGATTGGCTTTAGGGAGACAGCTCCTGGCCATAGAAAGGGAAAGACAAGAGATGGGTTTTGGTCCCATCAATGGTGGCAGCAACATAAATAGGGTCAGAGATTCTCCTGACATGTTGAAACTCCCAAAAGGGATTGTAACTAAATATGAAGATGGTGATGACATCTCCAAATGGTTCATAGCTTTTGAGAGGGCTTGTGGAACCAGAAAATTAAACAGATCTCACTGGGGTGCTCTCCTTTGGGAAATGTTCACTGGAAAGTGTAGGGATAGACTCCTCACACTCTCTGGAAAAGATGTAGAATCCTATGACCTCATGAAGGCTACCCAGATTGAGGGCTTTGGATTCTCCACTGAGGATAGAATTAGGTTCAGGGGGGCTCAAAAATCCTCGAGCCAGACCTGGGTTTATTTTGTTGACTACTCAGTAAAAACAATGGATGGTTGGATACAAGGCACTGGTGTAAATGATTATGATGGGCTGTACAATTTATTTGTGAAAGAACACCTGTTAAGTAATTGTTTCAATGATAAACTGCATCAGCATCTGGTAGACCTAGGACCAATTTCTCCCCAAGAATTGGGAAAGAAGGCGTACCATTGGGTCAAGACTAGGGTGACCAAGACTTCCACAGGGGGTGACCAAAAGAAAGGGGTCACAAAGACTCCCCAGGGGAAGAGTGTTGAGACATCCTAGGGAAAAAGTAAGGAGTCTTCTATAGGGCCCCAAAAACCTGCTCAGGAGGGAGGGTCCAGGAGCCTCTTCACAATCCAATTTTGGGTACAAGGGTAAAAACTTTGATCCAAAAAAGGCCTGGTGTCGTAGCTTTAATCAGCAAGGACACCAAACTGGAGACAAGGCCTGTCCCAAGAAAAGTTCCACTTCTAACTCTACTCCAGCTCACACTGGAGTGGCCAGTCTCCAAGTGGGATCAACAGTGTACCCAGAGCAAATCAGGGTTCACACTGAAGCTACATTAGTCTCCGAGGGTGGGGTGGATTTAGCCACTCTGGTTGCCTGGCCCACTAATATGCAAAAATACAGGCAGCAGCTCTTAATTAATGGGAAAAGTATAGAAGGCGTGAGGGATACAGGTGCCAGTGTCACCATGGTGACAGAGAAACTGGTTTCCCCTGGTCAATACCTGGCTGGACAAACTTATCCAGTCACCAACGCTGGCAATCAGACTAAAGTACATCCTGTGGCTATGGTAACTTTAGAGTGGGGAGGGGTCAATGGCCTGAAAAAGGTGGTGGTCTCCTCAAATATCCCTGTAGACTGTTTGCTTGGAAATGACCTGGAGTCCTCAGCATGGGCTGAGGTAGAACTCAAAACCCATGCAGCCATGCTGGGTATTCCTGAACTGGTGTGTGTCAAGACAAGGGCACAGTGCAAGGCTCAGGGTGAAAAAGTGGTGTTGGAGCCTGGAAAAAGAGCCCAACCCTCTAAGAGAAAAGAAGACTGGGGAACCAGCTTCAACACAACAAGAGAAAGAGAACCTCTCTTCCCAGGAAGAAGTTCTGCCTTCTGAGGGAACGGAGCCCATGGAGTTAGAACCTTATCAGGTTGAGCTCCTAGGCCCAGGGGGACCCATAAGGGAACAGTTGTGTATGGGGCAAGAAACATGTCCCTCTCCTGAAGGCCTCAGGCAGCAAGCTGCTGAAGAGTCCAAAGGTAAAATAACAAGAATACAGAGTCCATTGGGAAGATGGACTCCCTTACACTGAGGCAAGAGATCCCAAACCTGGTGCCACTAGGAGAGTGGTAGTGCCTCAGGAGTTTAGGGAGTTCATTCTGACCTTAGCTCATGATATTCCTCTTGCTGGGCATTTGGGACAGACCAAGACGTGGGAGAGATTAGTCAACCACTTCTATTGGCCCAACATGTCCCAGAAGGTCAAAGAGTTTTGTGTCTCCCGTGCCACCTGTCAAGCCAGTGGTAAGACAGGTGGACACCCAAAGGCCCCCCTCATTCCACTTCCAGTGGTACGGGTCCCCTTTGAAAGAGTGGGTGTGGACATAGTGGGTCCACTGGAACCTCCCGCAGCCTCAGGGAACCAATACATACTAGTAGTAGTGGATCATGCTACTAGATACCCTGAAGCAATTCCCCTTAGGTTGACTACTGCCCCTGCAGTAGCCAAAGCACTCATTGGTATTTTTACCAGAGTGGGATTTCCTAAGGAGGTGGTGTCTGACAGAGGCACCAACTTCATGTCAGCATACCTGAAGCATATGTGGAATGAGTGTGGGGTGACTTACAAATTCACCACACCATACCATCCACAAACCAATGAACTTGTTGAAAGATTTAACAAGACATTGAAAGGCATGATCATGAGGCTCCCTGAAAAGCTCAAAAGGAGATGGGATGTCCTCTTGCCATGTCTGCTTTTCGCCTACAGAGAGGTGCCTCAGAAGGGAGTAGGGTTTTCCCCCCTTTGAACTTCTGATTGGCCATCCTGTAAGGGGACCACTATCTCTTGTAAAAGAAGGCTGGGAGAGACCTCTCCATGAGCCTAAAACAAGATATAGTGGACTATGTACTAGGCCTATGTTCAAGGATGGCAGAGTATATGGAAAAGGCATGCAAAAACCTTAAGGCCAGCCAACAACTCCAGAAGTTGTGATATGACCAAAAGGCTGCTATGGTTGAGTTTCAGCCAGGGCAGAAAGTCTGGGTTCTGGAGCCTGTGGCTCCCAGGGCACTTCAGGACAGATGGAGTGGCCCTTACCCAGTGCTAGAAAGGAAGAGTCAGGTCACCTACCTGGTAGACCTAGGCACTAGCAGGACCCCCAAAAGGGTGATCCATGTGAACCGCCTAAAACTCTTCCATGACAGGGCAGATGTGAATCTGTTGATGGTAACAGATGAGGACCAGGAAGCTGAGAGTGAACCTCTCCCTGATCTCCTCTCCACAGACCCTAAAGATGGTTCAGTAGATGGAGTGATCTATTCAGACACCCTCTCTGGCCAACAGCAAGCTGACTGTAGGAAAGTCCTGCAGCAATTTACTGAGCTCTTTTCCCTAACCCCTGGTCAGACACACCTGTGTACGCATGATGTGGACACAGGAAACAGCATGCCTGTCAAAAACAACATTTTCAGACAGTCTGACCAAGTTAAGGAAAGCATCAAGGTGGAAGTCCACAAGATGCTGGAATTGGGAGTCATTGAGCACTCTGACAGCCCCTGGGCTAGCCCAGTGGTCTTAGTCCACAAACCTCACACCAAAGATGGAAAGAGAGATATGAGGTTCTGTGTGGACTACAGAGGACTTAATTCTGTCACAAAGACAGATGCCCATCCCATTCCAAGGGCAGACGAACTGATAGACAAACTAGGTGCTGCCAAATACTTAAGTACCTTTGACTTGACAGCAGGGTACTGGCAAATCCAAGTGGCACCAGGAGCAAAAGAAAAGACAGCATTCTCCACACCTGATGGGCATTATCAGTTTACTGTTATGTCCTTTGGTTTAAAGAATGCCCCTGCCACCTTCCAAAGTTTGGTGAATCAAGTCCTTGCTGGCTTGGAGTCCTTTAGTGCAGCTTATCTTGACGATATTGCTGTCTTTAGCTCCAGCTGGCAGGATCACCTGGTCCACCTGAAGAAGGTTTTGAAGGCCCTGCAATCTGCAGGCCTCTCCATCAAGGCTTCCAAAGGCCAGATAGAGCTGAGAACTGTGGTTTACTTGGGACACCTTGTAGGTGGAGGCCAAGTTCAGGCACTCCAGCCTAAGATCCAGACTATTCTGGACTGGGCAGCTCCAAAAACCCAGACTCAAGTCTGGGCATTCCTTGGCTTGACTGGATACTACAGGAGGTTTGTGAAGGGATATGGATCTATAGTGACACCCCTCACAGAACTTACCTCTAAGAAAATGCCCAAGAAGGTAAACTGGACTGTAGAATGCCAACAGGCCTTTGACACCCTGAAACAAGCTATGTGCACAGCACCAGTTCTCAAAGCTCCAGATTACTCCAAGCAGTTCATTATGCAGACTGATGCCTCTGAACATGGGATAGGGGCAGTTTTGTCCCAAACAAATGATGATGGCCTTGACCAGCCTGTTGCTTTCATTAGCAGGAGGTTACTCCCCAGGGAGCAGCGTTGGAGTGCCATTGAGAGGGAGGCCTTTGCTGTGGTTTGGTCCCTGAGGAAGCTGAGACCATACCTCTTTGGTACTCACTTTGTAGTTCAAACCGACCACAGACCTCTCAGATGGCTAATGCAAATGAAAGGTGAAAATCCATAACTGTTGAGGTGGTCCATCTCCCTACAGGGAATGAACTTTATAGTGGAACACAGACCTGGGACTGCCCATGCCAATGCAGATGGCCTTTCCAGGTTCTCCCACTTAGAAAATGAAGACTCTCTTGGGAAAGATTAGTCTCATCCTCTTTCGTTTTTGGGGGGGTGGGGGGGGGCTTGTGTAAGGAAATGCCTCCTTGGCATGGTTCCCCCTGACTTTTTGCCTTTGCTGATGCCAAGTTATGATTTGAAAGTGTGCTGAGGCCGGCTAACCAGGCCCCAGCACCAGTGTTCTTTCCCTAACCTGTACCTTTGTTTCCACAATTGGCACACCCTGGCATCCAGGTAAGTCCCTTGTAACTGGTACCCCTGGTACCAAGGGCCCTGATGGCAGGGAAGGTCCCTAAGGGCTGCAGCACGTCTTATGCCACCCTGGAGACCCCTCACTCAGCACAGACACACTGCTTTCCAGCTTGTGTGTGCTGGTGGGGATAAAATGACTAAATTGACATGGCACTCCCCTCAGGGTGCCATGCGAACCTCACACTGCCTACAGCTATAGATAAGTCACCCCTCTAGCAGGCCTTACAGCCCTAAGGCAGGGTGCCCTATACCATAAGTGAGGGCATAAGTGCATGAGCACTATGCCCCTACAGTGTCTAAGCAAAACCTTAGACATTGTAAGTGCAGGGTAGTAATAAGAGTATATGGTCTGGTAAGCTGTAAAAACACAAACTCGACAGCACTATGGTGGCTACACTGAAAACTGGGAAGTTTGGTATCAAACTTCTCAGCACAATAAATGCACACTGATGCCAGTGTACATTTTATTGTGAAATACACCCCAGAGGGCATCTTAGAGATGCCCCCTGAAACCATATCCGACTACCAGTGTGGGCTGACTAGTTTTAGCAGCCTGCCACACACCAGACATGTTGCTGGCCACATGGAGAGAGTGCCTTTGTCACTCTGTGGCTAGTAACAAAGCCTGTACTGGGTGGAGGTGCCTCTCACCTCCCCCTGCAGGAACTGAAACACCTGGCGGTGAGCCTCCAAGGCTCACTCCCTTTGTTACAGCACCCCAGGGCACTCCAGCTAGTGGAGTTGCCCGCACCCTCCGGCCACGGCCCCACTTTTGGCGGCCGGGCCGGAGGAGATAATGAGAAAAACATGGAGGAGTCACTGGCTAGTCAGGACAGCCCCTAAGGTGTCCTGAGCTGAGGTGACTCTGACTTTTAGAAATCCTCCATCTTGCAGATGGAGGATTCCCCCAATAGGGATAGAGATGTGCCCCCCTCCCCTCAGGGAGGAGGCACAAAGAGGGTGTAGCCACCCTCAGGGCTAGTAGCCATTGGCTACTAACCCCCCAGACCCAAACATACCCCTAAATTGAGTATTTAGGGGCTCCCAGAACACAGCAAGATAGATTCCTGCAACCTAAGACGAAGAAGGACTGCTGAGCTGAAAAACCTGTAGAAAAGACGGAGACACCAACTGCTTTGGCCCCAGCTCTACCCGCCTGTCTCCCCACTTCAAAAGAACTGCTCCAGCGACACGTTCCACAGGGTCCAGCAACCTCTGAAGCCTCAGAGGACTACCCTCCATCTAAAAGGACCAAGAACTCCCGAGGACAGCGGCTCTGTTCCCCAAAGACTGCAACTTTGCAACAAAGAAGCAACTTTGGAAAACAACACGTTTCCCGCCGGAAGCGTGAGACTTGGTACTCTGCACCCGACGCCCCCAGCATGACTTGTGGAGAACAAACACTACAGGGAGGACTCCCCGTCGACTGCGAGCACGTGAGTAGCCAGAGTTGACCCCCCTGAGCCCCCACAGCGACGCCTGCAGAGGGAATCCAGAGGCCCCCCCTGACCGCGACTGCCTGCTTCAAAGACCCGACGCCTGGTAAGAACACTGCACCCGCAGCCCCAGGACCTGAAGGATCTGACCTCCAGTGCAGGAGCGACCCCCAGGTGTCCCTCTCCCTTGCCCAGGTGGTGGCTACCCCAAGGAGCACCCCCCCCGTCTGCATCGCTGAAGAGACCCCTTGGTCTCCCATTGAATCCTATTGCGAACTCGACGCCTGTTTGCACACTGCACCCGTCCGCCCCCGTGCCGCTGAGGGTGTACTTTCTGTGCTGACTTGTGTCCCCCCCGGTGCCCTACAAAATCCCCCTGGTCTGCCCTCCGATGACGCGGGTACTTACCTGCTGGCAGACTGGAACCGGGGCACCCCCTTCTCCATTGAAGCCTATAGTTTTTGGGCACCACTTTGACCTCTGCACCTGACCGGCCCTGAGCTGCTGGTGTGGTAACTTTGGGGTTGCTCTGAACCCCCAACGGTGGGCCACCTTGGACCCAACTTTGAATCCCTGTAGGTGGTTTACTTACCTGCAAAACTAACAAACACTTACCTCCCCCAGGAACTGTTGAAAATTGTACTGTGTCTAGTTTTAAGATAGCTTATTGCCATTTGTGTGAAAACTGTATATGCTATTTTGCTAATTCAAAGTTCCTAAAGTTCCTAAGTGAAATACGTTTCATTTAAAGTATTGTTTGTAAATCTTGAACCTGTGGTTCTTAAAATAGACTAAGAAAATATATTTTTCTATACAAAAACCTATTTGCCTGGAATTGTCTGAGTGTGTGTTCCCCATTTATTGCCTGTGTGTGTACAACAAATGCTTAACACTACCCTCTGATAAGCCTACTGCTCGACCACATACCACAAAATAGAGCATTAGAATTATCTATTTTTGCCACTATCTTACCTCTAAGGGGAACCCTTGGACTCTGTACATGCTATTTCTTACATTGAAATAGTACATACAGAGCCAACTTCCTACACCGTTTTTATGTGAGGCTCCTTGAAATCGTAGAGGAAACAATCCTGCTGAGTCGCAGACATTGGTAGATCGAACGGTGTGGCTGCTCTTAATAGCAGGTTTTGAAAGCCACCAATATCCTCAGGAGGAGACTCTACAACAGGTGTCGCAGGAGAGGCAGGCACTGGAATAATATAGTCATCCTGTAGGAAGTTGGCTCTGTATATACTATCTCAAACTAAGAGATAGTGTGCACAGAGTCCAAGGGTTCCTCTTAGAGGATGATAGTGGCAAAAGTAGATAATTCTAACGCTCTCTTTTGTGGTAGTGTGGTCGAGCAGTAGGCTTATCAGAGAATAGTGTTAAGAGTTTGTTGTACACACACAGGCAATAAATGAGAAACACGCACTCAAAGACTTAACTCCAGGCCAATAGATTTATATAGAAAAATATATTTTCATAATTTATTTTAGAACCACAAGATTCAAGATTTGAAGTAAATACATAAAATGCAAGGTACTCCACACAGGTAAGTTCGTAACTTTGGATTAGAGCAGTAACACACACAGTTTTAGTTAAAAAGGCAATAAGCTATTTTAAAAGTGGACACAGGGGCAGCCGGGTGCAGTGTGCTTAGCAGGCTTTGGGTTTTCAATAGAAGTCAATGGAGGGACCCTGGGGTCACTCTAGCGGGGCAGACAGGGCACAGGGGGGCTTCTCAGGTCAGCCACTGACTGGGCTAGACAGAGGTTCGCCTGTTGGTCACTCCTGCACTGGAGTTTGGTTCCTTTTGGTCCTGGGGGATGCGGGTGCAGTGCTTGGTCCAAGTGTCGGGCTCTTTGTTCCAGGCAGTCGTGGTCAGGGGGAGCCTCTAGATCCTCTCTGCATGCGTCGGTGTGGGGATGCAGAGGGGTCGTCTCAGGTTACTCACGTAGTTGCAGTTGCCTGGGAGTCCTCTCTAAGGTGTTAGTTCTCTGGAGCTCGAGCTGGGGCGTCGGGTGCAGAGGGTGAAGTCTCATGCTTCCGTCGGGAAGAGTGAGTTCTTTAAAAGTTGCTTCTAAGTTGCAAAACTGTTGCTGTAGGTGAACAGTGCCGCTGTTCTCAGGAGTTTCTTGGTCCTTCGGTTCAGGGCAGTCCTCTGAGGCTTCAGAGGTTGCTGGTCCCTGTCAGATGCGTCGCTGTGCAGGTTCTTTGAGTCTGGAGACAGGCTGGTAGGGCTGGGGCCAAGTCAGTTGTTGTCTCCGTCGTCTCTGCAGGGCTCTCAGGTCAGCAGTCCTTCTTTGTGTAGGTTGCAGGAATCTGATTTCCTGGGTTCAGGGTCGCCAGTGGCTACTGTCCTGGAGGGTGAATATACCCTCTTTGTGCCTCCTCCCTGTGGGAAGGGGGAACATCCTTAATGCTATTGAGGGAATCCTCCAATCTCAAGATGGAGGATTTCTAAAGGCAGGGGTCACCTCAGCTCAGTACACCTTAGGGGCAGTCCTGACTGGTGGGTGACTCCTACTTGTTTTCCTCATTATCTCCTCCAGCCTTGCCGCCAAAAGTGGGGGCAGTGGCCGGAGGGGCGGGCATCTCCACTAGCTTGGTTGCTCTGGGGTGTTGTAACAAAAGGCATGAGACTTTGAGGCTCACCGCCAGGTGTTACAGTTCCTGCAGGGGGAGGTGAGAAGCACCTCCACCCAGTACAGGCTTTGTTCCTGGCCAGAGTGACAAAGGCACTCTCCCCATGTGGCCAGAAACTCGTCTGGTTGTGGCAGGCTGGCAGAAAACTGGTCAGCCTAGCACTAGGAGTTGGACTGGTATTCAGGGGGAATCTCTAAGATGCCCTCTGGGTGTATTTTACAATAAATCCAGCACTGGCATCAGTGCGGCTTTATTATTCTGAGAAGTTTGATACCAAACTTCCCAGTTTTCAGTGTAGGCATAATGGAACCATGGAGTTCGTGTTTGACAAAATCCCAGACCATGTACTCTTTATGGCTACCCTGCACTTACAACGTCTAAGGTTTTGCTTAGAAACTGTAGGGGCATAGTGCTCATGCACATATGCCCTCACATGTGGTATAGTGCACCCTGCCTTAGGGCTGTAAGGCCTGCTAGAGGGGTGATTTACCTATGCCACAGGCAGTATTTTGGGTGCACAGCATCCTGAGGAGGATGCCATGTCGACTTTGCCTTTTTCTCCCCACTAACACACACAATCTGCAATGGCAGTGTGCATGTGTTACGTGAGGGGTCCTTTAGGGTGGCACAACACATGCTGCAGCCCTTAGGTAACTTCGCTGGCCACAGGGCCCTTGGTACCTCTGGTACCTTTTACAAGGGTCTTATCTGTGGGCAAGGGGTGTGCCAATTGAGGAAACAATGGTACATTTTTAGTGAAGAAACACTGGTGCTGGTGCCTTGTTAGCAGGGTCCCAGCACACTTCAGTCAAGTCAGCATCAATATCAGGCAAAAAGTGGGGGGTAACTGCAACAAGGAGCCATTTTCCTACATTACCGTTTCCGTCCAAGAACAATGGATTTGTTAGGTGTCCTAAGGTCTGTTTTTTTTTTAATTTATTTTTTTACCTTTTGTACAATCCTTTGAGCGTTGTTTCTTACCTGTTACTTCTAGCCCACTCCACCTCCCCTGAGTAGGCCTTGGACTGATTCGCTACCTTGAGAGAGTCAATTGCTAGAACAGGGTGCTTGGTTCCCAGTAGGGGGAAATTGTGGACCTATGGTTGCGCAGGCCTCACATCCTATACAACTGATAGCTAAATTTCTTACAACTAGGGACTTACAAATAAATTAAATGTAACAATCAGATGTAGGTCAATTTTACAATGTTTTAGCGAGAGAGCACAGCATTTTATGAATGGTTAGCAAAGGAAAAGTAAACAGAGTCCCAGAGCCAACAAAAACGAGCTCAGCAAATAAAGGCAGAGGAAGGCAAAAATCTGGGAAGACCTTGCAGAAAGGGCCAGGTTCAACAGTCTGCATTAGCTGTGGCATCGCCGACAGACTAGTGAAGAAAATTAGTTACTTACCTGTAACTACAATTCTCCAGTATTGGTATTTTGTTATAGATTCACATGCGTGAATCATCGCTGTCGGAGTGGGAGTCCCACGGTACCTCAAAATAGCAGTACAGAGAAACTTTCCATAGAAAACCATGTTAAAGTGCATTCACTTTTACAGCTTAGTTGCATCATTAGAAAAGACCCAAGTCAAGCCAATCAGGCGCCTGCACCCTCTGGAACCCTCAAGCACAGATGCTCCAGTCTCTCAGATTTTCTACTGCATGTCAT